>NC_087485.1:13846394-14192894 GCF_036417665.1 Passer domesticus | reverse complement strand
AGCAATTTATAAAATATTAAAAACTTAAGTTTCACTTTTACCTTAAAGTTATCATAAAAAATAAACTAATTTGCAAAAAAAGAAGGTCATAACCGCCTGAAAAGGAAACACAGCTTTGCTAAGACTTAAGAACTGGGGGAAAGAGGGCACAATTAAAGCCTTATACTAATAATATTAATAGACTTGCACTCTTTGTTCAACTCAAAACTAATACAAATGCAAATTTTCAGGAGGGAAGACTTACTCCATAAATTAGTTTCAACTGAGGATCTCTAAGACCTTGCACCTACTGGTCCTATATACCCTGAAGGAGCTAAAAGCCTTTGTGAAGAAGTAAGCTGATTTTCTATTTTAAAATTCCTTTCTGGAATCATTAAAGCAATACAGAAGAAGATGTCTCATACAATAGTACGAAGGAGGCAAAGAGATCATCTCTAACACAGGGTCATCAAAGTCACACTCAAAGAAACTTTTTTAAGCTAGCTCCTGCCTCAGCAAAGCTTCTCTCCACTAATGATACTCACACGAACACCAGTGCTGGAGCACATGAAATACCTCATACACCCTAATTATTTATTTTCACAGTATACAAGTATAGCAGAGCACCTTGCTCTTCCCATTCTACAGAAGAAGACAACCACAAAATATTCCAGCTTAAAACACTTTCAGAGTATTTCTACATATTTTTACTCTTAACTCGCTTTTTGCCTGTTAATTTTAGTATTTAATTAAGTATCTTGCTGGTCTTGGGGTTAATCCTAGAAAGTTTTAAGTACACACACAGCTGCTCCTCCCCATACAGTTTTCTGGCAATGTATACAGTTGTAAATGTTTCAGAGACTGCATTTCTTATAATGATAGGCCTTTCAGATAAGGATGTGTGAGAATATAATAATAACCACAAAATTATTACAAAATGCATCTAATCAGACAAAATGAGTTTGTACTTGTACTTAAAAATTAAACCTACTTATTGACTCACTTCTACAAACAGGTTCTTATCCCTCCTCCCTCCACACACACAGGAGAGGGAATTATGCATGAAACAGTCAAGGCAAAACACAACTACCACCAAGTGTGTGAGATTACTCTCACAGTTTTATAATATTCAGTATTGTATGCTTTTTTCCCTGTTGATATTTCACACTGTCTAAATACAATTGCTTAAAAAATGTATTATTTGCAGTAAATAGTTTAGAAAGAAATTTATGCATTTTGGAAAAGGCTACTCAAGCAAAGTCCATCCTTCCCACAAGGAACACTAAGACAAAGCTCAGACTTTTAGGGCATTTCAAAAGCATTAGCCTTTAAACCTATGTGTTAAAGAGCTATGTGTCAAATGTGCAGTCATTCTCCATTCCTCAGGCTGTTTCTAAGAAATAGCTTAAGATTCTTCTCTGAAAAAAAGCCATGGATTTGCATTGCCTCCTGGATGAAATACTACTACCAAAAAAGTATGTGATGCCTGGAGCAGTGCCAGCACAGACCCAGCAGAGGACACAGCTCCTTCCATGTGCAGTCAGGGTCCTGCTCCCCTTACACGACTCCTTCATCCTCCATCAGACAGAGCAGCCTTTACTATCAGTTAATTCACATCAACAACATCCACAGCTTTTTTGGTGCCTAACGCATGCTCCAAAAACCAAATAAAAGAGAGGTAGTGGTAGTTTTTCTACCAAATGCTCCCATGCATGTCTTCAGCTCTTGAACGTATTCTCAGTATACATAAGCATATACATTGTCGGACCAATTTTCCTGTGGTTTTCATCTTACATACATTGTAAATGTGATGCTCAGCTGTTTCTTTACCACCACAAGTGTCTCACACTTTGCCTGCACATCTAAATACTGCTCAGCAGCCATCTAGGTTATGCTGCTGCTGGAGCACCAGGCTGTGATGCTGCTTCCTGACGGGTGCACGCTGGCTTGCTCCGTTAGGCGAGGACACCGAGCAGTTGCGCAGTATTTTATTTTAAAATGCTGTACAAGCATTAACTAATCTGCCCAGTGCCCTGCGAGGGAGGTGAGTATAACTCTCTCCTATTTCACAGATGAAGAAACAGACAGTTTAAGTGATTTGCCCCAGGCCACACAGCGCGGCAGCGGACAGCTGGGATTACCGTGACGCTCCGGCCCCGTGTCCCCAGCCAGTCTGCTGGGCTGCTCACACCTCCCCTGCCACAGGAAAACCAGGGCTCCTTCCTGCCTGGCCAAAGCAGAGACCTTCCCTTGGTCAGGCTCCTCAGCAAAGAGGGGGTCCCCTGGAAAAAGGGTCACGCACCTAACTGCAGAGCAAGCTCAGGTCTCGTGTTTTGAACTTGCCACAGCACACTCTAAAAGCTTCCAACAGAATTCAGTGAATTTTGAAACATACAGCAACTAGAGAGGAACAAGTCACTACAAACTACAGGGGTTTTTATTAATTGAGACCCCCATAAAAATACTGGTAGAGTAAGAGAGGTTCCACAGTCTCCTCCTCTTACTACCCCGTGGTTTAAGCTTCTTAGAGCCTTTTAAGACGGATTGAACCAGAGGCTGTTGTCCAACTTTGTCACATCCAATAATCTGAGCAAAGTCTGACATGGCTTTCAGGTGAACCCGTGTAGTTCCTATTTACATGTCTCAGCTAAACCACTTGGAAAGATAGTTCAGTGCCACAGCCTCCCAGGACCTCTGGGACTGTTCTCCTGGACCACCAAAAGGAAAAGGTATTTCATATTTACAGGCAGCAAGATTTCTTTACATTTAGATCATTTTTTCCCAGGTCCTTTACTAGTCTGAAAGGGCTTGACTGGATTTCCTTATACCATTAGTCATTTCTAAGAAGCAGCCCTCTGCTCGCTACAAATACACTGGCAGAGGAAAAAAAATAATTGGGGAGCACATTTCATATTGTTGAAATGAAGTCCAGCGAAGCCAGATTTTACACGACATGACAACGTACTAATGCCAAACTGACACAAATTCTCATCTATGCGTTTTGGCTTTAATGGGTTAATTAGCTTGGCTGGATACAAATTTTAATTATCTGAGTTTGACATTAATGTCCTTGGAGTGTTGTCTATAAGGATTTGGGGAATCATAGACATTATTTTAGTTACTTCTGGAAACTGTGTGTTACACTGGGATTTAAATAGTAAGAACAGACAAGAATAGTGAGAACAGGTTGATCTATTTTGAAAAGTCAGACTCTGTGAAACAGGACAAACTGAAACAAAGCTGAAGCCTAAAGTACCTGGTCTTCAGGAGAGTCTCATGGATATAACATAGGAAATATCTCCTCTGAGGATAGGTGATAGCACAGAAATTTTAAGATTAAGTGTAACAAAGAATTCTGTATGCAACTGAGATTTAGAGTAAAGATCTTCTTGGTGTCTAACACAGCTCCTCATGTAGAAGATAACCAATCTTAAACACAGTTATTTATACACAGAGTGTTGATACAGGCAGGGAACAACCACCTACCTCAGTTACTGACAGTGGCTCAGTTCCTCCAGTGAGAGGACCAGGAGTTACAACCTGAAGGCAGAACCTCAGTAGTTCATACTCTCACCATGGAAGTTATGAGTATTTTAAGTGCATTATTTTCTTACTTTATAGGGTCTGCATAAGTAGATCAATCACCTGAGGATTATTGAATGTATTTTCAATAAATATATATTAAATCAGCAACAGAATTTTTTGTAGCCAATACTTTTCCAGCAAACTATCACAGGTTACTTGAAACAAGTAAGAAAAAAGAAAGCAGTATCTACTAGAAGCTTTTCAAAACACCTTGTCTGTTCTTCTGTTCTTTTCTGTTCATTTTTCTAGAAATGGATTTAAGAGTGAAAAGAGAATCCTGATGACTTTTTGTAAATATGGATTTAAGCTCTCTTTTTGCTTGCAACAAGACATGTAAATTCATTCCTTATAAAAGCAATTGCACCAGTTCTTTAAAATGCAATCCAACCCTTTGTGCAGCAGCTTTTCACCCTTTAAAGACAATCTTCATTCTGTTTTCTATGTTCCCTTGGTACCAAAACCAAAGTCATTTGGATTTTCTTCTGTAAAAATTTGTACAGGCAATTTGGCTTTAGGAACACTAAGTAAATGCAATGCATTTCTCTTTTAGGTTCACACACCTATGTAATTGCTAGAATTATCTGAATACATTTAAATTCCTCCTAAATGAAGGAGGGTGGCATTCAGACAACTCCTCTGTTGCCCAGTAAGAATCATAAAAAAGGTAAGGGCTTATTTGAATCACAGTATGGAACTTAGAGAAAGGAGTCTATTCTCCTTACTTTGTTCCAGTGTGTTCTGGTTAAAATACCCAGACTGTGGTCCTGTGAGAAGCCAAACACCTCCAGGGAACTGCAGAGCAAATTTAGAGCACTTAGCACTGCATCGAATCACCTCCTAACTGAACAAGGGTAAGGAAGCAACTGAGGGAGGTTATCAAACTAAGAAGTGATAATCACAAAAAATTGTAAAAAAAAAAAAAGTTTAAAAGCACAGTGGAACAGAATTCTCTGCTGTGCAGAAAAAGAGCAGAAAAATGTATTTTTTTTAACACAAAAAAGCAAAAGCTGGATCTTTTTGCAGCACTGCCTGCACTTTTTGTTCTCAACCCCAAAAATTGTGAGTAGATGAGTTAGTGTTACATTATTTAGAATATCAGGGAAGATATTTTTACCCTTGGATAAAACATTAAAACCTCTAAAGGCCTCACTCATTCACAGATGGGAAATGGAAAGCCTTCCTATCACGTGTTTTGGAGACAAAACCTTTTTTTCTGGAAATGCTGATAAGGAACAAATTCAAACTGGTCCTCATCCACCCGGATCATCTCATTAAAACAATGGTATCTTTTAAACCCTGTATCCTGAGCTATCGGTCAATTTTGATTGACACAAATATTTGTATTAGGGGTTACACACTGCAATTTACAATTGGGGACTATCACAATACTGTATGTTAATGTAATCAGTATTTTCATTTCATGAATTCATTTGCAGCATGACACTGCAAGGGTATTCTTACATATACTGAAGACACAATTGCTAAGTAGTTCAACAATTCTCCTTTAAGTGGGATTTTTTTTTTTATCTGATAAATTTTTAACACAATAAAACCACTCCTCGTTCTGTGTGCATGCTTTAATTTCCCACCTTTTAAAATGTTTAGACACTTGGAATACCTAGCATGAATTAATCCACAATATCCACAAATATTTACAAGAAAAATCTATTTAATTTCTTTCTATAGTAACTACCACAGGGACTATTGTAATGAAAAATTTCCCATCTTAAAGAATTAATGCGATTACTGATATAGAGAAGAAATGTAATTTATATCATCACAAACACGTAAAAGATATAATCCCATATTCACAAAAAGAATCTTTATTCCCTCTTTGAATTCTGAGACAATACAGTCTTGCCTTGAGGAGAACAGAAATATTATGAAGTACCTTAAGCAAGATAATTGTAGGAGAAAAAAAGTACAATTGCATTATTGTTGTGCTAAACTGTGACATACTTAAAAAGCTAATTTCTTTTATTTTAATGGAATTTGGTGTGCATATCCTTTAATCTACTTCACTATTTCTTCACATTTTTACACACAAACACATGTGTGAAGTGTTTCCCATTATCTGTATTACCTGGTTTAACGAACTGCAGTGAATTTAAAACAATTAAAAATATACTTGGCAATTCTATAAACTTCAATCTATTTATTAACTATTATGGAACTAACTAAATACCCAGAATGTCACAAAAATGCACAGCAAATTAAAGACCTACTGCAACTCAAACATTATTCAAGGAGACACGATCAATATTTGATGAAAAAGTAACATTTGACATGAGTGACTGTCCCAAATTTTACCAAATACATTTCAACCAATCACAGTGCTGAACAATTTGCATCCAAATCAAAAGCTAAGCAAACAGAAATGTATCCCCAAAATAGGACTTTTTACAGCTATGTCAGCTAAAGTGCATTTAAAATTCAGTACAGTCACCCTTCAATTATTCCTTTCAATTAAATAAATTTTAACCAAGAAATTAATCTACTGTGGCTGGGCATTTCTCTATTCCACAGAAGCAAACATTTTTTCACTCATTCTCTTTTAAAAAGCAAATTTAACAAAACTACTAAGACAAAAAGGATGACCTAATTAGTACTAAGTAATATTTAAAGCTCTTATATATAGTACACTCTTATTGCTACTCCTAACTTCCATGGCTTTATCCTCAGTGATATTGTTTGATTTATCTGGCACTACTGCTGCTTAAGCATGCAAATTCACATCCTCCATTCTTGTATGCACTCAACATACACAGGAGGAGTCAAACTGTAAAGAAAATGTCCTGTGAGCTTTGATTCAATTACCTGTAAGGCACTGGGGTGCTCCAAGCCAGCAGGGACAGCCCTGGTGACCAGAGCTCTCCAACACAGACCCACACGTGAGCCAAAGGCTAGAAGGAAAACTCCCAGAACTAGCAAGGGAGAACATCCAGAACTGTTCTAGGAATCTCTTACCCCTTTCTACCTGACAGACAGTCCCCCTCGACAGCCTGAACCCTGAACAGATGCTTTCCCACTCCTCACCATTCAGCAGAGCAAGACACGAGAGACAATGTGCAATGAAAATGTCCTGTGTTTATTTCCTTACAGTCCTAACTCCTGCTAAAGCACTGAATTACTAGGGCTGTACTAATTAAGTTTGTTTCAGTTATCTGAACAGATCTGACCAGCTAAAAAACACCCATCTAAATTAAACAGAGTAATATTGGATAAAAAAATATAGGTCACTGAAGAAACAAGCCATCAACAAATACAGGCAGGTTTATTTTAGCACGAGCCTCTCTTTGCTCTGTTCAGCCCCCAATTCCTATATATCAAAGCCTTTAAGTACACACTGGCCTTAAACACATGCTTAAAAAAGCTTTGCCCTGTTAGGACCTTGCCTGGCACGCAGGACGCTGGGGACTGCTGGCAGTGTAATCCCCTGCAGTAGCCTGCCCTCTTTTTCCAGTGTGTGTGACCTACTCTTGGAATTCATGTCCAAAACAAAAAGATTATGTACAAAAATCAAATCCCATTGTGTCAGTGTGATGATAATGCCCAATGCACAGCACCCTGTGAACTATGCTCCCAAAAGGCCACTGAAAGCAGCAGTCACACCTGGGACAGTACCTGCAGTGCAATAAACACACCAAAGAGACTTTAAACTAACACTTTCCAAACATCAGTCCTGCAAATTTGTGCCACAAGCAGCCAATTCATATTACATAGCAATGGCCTACAGGTCTTACATATGTGTAGCTTTCTTCCTTAGAACAAACTAATAAAATCTCTAATATTCTCTAAGTTGCATTCATTTAGCATGAAAATGGTTTAAAGAGTTTAAGTCAGTTGTATTTTTTAAGGGACAAGTGTATCTAGGAAAGAAGTAACCCTTTTTCAGAATCATATGTACTAATATGTTTTTTACCATCTAAAACTGAGAACAGTCCTTAAAAAAAAAGTTTTTAGTTAATACCAGTGTTTTGGAGCCTCCCACTGGCAGCCATCACACAGCTGAAGTGAACTATCAGCTGAATGGAGGGTTTATATCCAGCATCAATGACTATTTTGCTTT
This sequence comes from Passer domesticus, assembly GCF_036417665.1. Taxonomy (NCBI): domain Eukaryota; kingdom Metazoa; phylum Chordata; class Aves; order Passeriformes; family Passeridae; genus Passer; species Passer domesticus. Next base: position 14,185,261 of record NC_087485.1, on the reverse strand, counting down.
GAAAGAAATTAGTATTTCTGAGTTCATATTTTAAATGCAATTTAAAAGATCATAAAGAAAAGAATCCAGCATTTATTGTGTGTCTCCCAGCAGACTACTTAATGTTCAAACACCTACTATGCAAAGGTCAAACGATTTCACTGAATGTAACGGTGACAAAAGTATTCTGCAGCACTGAAAAAATATCAGATGATCAAAGAAAAAGATCTGGACCCGAGATCTCACAAGAGTCACAATAAATAATGTAGATTCAGTTCACTAAGAAAGAAAATTGCAAAGCTGTGTCAGGAGAACCAGATTAAGATAATAGGTAAAATACAAATTACATACTTTTGGCAATGCTCTTCATAAAGGAGTATTTTAAAGTAATACAGAAAATGGATTCTTATTAAAAAATCCTCAACTCTTTCTACATTAATACTGCCTGCACAGAATTGGAAAAAAAAGCTTATTCAGATGGGAAACCTCTAAGGTATTCTGCTGCAGGCAGCAACATGGATAGGTGCAGTCAAACAAAAATCCAGTGAAAATAGTTGTGGTAGTTGTAAGACACACAGAGCAAAGCTGCAGTGAGCACCCACTGAGGAATGGGACAGGTTACAGGTAAACCAGAATGAAAAAAATCAGCTCAAATGCTTGTCTGAAGCTAACAAAGGCTAACAGGCACCAATTTATTTTCCATTTTGTTGTGCTTTTTTTCCTTGATATTTACATCAAATATTTTAGGTTCTCCTTCTATCAACCATAAACAAGTTCCAAAGTGCACCATGCATAGCTCTTGCTCTGGTCCTGGCTCTTCAAAGCCAAGATCTCAACAGCAGCTACAAAGAGCTGGAAACCAACCCAGGAATTGCCTATCTGCCATTGTGGTGGGTTTCTATGTAACTGAATTTGGTGGTGATCAACTGCACTGGATCTGGGGAGATCCAGGAGATCCCTCCACACCACAGGAACATCAAGGGAAGGAGGTAGAAATGCAGCTGAGCAGCAAGTATAAAAACCAACAAGCAGGAGCAAAGTATGTGCAGAGAGAGGGAAAAAAATTGAAAACTACATGGCCAAAAAAAAAAAAGAAACCAACAACAACCAGAACACAGGACAAGGCAGCAAAGAAATAAGAAACAGAAAAAGGGAACAAAATATAGGGAATAAGGTAACTAAGAGCAAAAGCACAAGGCAGTGTCCACTTCTCCTCTTTCTGGAAGAGAATATATCATTTTTTACATTAAAAAAAGTGAAAGGGGGTTTTTAGTTAGGTTTCTTTTCCTAATTAGACATATCCAATCATGTCTCAAGCAAGGATGAAAGATGAAGTGCTAAGCTAATATTACACCTGAATGGAACTTCTGTTTGTGAGCTCACAAAAAGAAAAAAAAGAACAGCGTAGATACCACTAATTTTATATATTAATACAAGGTAGATAATTTCACCTACTAAATTATGTTCAGAAACATACATACGTTTTTTTCTGTGCTCAACCAGCTCAATGGCCTGCTTTGCTGAGCATTTGGAAAACCAGTTGTCCCCCAGCAGAACAGTGATCTCATTGGTGCGGACAAGCCTTCCTGGCATGAAGGCAAGAGGACCAAAAGGAACCTGTCAAAGACACAGACATCACTAATGAAAATAAACCTCTGGCAGTCACACATGTCTTAAGTTCCTTTAAAAAGCAAAACACAGATTTTAGAAAAATAAAAATTCTACAGCAGCTCTTTAGTGAATAGCCCATCATAAATATTCAAATTTTCAGATCCATTTGAATTTATACTGTACTTAGAAAATCTGAAAACTTGAATTTCACCAGACAATTTGTTTTGTGACACAGAACTATAGTACAGTTGAATGCTTACTTGCAAACCAAAATAAATTCACTTCATCTGAACATACAAACCTTGATAATACAAATTATTTGAGTTATATGCAGACTACGTTCATTTCCTAGTAAAAGCCAGATTAGCTTTGCTAAAATTTTTAAAAATATTTAAATAGGTATGATCAACTCAAAGATGAGCTGGTCTTCTCAGAATCTGTCTTGCTAATAGTAAGTACCCATAAACTCCAGTGTGAAACACTGGGGCTCCCTGCAGGACCACAGACAGTGTTTAATCTCACTCTGCTGGGTCATTCACCACGCTGCAAACCTCAACCTTCCAGGGATGCTCCACAAGCAGCTCTCACTCTCTAACTGCTCTCCAGGCACAAGAGATAAAAGCAGGACATTTCAGGCAGGAAATCACATTTCAGAACTTCACATCTGCTTTCTAAAATGTGAATCCTCTGTTTTAAAATACATTGCAACATCCAGGACACTGGTTTTATGATTTAAGACATCTTCTACTACCCAAATTTTACAGGCAGTGCTTGGGCAAGTCCTCTGGGTGAGGAGGAGCCTTGGCCACCCCTGCCCTGGCACTCTGACCCCCAGCCCACTGCCACCTGCCTGGCTGCCTGTGGGCTTCAATCGTGAAGAAATTCAGAAACCAAAATCAAATTGATCTAAAATGGAGGTGGCATAAAGCACACATCCACATCAAGTCTCTCTCTTTTTGGGGTAAAAAGAGATCTATCTCAGATTATTTGTATCAGCTCCCTCTATTTTACTCCTTTCTCCTCAGAACAGCCACTTGCTTTCTCACTGTTTGTGCTGAAGCAGAGCACTGGGCCTAGTGGATCTGTTTCCCTGGAAAGCAATCTTCCCCCTCTTCCATATCCAGGAGGGTCCCAGTGCTGGAAACAGCTCTCCAGCAGGCAGGACCCTGACACTAAGACCATGCAGAATGAGCTTTTCCTACATGTGTGCCCTCCCTGACTTGGTTTTAAAGTAGCAGACAGCATGAGTTGCCTGTTCACTCTTCCCCCAAAATGATGAAAGCAAAATTAAGCAAAATTAAAAGCATATGAAAATATTTGGCTAACAGGATAGGAACTGTTTCTATATATTTAAAGTAACAGATGTGAGTTAACATTGTTGCTTCAACTAAGAATAAGCACTATCTAGCTGTCTTTAAAAATAGGAGAGTTTATGCTTTGAAACAACACAATCTTTATGTTTTACATCACGTGGCCACACATACGCACATGAGAAATGGACTACACACAAAATCCAGAGCTGTATCACCAGCACAGCAAAGGGAAACCCTCCCTTTTCCCACATGGTGAAGTGTACTCCAACACTGTCTTACTAAAAACCCAAGTCTGTATCTAAGCCAGGCTGCCAAGGAAGGCAGCAGTCAGGCACTGAGTGCTGAAATCAGCCACTCAGGTATGTGCAGTACAACTGCCCTGCCTTCAAGGATGTATCTTGAGTTGAACCTGAGAAAGGAAGAGGAAAAAAGAGAAAGAGAAGCCAATTTGTTTAAAATTTTAGTGAGTGCAAGCCAACAGGGCAAATTTTACACAGGGAGCTAGCTGTGCAGTTGTTAGGGAAGATTCAGAGCACCAGAAAAGATCGCTATGTCAATGGGAAGATTGGTGGAACGAAAATTAGCAGCACCTTTTTATGTAAAAATCAATGTTCTAGGGTTTATTTCCATGAATCAGGAAATACTACAGCCACTTGCTTCTCAGGAAACGACTAAGTACCATAATTCAGTCATAATTATCGTTTTCTATACAATAGATTTACATATCAAACATGTCAGGTTTTGTGTTAAGCATTTATGTCATCAGCTTTCAGTTGTCAGTAACACTGTAATTTATAATGGATTTCAAAGAAAAGAGAAAGAAACAAAAGCAAAGGTTTAACTATTATCATAATAAATGTAACATTACTACTGGCAAACCTGACTAACACCTCACCCCCAGTGCAGGCAGCCCAGGTTTTGACAGTTTTAGCCCATTTTCCTGTGTGACCTCTGCCAGGTACATACCATGACATCGTAGGACAACTTGTCAGGCAATGTCTGGAGTCGCTCCTGAAGAGCCTCATAATCACTCTCCACCTTCTTCCTGTTGACAAATTCAAGTTGGTTCAATTTCACAGCTAAAGTAAAGAGTTAATGGTTTTCTGCTAGTAAATCAAAAACACACCAAAAATACAGAAAAATTAACTGTTTTACTCTAACACATACAGCTGACAGATTAATAACTCATTTCTAAGAGACATGCAATGACAAACATAATAGCTAGATTATTTTCTAATAATGTGTATTAAGATAGGTAAATGATTATTTTAGATTGTGCGTGTCTTGCTCAGAATTAGAATTTTTCATGGTGCAAAGAAGCAGTTCTTTCAATACAATTTGGAGTATCTCACTCCATGTTGAAGCCCAAGTTATAACACCATCAATATTTAGAAAAAGAACTGAAAATACAGTTTATGCTTTGTAAGAGGCAAATTCTTCAAATACTCATTTGTAATACAGAGCTCATATATTGACCTTGGTTTGAACTGACATAAATGAGCAAAATTTTAATTAATTCTGATTTTCCCATGAACTTTGTATTCCTATCAAGAGTCAACGCTCCTGAAAGATGGCTCAACCACCAGGAGTCTGTCACATCTTCAAGCATCCCTTCTGATACTTATCTAAATTGTAAATAAGGCTCATGCTACGTATTGCTACCCAGGAGAGAAATGGTTTGGTGAACTGGGACAAGGAATTCATTCCCATGGCAGACACCTGGCTTTTCATAGGACTTTACAAGAAACAGTGGTTCAGTGGCTGCAGGGATTTTACTGTGTGCAAAACAAGCAACTGCAGTCCCTCTAAAAAAAAGCCTTTTTTTGTAAAGGCATTCTTAAATACTTAAATTTGTCTGGAAAAAGTCTTTTAATAGATGCCTGCCATTCTAAAGATGGTCAGAAATCAGCTCCTCCATGAAGTAGCTGGCATATAAATGTCAGGTTTGATGATATTGTTTACTTGTACTTCAAAACAATAAACATATATATGGTAGTAAATTCTGCAATAAAAGGCAACTGAAAGCACAGAGCAGCACACTTAACAACGCTGACCCAAGATGCAAATTACAGTTTTTCTGAGGATGATTCAGGAAAGCAATCTATAAATGTGCTGAAAAATGAATGTCATAGTTGATAACACAACTCTCAAAATATTACCATTGATTTTCTTAGATTCATAAGCAGAGTGAAATCTTTTTCAGCATTCATTTTGAAAAATTATCTCATACTCTTATATTTGACTCATTTGCTTCACAGTTGAACTCAGGTGTAACCACCCTACTTTATACCTATTTTAAGTTGTTGAACTTATCCTGAGAAAAAGAATTTAGGTTTTTATGCCACTTGGACATTAAAACCATATTCCACAGAACTGAATTACAAAAGATGCCTGCTGCTGCTTTGCTCTGACAGCACATTTCTCCCAGACATTTTAGGCAGGCCTTTCTGTCCATTGCCCACATAAGAGTGAAAACATAATTCACTTCCTTCAAAGAAGAAGGACAAACTCATGAATCTTAGCAAAATGTACTGAGATGTTTTGGGGGAGGAAGGAATATAATGAAAACTTGGTGTCAACAATAACAATCAATTACTTAATGCTATTTACAGAACCCAGCCTTCGCCCCCAGAGATCTGGATTTGAGAAATGGACTCCAAGCAGCCACTGAAAAACAAGGCCTGGCACATGTCTCAAATGCGGGACAGGACTCCATGGGAAGAGCCTGGCATGAAAATCCCCCATACACAGCAGGATTAAACATTTCCATCATTTCATAGCTGAAAGTCACTCAACATTTCTTCATCAACCTGAAAAGAAGACACTAAGGTCTGACTGCTGTGTGTTACTGAATAATCTGATCAGGGTTCAGGAGAAATCACTTGCTACAGTATCTGTGCTACTTTAGAAGCAAAGCATCCTGATTTTTGTACTGGGACAGCTGCCCTTTGCTGAGCAAACCTTCACCATGGCAATCTCTAAAAGTGGGGTCACATCCTCAAATGGGGTCATGCAGATAAAGAAAATTTAAACTGATCATTTTAAATAATTGGCCTCAAACAGCATTCCTTAAGGAAGGAATCTCTCTCTTCATGTACAGCTGATGCTTTCTCAAGCACTGGGGTGGGCCAGTGCTACAGTCAGCCACAACAGGCAATGAAGAACCAAAGGGAACAGGGAGGAAGAATACTGGGACACCAGCTCTGAGCATGTCCCTAGAAGGGAAATGCATGTCTAGCTACTAATCCCATACCCAACCCATTATTGGATTTATGGCTTTAGAAATATACTTCAAAAAGTGCACTGAAAAATGGACAAGAAAATAATTTAATGGAAATATACTGAAGCTGAGCATTTTAAGACCTTATTGTTATTCACCCAATTCTATTTCACATCCTTCTGTGTCACTGACTACTTAAAAGGTCTTATATGAACACATTATTCAGCTGAAACAAGAGCACTCAGCTCTTGCACAATCATGATCTAAGAAAGAGTAGTAAATTTTAAAAAAATTTAATAAATATTGTATGGATGCTATACAAGCTTCTTTTCTATATTAAAAAAAATCAGTAAGTTATTTTTTTCATTAGAGGTTCTGTGGCCAAAACCCCTAAGTTCATGGGGTCATTGAAGAGTTTACATAAAAGCAAACACAGGAGCAACTCCTCCTTCCATAGCCAACACTCCCAGGCCACTCCACAAACCTCAGCCATTATAAAAAGGAAAATAATGGTCACAATTTTCCAAACGCTCAAAAATCTGTTCAAATTTTGCAGCTTTCTGCCAAATAGTTTATTTCTGAAAAGCCCTGTCTCTGAGTGGAAGAATGCACATGCAGAATTTCACATGGGAGCCAGCAGGCACAGACCCTGCAAAGCTCCTGAGAAAGTCATGAGCTGGAGATATTCTGCCTGCCTTCACCACAGCAGCACCAGTAGGGACTTCAATATTTCCCTTATTGAAAATTAAAGCAGCCTCTGAATTTTAAGCATAAATGAAACATATTAGTTTTAGATTATTTTTGCGAGCCAATAGGCAGAATTTAATATGATGATGTGTATAGATTGCCTTGATTTTTTTCCTCTTATCCAGCGCTTGCAGCCTATGTGCATTTAAAGTAAAAACATTTGATACACACTAAATATAAATTATTTGCTTGGAGATCTTTCAGGCATGAAGAAAAAGCCTCTTAAAATAAATTTAAAATATTATATGCTTGATGGTGTATAACCAAAGGTTTAATCTCACCACTAAAGGGGCAGTTGCTGTGATTTTGCAATAACCCTGCAGACAATAATCAAGACAGCTCCTGTTGTTCTCTCAGTAAAATCATGGTAAACACAGCATGGATATATTGTAATTTGATATCTGTAAGATCAACTGTTATATCTCACAGTAACTCATAATATAAGATTTCATTCACCATTAAATGTACATTTTCCTCAGATGCCATACAAAACTATTATTTACTAGGTATGTTTTCTATTAACCATAGATTGCCAACAGAGAAAAAAAATGCCCAGAGATCATTTTTTTTAATATAACAAACCGTTTATTGTAAGTATTAAAAATGAAGCTTTAGCATGTACTTTACTGGGGGGAGGTATCAGTGAAACATTACTTTCCACCTTGTTTCAGCACATAGAGGGGAGCAAGTGGAATTTCCCTCCTTGCTCCATACTCAGAAACTAACAATAATTCTACCCTGGGAGCACCTTTTCACCATTCAGGCAGATTAAGCATTCATCCAACAAGGTTACTTGGGTAAAAATGACAGATGAGATAGGTTTTTAAGGCAGAAGTATAAACACTGAGGCTCACTGTATTTGTAATTTAATTGTATCAGTGAGAAATAAATATATTTTAAGGAGAGTGCATTGGAACAATTCTGAGCTATCACTAACCATAATCCCCAAAACATGCTAGCAGGATTTGACTCCCATCAGAATAAACAGCAATACTTTACTAAAACATAACTAGGTTACTCATCAGTATTTTAGACATGTAGACTTTTTTACTTACCAGTGCTGGATTTTTTCTTGGCAGCCAGTGACCACCTGTCATCAAAACAGATAACTACTCGTGAAAAAAACAAAGCTAAGCACACAGCTGCAATGTCAGTGCATCAGAAACCAGAACAGGAGCTTTACAGATTTGGTGCTGCCTCTATCCACATTTTTATTTGTCAGGGCAAAGGCGTGTGAATGGTCGTTCTTAAGCAGCACACACTTTATCACGGGCTAATGCAGAGTGATAACCACAGAAAAAAATTACAGCTTTTCACTTCTTATTTTGGTACAATACCTGCTCCATAACTATTACGTGACACACGATCTGAGATAAGTAGCTGTTTGTGCAATCTGCTGATTTCAGTGTTACATGTTTGCAGAATAAGAAAACAACATAAATTATAACAAGACATCAATGTAACTCCCATACTCAGTCATTAAAAAGCAAAACAAATGAATCCCACAACACCAAAAACATTTTTCCTCTATCAGTACATCAAAAAATGTCTCCACTGGCCACTTTAACTTGAGAAAGCCCAAATTAACTTTTTGCTGTGTAAATACATGGATATTTGACACCAGGATGGGCTGCTGGTTTCTCTTCTTTCTGAGTGTCAAAAAAGGTATTTCATTTACTTCCTTATGCCACAGGCTTTCCCAAGAGATACAAAAGCATTTACAAAATAAATCACATTGTTAAAATTAAATACTTTCATCTTTTTTAACTGCAATTTTTTAGACTATATATAGCAAACAGGCAGGATGCTGAAACCTGTGACCTTCTCTGCCACAATTACATGGAGATTTTGTCTTTCAAAACATATTCTGATCTCTGAATAATAGTTACCAAAAATACAACACAAACAATTTCATTCAATTATATGAAATGCAATGAAGCCATGAGGCAGTTAAATATGTCTAGACAGCTTCTCAATATAAGCATTTTCTAGATTTTTTTTTACAAATTTCGTTTTTCCTATAGCCAAAATAATGCTAACATTCAAAAGCAATTAATGAGAAAATTTGCAGAGAAAACAATAACATACATTCAAGTACCACTGAAATCACTGGAGCAGATAATTCTTTTTTTTTTTTTCCAAACAACAGAATGAAAGACTTTTTTTTTTTCAGTTAGCATATGTGCAGCTTTTGCACAACAGATCTCAGACCCTGCACTTCCTACTCATGGAGAAGTAAAAAAAATGAGACTACTTTGTGAGCTAATAATTATTTAAACAGAGCAAAGTTCTTAAATGAAAAGGATCAGCTTTACATTTGTGGTTACGTTATTTCATAATCCATCAGGAAAGTCAGCCAGGTAGCTCATCCCACATAAGCCAAGTTTAAATTTATCATTTGCTTTAAACTCCTACAAATCAAATGCCTAACAAAATATCTTCCTTAATGTGCAAGGCAACTATTTTTAAGCTTGAGAGTAAATACACAGAGTTGTACAGAACATCAAGCCAGAAATCTATTCATACCATTAATATGAAGCTCATTTTAAGTGTGAAGTTTCTGCAGGAAACATAAACTGTCTGGTAGCAAAGCTAAGGCACACTGGAGCCCCTCGCTAACAAGTCGAGGAGTCCAAGCCTATTCTATCCACATCCTTCATCCTTTCACATTTGGCAGTGATTGTGAAGTACACAACACAATTTAGCATACAAAAATGTTTATGAAATCCTTTAAGAAAGTTTCAATTTAATTGCCCCATTACAGATGAAGATGGAAAAGACAGGAAGATTTCCATTCCCAATACATGACTTTCCATGCATGAAGTGAGCTGAAAGCACAAAAAGAAAAGCCCTGCAAACCCTAAGAGCAGCATGTTCATTAACCTCTACATGATAATCCTTTCGTAGCTGCATATTAACTAGTTACATATTCATAATCATTTACATTATTTAGAGGACCTTCTATGAAAATTTTCAGGCTATATCCATTAGCCACAATGTTAAAGGTTGCAGAAGATAGTCTACTTAATGTTTCCAGGAAGCTTTTTTAATTAGTAAATATGTAAATTGGGCACATATGCTTTTTATGTTTTTAAGAAACAGTCCATCAGCAAAACAGCATAGGGGCATATGCTCTATCCATCACCCTTTATCCCCCTTAAAAAAAAAGAGAGAAATCAATAACAGCAATCAATTTTAATTTAATTCTTCTTCTTTGATATAATCTCTCTTGAAGGGATACCAAAGGGTGGAACCAACAACAAACCTTTTCATTTCAGTGCCTACATAAAATGAGACCTTTTACACAAGTGCTAAAATATACCACCTTAAAAATGTTGCAGGCTGCACTTCTGGAACTGAAGTCTATTAAAGAATAGAGAGAATAAATATTGAAAAACAGATGGAGATCAATTATGCATATGACCTTTATTAGGTCAGTCCCACTGTTTGGATAACAACTGATCTTATCAAAGCAAAGAAACAAATAGATAAATATATAAACAAATCTTTGATTCTTTGCCTTTAATCAAACACAGGAAAATCATTAGCCTATCTTCCACACATAATTTATATCCAGAGTTACAATTAAAGAATGAAAAACCCTTTTAGGGTAAATAAAACAAATGACCTGCTTGTTTATTCACTTGAGTTCCATTTACCTGGACAGCTAGTGCCACCAAGTATGCCTTACTTTTAAGGCATCATAGTGAAGTGGTATCAACAAACTCTGAATTCTCCCCTTTTAGGCATAAAAATGTATGAGTTTGTGAATGCACATGGTTATCAGTGGCTTATCTGCATACTAAAATATTTATTAAACTACTCTTGCAGCAGACTTAACATTACCTAATCATGGGTCTGGTTATTAAAACAGGATCCACTGTCAGAAAACATATTCCATAGTCTTAAAAGAAAATAAATAGGCAAATGTCTTGTTTCCTTCCTTTCCACCAACAGCAAGTTGTTAAAATGCAGTGCTTCTCCAGCCCCTGACCCACCAGAACCACATCTGCGAGCTCCACAAGCTCCTCAGGACAGGGGAGAGGCCATGCCTGCACAAATTCCTGCTGGATTAAACCCAAACCCTCCCAGCAGATTATGTGCTTGCTCTGCTCTCACTGCTACGTGCCTGAGCTATTTCTAGGGATGCCTGTGCTGCTGCTTTTAGGGAATCCCTCGTTTGTAGGCGTCACAAGCAGAGCAAGAGGATCAGCTTCAGACCTGTGATCACGTCCCAGTTGTTCCCAGTTCCACCTCACCAGTGTGATCCCAGGGCAGATTGCAGGCTAATGACCCCAAATCACTCCCAGGCAACTCCTGTCATCCAGCTGACCAAAGACAGAGAACTCCTTCCCTCTGCAACACATTCTCCCTTCCTATCTATTTATATGCTACTTTCTCCATCACCTTGCGTTCAAAGAGTTCAAAATCTCCTCCATGAATTCAAGCAAGCAGCACTTTGAAAAAGCAGTGCTCTGATTCTGCTGGCTGAGTTACAACCACTGACTGTGCTCAGGGCTGGGAAGGGAAGCCAGAGCTCCTAGCTCAGCAGCCAGGCTCTACAGTCACTTCCCACATTTCCCTGGCAGTGAGCACAGGTGAGCAGGATGCTGTAGCACAAGGCAGATCCTTACCTGTATGTGCCATAGGTCTCTGACCTATCCCACATCACCCCAGCAGGTTTTCACCCTCCTGTACAAGGGCACTTCCTTCCTGAATCTTATTTTTCCTGATCTGTTACTTCTGCAGGTGCTCCCATTACTAACAGCTAAATATAATTGTCTCTGGTGCTTCTGATTAACTAAGTGGTGACACTTCTCCTCTCTATTCCCAGACTACATTGTTTTATTCAGGTACTTCTCCATGGTGGGGGGCATGCAAGTGAATGTTTCTCCCTACTGAGCACCTGGGCATTGCCTACAAAGGTGCTGGGTTTAGCACACAGAGGGCAATTCTCTCTCATCCCTTCTGAACAGCAGTAAGACAAGCTGCCAAGTCAGAACCTTATTTATGTCTCAGCTTGTGAAAAATTCTAAGTAACAGAATCACCTGCAGGCAGTTTGGGGCACCCATGCTGAACCTGCTCTATGTGAGTTGTGCAGTTATGTTTAAGTCTAGAGAAGAAGAAACTTTTAAGTTTCCAAGATGGAAGTTAAATTCAATGAAAATGATGAAAATAAAAATGTTGCATCAGATTAGGAAGAGGTCCCAAATGAATGAGAGGCCATTTCCACACTTCCAAGTATGAAGGTGGAAATGTGAAGCATGGCACAAAAGCAAAGCTTCCCTTTAAACAAGTTGCAAGTTAAGCACCTAAGAGGCCAAGTAAATGTCTGCTGCTTCTACACGCACACTTGAGCACTTTGCTTCAAAACTCTGACTCACAATCTGGCTGGTCTTCTGAAATTAGAAGCTAGGGACACAGATCTAATCCCAGCTCTGATTCTGTCTCTTCTATATGGCCTTGAGCAAATCACAACCTCTCAGTCTACATTTCTTCATCTGCAAAATGGGGATAATAGTATTAACCTACCCACCTCAGAGTGTTTAATGATGATTAATTAATGTGAGAAAAGCACTCTAAAGATGTAAGAGCACTATATAAGTGATAAAGCATTATTTACCACTTGAAAAGTAATCTGAATAAAATCAGATATGCAAGTAATTTGTTTACATGTAGCAATAATATAATTTGTGACTATTTAATCTTGAATTAGTCTCACTTTAAACATCCCTTTCAATCACATTTCCAGTTACTTAGGGAAAAATGACAGTATGGAATACTTTTTGTGGAAGCAAAGCAAGTAATGAGGTGGTAATTAAAGTAAGGGTCTAATAAAGTGTAAACCCAATGACTTGCCTTCAGGAGACTGTCCCTGCCATTTGGGATTGTAAAAATATCTCTGTTTCAACCTAGATCCTGTTGTTCAGAACCTTCCACCAGTGTATGCTGGTTTTCTGAAATGCAGATCCATGTTTGCAAGGCTCATGATAAATCCAACATCATTTGCATTACTGACTTCCTTCAGGTGACTCCAGCTCTACATAGCTCTAAATGTTAAATATTTCACATTCAAGTATTTACTCTGGTTCATACATGCACAGGAACTGCCTCCATCTGGAAATGTTTGCAGTTTCAAAACCCTCTCTGCCATGCAACTCATGCATGAGATTTCCCTCTTGTACCCCCAAACACTAAAATTTCATCCATGAAATTACCAGTTCACATACCACTTTACATTACAGAACACTAATGGGTGGTCAAATATTTAATCATCTCTTGGTAACAAGGATGTAACAAGCCACAGAAAAAAATAAACATTTAAAATGAATTTTCATTTTTTCCTCTAGGAAACTACACAGTACTTGCCTAGAACACAGCAATCACTGATGGAGAAAGACAGAATTAACATTTGTACAATTGTTTTTCCTAGAGCCCCATTTTCAATCAAAAAATGAAATAAAACTATTAAAAATTCTTCAGTCTGTTGGCACACTGTATGATCTAATGCAAAAGGAAGAAAGCACTTCTGAGTTCTCATATTCATTTATTAAATCATATTACTCAAAAATGCTACATTCCAACAAATTATTAACATGAAACACCCTTTGGGTTGAAACTTTTGCCTTCTGAAGAAATGTGTTTGGGAAGAATACTGCAGGAAAAAAGAAAAAGAGATCTGAATCATGGCAAACATTTTTTCCTGAAGGAAAAAATCTTACTGAGAAATACAGCTACGACTTTTACTTTTCTTTACAAGAGAACAGGTGAAGATCTACTATTTTTCTATTAATTGTGTACATACCTGTGGGTCTTGCAGTTTTGCAGAAAAAGCAGTACATAACTGTTATTTATCAATAAATAAATACTAAGTTCTGACCAAAATTATTTTGGAGAGCTCAAAAATTCTACACAACAAAGAACACCACAGGCAACAGGATGTCTTCTGCTGAGTGAGCTCCACAACTCCAAACCAACTTAAGTGGGGCAAGCAAGGAACACAGAGTAAGATCTCATCCTTCACTGGCAGCAAGCCAGTGTGCATGTCCTGTAACTTCATCTTGAGACAGAGGTAAGAACTCAAAACTTAGTATTTCAGCTGAGGTCAGGTAGACACATTTGTGTGGCTACACCATAGCCAGGCCCGCCCAGGGACCCAGAGAGCAGCAGACCAGCACAGGCACTGAACTCCTATGATCTAAGCAGCCCAACATCTCAAGCAGGTTTTGCAAGCTTCAATGGAGTTTATGGTGCAAAAAACTATGCTGCTAGCAAAACCTAAGCTTAACTGGCTTAGAATTGCCATGAGCTGTGACACCTGCCTCACAGACATAGCTGCAGGCTGTGGTTCAGCTTTCAGCCACAGTCCTGAGTAAACTCAGCATCATCCCTCCCTGGCTCCTGCTCCTCAGCTCCATGTCTCATCCTCCCAAAGCTGACACGATCTGCTGACAGCCATTTGTAACCACATCAGGGATCCACAGTGGATGAAAAATAGTCCAGGAAAGAGGGGGGGAAAAAAAAAAAGGGCAAAAAGGTCAACAATAAAGTTTGGTTTTAAGCTGGATCCCAGCCCAGTTCACTAAGCATTGTCACAAATGGCCCACCTTAAAACTGCTGAAGAACTGAAAGAAGTACACACAAAAAGATTAACAAGTTGTTCAAATTTAAGTCAGCTGGACAATTCACAAGATCATTTGAGCAAGGGTCTGAGACTGGCTCCCATGCTGCAGCCTGTGCTAAGCTGGACAATTCACAAGATCATTTGAGCAAGGGTCTGAGACTGGCTCCCATGCTGCAGCCTGTGCTAACAGACAAGAGGAGCTACAAAAGCAGCACCTGCACAGTGCAGCAGTGTCCCAATGCAACCACACAAACACAAAGCCTCAGCTGCTGCTCTTGAGGGCATCAAGAGGTAAGCTCTGATGCAAATCCACCTGCAACACTGGAGGCTCAGACTAAAACAAAGTATTATTTCACAACCTCAAAGGATGAAAGAAGTACTTGAGACAAGGAGCATCCAAACAGACCTGACAAGACAGGTTATGAGCTGAACCTATGGAATAGAAATGTGCAAAGATACTGAAGATCATTCCCAAATGGTAACCCTGGTCACTGCATCTACTCACAGCCTCTGCAGACAGCTGTAAGAGCACCACAATTCAGTAACACCTCAATTTTGTGCATCTAATCTCATCCACACATTTTAGTCGCCAATGAGGTTGAAAACACACAGGCTTGCCCTCTCCAGAATAAAGGCAATGCTCTTTAAACTCTTTTGTCAAGTCTCCTCCAATTACCATTAAAAAACCTACTGAAGATCTGTTAATTTATTTCACAGCTCTTGGCACTATATAAACTTGTGGGTATTTAACTCATACTAATAAGAACATGGACAAATATTGACTAAAAAAGTAAAAGTGATGATCAATTAACACTGGAAGAACAATAAGTATTCCATAAAAAGCTTCCAGATCATGACTGAATTACTTGAATGCAGCACCTGAAAAACATTACTGGAACCAGTGGACAGGATGGAGTGTATGTGATCACAATTACCAAAAAGGTAAATTGTCCAGGTACCTTTTAAAATGGAATAGGGCAAATAAAGCTTCACATAGGCTCTTTTTAAAAGGAGCACATCAAACCAAGCTTTAGACACTTTTCTCCAACAGTTATTGTGCAAGATGAAGTCCTGCTGCACTGGTGGCTCACACCCACGCATTCTCTGGATTGTGTGAACTTGGACACAGGTTAGAAAAGTGCAAACCATGGCAGACACTGCACTGGAAAGCACATCTGAGTCTCATCTGTGAGTCCGCAGGCAAGCACTGCCAGATCTCCAGTGGCTCCTGCAGCAGCATCAAGTGAACAAGACCCTACTCTGCTTCACTGCTCCTTTTCAGACTGCAGGAACAGCTCTAAAACTGCCAAGCTGCTGATTTTATAGCACAGATATTACTTGGAAAAGACAAACAGAAGCAGTCAGCCCTAGGAGTAAATCATGTAGAAGAGGAAACAATTTTAAAAGTGTAAGTTTAGGATTCTGTGACTTGTTTCTCCATAACCCACCTACAAGTTTTTTAACTGTCAAAGAACTTTTAAATACCCAGGATCTTGAAAATCATTTGGAAATTAAATATTATACAGCTCTACCATTTAAATTCATAAAAATTAAGAATATGTCACAATGTACAATGGCCAACGAGTTACAGTAAGAGCTGCACTCAATCTAATTGTGCTCTGCTGTCATGGTGAGTGACAGGACAGCCACTTCCTTGTCCTAATTTTTCTACAAGGAAAATAAAAAAGTGTGTTTGTCAGTGCAATACCAAAAAAAAAAAAATCATATTGCCATCTAATACTGGAATCCTTTAGATTCTCCATGCCTGTGTCTGCACTCTGCAAATGTCTCTTGGGTCTAATTGGCTCTGTAATGTCTCCCATTACACGTATTGTCATTGCATTGCTCAGGAACTATAGAACGTATCATCCCACTGTAAATTCACTGTCTACACAAGTCTTTCCAAATCATACACATCTGACTTGTCAACTTCCCATCAGTCAGTAATCCCAACCCACTTGATTGCAGGAATAAATGTATATCAAATATTATGTTTAAAAGCAGGCCCTATAGCATGAGAAAGCTCCTATTTAAATATTCATTTTATAATTCCTCTACTAACTTGCAATAGATTTACTGCAGTATTTTCAGCTAACATATATTGCTTTTACAAGTAATCCATGACACATACATTATACTCTTCTTACAGAAATATTCAAAACTTTACGCAGGCATTGTGCTTCCAATGATGGTCTTTATCATGAAAATTACTAGATATTCTTCTATAATTTATCCCCAAGATACACATTCTAAGTCATGTTTTTATACAAAGTGCCTTTAGTAGGAGCAGTGAAAATTGCTTTTAACAGTTTGGTCTTACTATCACCACAAATTAACAAGATGAAATCTGTCCAACAGGCAAGCACTCCTAAACACGAATTAAAATTACTTTTCACCAGGGGTCCTAAACCTAGAAGTTGCAGCCTCCATCGATTAAAGACAGAAATTCATGGACATCCTTTTCTTTCAGTATTTTTAAGCAGGAAGGAAGCCTCAGTTCACAATTTCTCCAGGGCAGCTCTTTAGCACTTAAAAGCTCAAACCCACAGCTGAACCAGGGCTGTACAATGGCCTGGGTGTTAAAATAACCAACCACAAATCAAATATTATCTTTAATGCTGCAAATAGGTACTGCTGTATTCCACAATTTCACTAAAGGTTGCCCTCAAATTAATGGGAATAAATAGGCTTCCTTGTACTTAATCAAGCGTCACTGGGACAGCACAACATCCCAGTAATTAAAAGAAATGTATCTGCCTGCCAGTATATAGAGATACTGTTCTGGCTAAGTAACTTTACTATTTTCCATGATCCTGACACTACAATTACTAGTTTACTGAAGTACTGGGTAACTAATTCTCCTTCATCTTTGTGCTGAGACAAAACGGGAGCCTTCAACTTCAGTGATTCTGTGGGAAAAATACAGATCTCTGAGAGGAGCCAGCTGAAATGAAAAGACCTCCTCCATCTTAAAATACAATATTTTTGTAACTGAAAATACCGTTGTAATCCAATTATATATATTCATTGCATAGAGGGAAAGTCTACTATGTCTTCATCACGACACTCCATTGTAACCAAGATATGTAGTTCTTTAGTATAATTTCATATTGAAGCTGAAGTGTTCCATTTTTTTCAGCCAATTTGCAGAAATTATGTAAAGTTTCCCTATGATAAAATATAACTTTGGTACATCAGCCTAACAGAGGCTTAATTAATGGTCTCCTGGGCCTCTTTTCCACTGGAGCAGATCTGTTTAAGAAGAGTCTTAAACTTGCTTACAGAGGGGTCTTACCATGAACTGGGAATAATTCTCTGTGGCTATGGCAGACGTGTGCTTACACATTAGGCCTGACACTAATGTACCAGGGAAATTATTCTTCACCAGATTCCACCACCCTGAAAATTAACAGAAGGAGCCCAAGAGGCGAGCTCCTATCAGCAGTTATTGGCATGATGGGTTCCAATCCGTGCAGGGCAGATGCTGCAGAGGATTCCAGCGGCTCCTCTCACTGTTCATCCACACCAATGGTCAGTTGGCTACACAGGTATTTTAGCAATGATCTAATGGGTATTCAAAAGTAGATACATTTGTGCACACAATATTCCACACAAGGCACATTTTTATACCCCATAGGTGTTACTCACTTTTTCTCAACTAAATCAGCATGTGACAAAATACGGGCTGGAGATAAAATCTTCCATTATAACTGAGAAACTCTAATATGCATCTTACCATCTGCTTAGAAAGATTTTAATCACATGAGCAGAAAAAGCGAAAGGTCTGCAGACAGTATTTGTGTCAACAACACCCTGCACATGACCACCAGTTATTTCCAGGGACTCCTGCACCCACACAGAGCTCACTGCGAGGTTGGAATCTACAGCCCCAAATCGCCCTCCTTAGGTTTTCAGGGCCCACTTGAGTTCGATCACGAGTGTAATCTACACGGAAAAGTATCCTGAGTTTTGTGCTATGGCCTCAGGTGGAACCAGCTCTGAACTGTGGAAAAAATCGGTTCTTTGAAACCCATTTCAAATATAACCAATGACTCCAAAGGCAAGTTATGAACAACTAGGTTCTGGCACACGGTCTCCTCAGGCTGGCCCAGGAGCACGCCGGCCCCCGGCGTGACGCAGGTCACGGACACGGCTGGGCACTTTTGAAGGCGTGACTGTCCCGGAGGCCGGAAAAATCCCGGAGCGGCGTGCGGAGCACACAAACACGCCTTCATGGGCGCCGCTAACCGCGGCAGGCTGGGGCAGCGGCGGGGCACGGGCAGGGCCTTCCCTCCTGCCGCCTCCCGACCTCGCTCCCCGCGGTGTCCCGGGTGCTGTGTCCCGGGGGGCTGTAACACAGGGGGCTGCATCCCGGGTGCTGTGTCCCGGGAGTTGGGTCCCCGGCCCGGGGGTCTCCGGGGGTCTCCGGGTGTCCCGGCCCGCCGCCCGTGACGTCACGCGGCCACGTGCCCTCCCCCGCCCGGGCCCGGCCCGTGCCCCCCGCGCCCCCCGGCCCGGCCCGGCCCGGCCCCGGTGCCCTCTTTACCTTCTCGTGCTCCCGGCGGAGCCGCCCCACCAGCGCGGCGCTCAGCGGCGAGGCGCCGCCGCCGGGGGCCTCCATGCGGGCCGGGCCGCGCCGGCGGTCTCCGGGGGAGCGGGGAAAGGGAGGGGAGGGAAAGCGGCCGGTCGGGGCCGATCTCCTCAGCAGGGCGAATGAGTCCTATAGAAATGTTTGTGCAGGGCGAAGCGCCGGCTCCAGAGCCGCATCCACGCGGGGGCCGCCGCCGCCTGGGCCCGGGGAGCCGCCGCTGCCGGGGGAAGAAGCATCTCAGTGTCGCATTCTGGGCCGCGCCGCCGCCGCCTGGGCCCGGCTCCCGCCGCGCCGCGGAGAGCCGGCCGTGGGTGCCGGCGCTGGGTCCGGCCGCGCCGCCGCCCGCCCGCCTGCTGCACTCTGGGTACGCGCCCGCGGCCCGCGGGAGGCACCCGGCTGCGAGCCGCGAGAGGCGGGCGCTCCACACCCCCTGCCCGGCCGGCCCGGCCCCCGCGCCCGGCTCCGGCACCCGCGGGGCTGCCGGGCAGCCCGGGCCGCCCCGGGGCTCGGGAGCGCAGGCCCCGGGCGCCGAGGCCTGGCGTCAGAAAGCGAGCAGCGGCTGCAGGGCGCTCAGACGGGCCTGCACTAATCCCGGATCCACGCAGAGACGGAGCGGTGTGTCCTTTGTAGCTGCGAGGTGCTGTCACCGGCAGTGCCCTCGGGATGCCGGCTCTGGAGTGTGTGTGTGTGCACTGGCAGGGCGGCTGGAGCTGAGCAATCCCAGAATCATAGAAAGGACTTTAAACAGAGAAAAGAATCATCACGGTTAGACGAGATTTTCAAGATCATCGTGTCCAGCCATCTGCTCAGCGCTACCCCTGTAACTCCTGAACCACATTGCCCAGCACTTGTGCCAGACACCTCTTAAACACCTCCAGGGATGGTCACCGTCACATCCCTGGGCAGCCCACTCTGATGCCTGACACCCAAACAGTGAAAAAACTTTGTTACATCTCGAATCCAAATCCCCACATCCCCTCTGCTATGTGCAATCACAGCTTCTGCTAGACCAGGTTGCTCCAAGCCCCATCCAACCTGGCCTTGAACACTTTTGGGTTATCCACAGCATCTATGGGCAGCCTGTGCCAGGGCCTCACCACCCTCACGTGAAAGAATTTCTCCCCAATATCTAACTTAAATTTCCCCTCTTTCAATTTTTACCCATTATGCCTTGTCCTTTTCTACAGTGGGCTGCCATGACTTGGCAGATTGCAAAATACTCACTAAAATCTCATAGGCAAGTCCGAGTGCTACAGCAGCACTCAGACTTGCCTACATGGAAAACTCCCTGCATGGGAAGCAAGTGGTGTACAGCCACCCTTGGAATACCACAGGTAATTTATGTGCAGTAAATTCACCAGCCAGCTCTGTGGATGCCATCAGGCACTTCTGGCATTACACACTGGTGCTGGAAGGGAGCCATGCTTTAACACCGTGCTGGGTGGCAGCACTGCTGAAGGCCTGAGCAGCTTCTCGTGGTGCTTGATGCCACGCTAGCATCAACTTGTACACTCCAAACACCACAGAGCCATGTTCAGTCACAGACCTTGCATTTAGTGCTCAACCTTTCCCTTGAGTGAATGAGGTTTTGTGTTGTTTCATGTTTGCTGGTAGAATTGAGGGGCTCATATTGTCTCCCCCACAGAGTTACTGTCATAAGATGGAGGTACAAAGGATGCCTACATTTAGATCGAGGATTTCCTTCTCCTACCTAAGAATCGACATTTCCTTTCCATGAGCAGAACTAACCCTGTGCACACCACAAAACAACTGTTTGTGTTATACACATGACACAGTATTTGCTGTGCACTTTTGTAAATCCATGTTCCCATCCCCCTTGAAGAGCTTGCTAAAGCTCTACAGATGAGGAATTTAGAAACAATTTTCAAAGCATGGTTACTCAAGCTGGAAGTTAGCTTTTAGCCAGACTTTAATACAGCTTCCAATATTGCAAATAAAAATTTGCAACTGCAGCTGGGTAGTTTGGTTTTTGAAATAACTACATCCATAATCTTCAAGAATAATTGAAAGTTAGCTAAAATCTCTGGCACATGTTTGTCACTGAGGGAGGGATTCTGGATCCTTTAAACGGACAAGAGACATCTATTTATTGTCATCAGAAAACAGCCCACCAGCAAAAGGATATCTCAGGTTTAAACAGGTTATACAAATCTCACAGTCCTTCTAAATGCCCATTGTAGGTAATTGCTTTTAAGCTTGCTCAGAACCTCTTTGGAACTTCAGGGCTCACAGAGGAGATAGTATAAATACAGGTAATTTTTAAATGTTCTGGTTGATTTCATTTCAACTCAACTAGATGGGAAAATAAAACAGATGTACAATATAAAGATACAGTATCTTATTTGAGATTTTAATTTTTTGCCTGACATAAAATCCCTTAAGTAACAAGAGGAGCCACAAAGTAGGAATTCTGTGTCACAAGACACTATATTCTAAATAGATTGTAAAGACATGCAATCGTTTCTCTTGGTTCCTTTTCCAAAGACTTCACTGTTCCCTGTGCCTTGAGTAGTCCATTTAGTCACCGAATGTGTTGGGTTGAAGGCCTGTGACAGTTCCAAAGTGAGAGGCTACATCATTATCAGAGTAATGACTGCTTGCGTTGGGTTGTACTGATGATAGTATGGAATAGTTTATGGCATCCTTTTGTACATTTTGTTTTTCATCTGCCAATGAAGAAATGTTCTAATAGTGACAAACAGATGGGATACAGCATTTGCCAAAGATGAGCATGAAGCCTTTCTCACATTCTTTTGCACTTATAACCTGTACAAAACCACTGTCACCAGTGAAACTCTATAGATTATAAAATAAATCAAATTGAAATTCGGCCTTCTAAGCTGAAGATTTTTGTTTACTTGTTTACAACATTAAATCTTTAGATGCTCTACCAGATGATTTTCATAAAACCTTGGAGAAAACTCTGGAGGACTCTCTGTAATTAAGTGAGGGAAAGGCAAATAAGCAAAGCTTACGTGTTCTCTTCCAAGTGTCTGGCTTAGGGCTCAGCAGACATGCCCGTACTGGAGCTGAAGACAGGGCTGCTGGCAGAGCTTCTTCCAAACACCAAGCTGGCCAGATTGGATGAACTTTTAAAATGAGAAATCAGGGTCATGTTTTCAGTTCTGATATGAACAGGTCACCTGTACCTGTGAGAGCAGTGGATTAGAAGCAAAGTCTTGGAGAGGTCAAGTTAAGTTGGCAGCAGAAAACCTCACACCAGGTCTCTAGCTTAAAGACATCCTCCTTTGTCAAAGAAGTCTGTGCCTTCTCCCATACTCATTCAAAGTCATTCACCACCACTCTGCAAGGACAGCAGTCACCAGGGAGGAGGAAAACAAGCAGAGGACAGAAAGGAGACACAGGAGAAAATGCCCCAGCCAGTCTTTCTGCAGAGAGAAACAAAGCTGAATCCATGACCCCTCTATTTTACAAAACCAGAGCCTTGGATCTAAAAACATGGATTGCAACAAAAAGTTGTGGATGAAGACAAGAGGGCTAAGAATGTTGGAGCTCACGTGTGTGTGCAAGTACATGCAGAGCTGCGCTAAGAACAACAGTTGTGTGGGGATTGGCTGGAAACTGGGTACAGGGGAAAAGCAACAAGAAAGAGCTCGTTGTTATCAAATGGGAGGAAAAGTTATCCTGAGACAGAGCTCCCGTGAGAGGAATACATCTTTGGAAAACAAGATGTGACCCATGTGGTCAGAGATGTGACCACCACTGTTGTCAGCACATGGAGACAGTGTGAGAACAGGAACAGTGAATGAACTCTCCTGGCCATGAGCAGGCTCCCTGATCTGCTGAAGGGAAATTTCATGCTCAGTTTTATGTCATGAAAAGCACGTGCTGGAACAGTTGGGGAAAAAACCCAGACTAGTATCCTTTCGTTAAAGCTAACTCATTATCAAAATGCCATAAGACCAAGTCCATCTTAGGATTGTATATATAATTCTGGCTGCAACATCCACCCTGCATGCTTATTATGAACTTTCAGTGATTCTTAAATTCCTGTGAAAGATTAAAAGCCTTTCCTTGTTGCTGTGATTTGCCAGGAGTATAAGTGCCCCAGCAAATATTTAAGAATAACTGTCTCCACTCTGCCAGCAATAACTGAATATTTTTTTCTATCCAAAAGTTTTATTCTGAACAAAACCACTATTAATATTTTCTAATGAATGTTCTTTATGTTGTAGATAAGTCCTTTTGGGCCTTCCTGTTGAAAAAAAATATGGCCATGAGTCCCCCTCTTTTGGTAAATCAGGAAGGCAACCCAGTTCCACTGGAGGTGCTTGGAGGAGTGAAGTTCTGCAATGCTTGCAGAACCGTGGTCAAAGCCTGCACCTCCCTCAGTTTAATCAGCCTGAAACAGCCAGTGTTTTTTGTTCAGATAATGACAATGGAGTCAAACTACAAGACACCTTTCATTGTCCAGACATAGAATAAGTAAGGTTCTTATTTGGTTGTTGTTCTGAAACATCATGGTGCTGACATTAGCATGTTCCTCTCTCCTGTCTTTCCTCATTAGAGAAAGGTGAGAGGCTTTTGGGATGACACCAAGATGCTACTCTTTTTTTGGTTACATACTTAAGTGCTTTAACTCATGCTTGAAATGTAAGTTATGGGGCACTAGGTGACAGCTAAATATTTATGTTCTCTGTGTCACCAACTTAACCTCACCCTTGCTATCCATCCACACAAGTATCCCATGTTTAACATTCTGATATCTGAGAACTATCAAACAGATGTTCCCTCAAGTTCAGTTTTTGGACAGGGTTAAGTATTAAGCAGGTTGATGTTAATTTGTCTTTGCAGGAAGAAGTGACCTGGTTTTCTGCTTGAAGCTACTGGATCCTGAAATCCATCAATACAGTGTGTTTTGCTTCCACATTGGTACTGATGAAGAGGAGTCTGGATGTGTGTATTGGATTCAGTCAGGATACAGAAAATTGTCAGAAATAGCCCATACCTATGCAGACACACATATTACCACACACATCTATGAGTGGCTAGTTAAAAAAAAAAAGCTGGAACAAACTGTAAGCTGTCTGGTGAGACCATCTGCAGAAATTTCATTTCTCCTGATAAAAAAGGCATCTATGCAAAATATATATAAGGCAGGATAACCAACTATTAGCATTCATTATGCTTTAACCTTATTATGAGTTTGCTAATAATAACAGCATAGCTTGTTTTCGTGTTACTGTCATGCAGTAAAGTTCTGGGCCCCTCGCAGCGACACAGCTGACTGTAGTCTAGCTGCTGTTCTGTGAGTACTGTCATGGTTGGTTTGGTACATGAAACTTGGATGCTTTATTTGTATGCTTTGTAGTTGCTTCTGCCATCTTTGATTAGTATCACCTGGAAATCCCTGCTTTTCTGCATGTAGTCACACCCAAGAGGAAAGCCTGACTCGGAAAAGATTAGTGTCACTTTGCTTTTTCCCCTCATCTTTTCCCTGTAAAGGAGGAGAGCTTTCTGATCATGGCAGTGTATCAGTAAAGATAGCCTAGATACCAAATACCTTAAGGGCCTCAATCTCCTCTCATATGTCCCAGAATTAAAGCTGAAATAACTCTGTTGACTTCAGTGGTGATTTATACCTGCAGTAGTGAAGGAGAATCAGGTTCTGAGGTTTGTATGAGGGATATTGTGAAATTTATTCTTTTAGCTTGTTAAACAGACAGTACCAAAGGCATGTTTCCATTAACAGGAAGATTATGACATTAAGGATGTCTGTCTTTCTCACAAGCTATTTACTCCCTTGTGCTAAGGTGGTGATGAGGGTGGCAGTGTGAGAGCAACCCTCGTGCAGACTCAAGGGGCAGATTCAGAGGTCTCCCACACCACAAATGCACGACTTATTTTCTGATGTTTGGGTCACTAACTCTCTTCGATACAGCAACTGTCAAACAAGCACACACAAACCAAAGCTGGTAGCACAAAGCGTGTGTGAAAGCAAAGCCTGCACTTTTGCAAGCTAAAACCTTGGCCCACGACAGTGTGTTTAATACAGGTCTTGCATCAGGACCAGCACAAGCCAGCTGGGCCAGAGCCAGAGAGAATTCTCAACCAGAAGTGGCCTTGTTAAATACTCTTTACTGGGTATGTTTTTCTGCCCGTTATTGATCAAGGGCAGGTTATACACCATTATTTTTTGCTGTAGCACAGGCAGCCAGTTTGATGCTGTTAATGTCTCAGAAAACCCTTCCTCTGGTTTCCAGTTTGTAGGAGGAGTACCTGCTAAGTGGGCATTCCCACTGCCTTCTTTCCAAGTGATCAAGGAGCATATCCAAATAATTGGGTTCTTGTCTCTACAGTGTAGCAAGCCAGCACAGAAGCCCTAAACTGCTTCTCAAATTTTTTGCCTGAGTTTCTGTGACTGAAGTAAAGCTTGTAACTACAAAGGTTGGGTTTATCATTACTTTCAATTAATAACTTTGTCTATCCTTTTAATTGTAATTTCTTATTCACTTCAGGGAACTATTTACATATATTTACATATATTTATTTATACACTTTAACAAATGTACTCATATTAAAACAGGGCATTTCCCTGACAAGCTTAAACCTGTTTCGCTATCATTCAACTTCCCTTTCATTTCACCTTTTGTTTTGTTTCTTGGCATTTTTTCTACTTTAAACCACTGCAATTTGTGGCTAAAGGCACCTTTGGTTTCCAGATATCCTTCAAATTCTGTTTAATTCTTTTCAGTAAAATTGCAAATGATATTGAGCATTATATTGATTTTTAACAAAACAACTGGGATGGGAATATGACAAACCGAAGGAAGCCAGCAACCATGGTCCTCTACTTCTGCTGCTACAAACCAAAAGCATATTACAATTAATTCCTACAATTCATTCCTGCAAGTCCTTTCTTAAGCATGTAATCCCAATTATGGACACAGTCCTTGTGGCTTCAGGGAAAGTAACTTCATGATCCAGGACTCTCCTCAAGAGACAAAAAATCATCAACTTGCCTAAGAGGGAGTTTCTCTGGAAGCTGTAGACTGAGGAGAGTCACAGCACGACTGGAACTCTTTTTGCATAACCAGATCAAATCTGGCCTTGGTAATAGTGAGAAATTATTACCATCTGAATTCTAATCCATGGCATATGCAATCGGGGCTGGGTGGTCTCATTATAACTTCTAGGAGAGCAAGCCTCATCTCATAAACCACCACTGCAGGTGGCACTTCAAATGGAGGTCTGCAGGCTCAGCGGTGTAACTCCACTTCTTGTTGAACTCACAGAGCATTTATAGCAAAGGAAATGCAACAAAGTCAGTTGACTTCATATTTTCTGACCCCTGAAGATCTCCACGAGATGTTTATGATCATTATTGAGAGAAAGAAAAAAGAATAAAAGACTTGAAGTACATATTTTCCGTGGAGTGATGTAAACTACAAGTATTTTAGCAAACATCAGTAAGATGACCCCAACATTTAAGGCAAGCAACAGTGAGCCCCAAAGAGGGGAATGCTTCCAAAAGATGCAGTCTGTGTTGTCAGGACACATGTACAAATAATACCAATTTTATAAAACACAACTAATTAGGATTTATTAGACTCCTATGCTAAAGACAAGTGGGTTTTTCCATATCCTTTGGCATATCAAATGTAATTGACCTCATTGAGAGGAGAGACATTCAAAGTGTTTTAATTACCTGAACTGGGCTCCATATCAATTTACATGAAGAGCCTTATACTGGTGTCTGTTTACTGGCATTTATTGGGCTCCATTACACAGAAGATCCTGCCTGCCTATCCCATCTCAGTTCTGTTTTCATCTCCATGCAAACCTGGTCCATTCTGCCACAGCAACAGCTAGCAGGCATCCTTGAGTGGCATCCCTGTGGTTTAAAATTTGCATGGAAAATTATAGCTGGCCCAAAAGCAAGTCCAAAACATCATCACCCATGGTGGCAGGACTGGAAGGGCAGCACTTCTGAACACCCCCTCAACAAGAGGGCGGCAGCTCAGCAAAAAGAAGATGCAGCAATATTTGCCATTCTTGGGAACAAAGATGTTAGGGCTGCTTGTCCATAAAGAGCCCTGCACTTTGGGCCAGACATGTTTGCTCTTGGCTAAAAACCAAGGTTTTGACATGAGACAGCCTTGATAGGGAAGTTGCTGCTAAGGCATAAAAGTGATGCTGGTGAACCGAAGACATTAGTGTAGCTCAGTTAAGAGCAGATACTACTTTTGTATTTGATTTCAATGTATTTTGAATTTATTTGCTTTCAAAATCTCTAGAATTTAGGAGATGTGTATATATATATATATAAAATAAATCAAAATAAGTGAGGAAGTGACAGCATAAAGAACTGAAGACTTTGAATAATATGTTTCATTTTAAAATTACAAGAGCATAAATGCACAAAGTCTTAGAGGCCTCCATCCAACAAAGCACTTACATGTATACTTAATTTTAAGTCTCCCTACAGTCACGCTTTGCTGAATTGAGGCATAATAATGGTAAACTTACAGGCCAAATTCTGGACTGAATTCAGCAGATGCAGATGTCTTTAAAAGGAAACAATATGTGTATGGAGAAAGCACATCTCTAGACACGCATGCCTGATCACTTGCATTCATGTTCAGAAACTGTCAAATGCAGGAACATTTGTTTCCCCTGATTTAAAATACTTGCCTTGTTTGACACAGAGCCACTTTGCCAGCAGAAAAAAAAATGGTCCCTGCCCAGAAGACCTTACAGTCTGAAATTTGGACAGATGAATAGCAGGTAAAATATAGAAAAGGACGAGAATGGAAGAGAGCTGAAGTAATAGGCTCACATGGTTATTCATTATAGACATGTGCATTCCGTGGTTGCCAAGTTATAAGTTTTAAATATAGAAGTTTACTTTTATGTACAAGTAATAATTATTAACAGAACACAAATCTTAGGGGGCTCTACAGATCATTTTGACAATCCAGAGTGAATGGGAGTTTTGCCACTCATTTCAATGGAGTCAGGCTTTTATTCTGAGAGTCTGCTTTAACCCATATGTCCCCAAAAGAGAGCACACACAAACCTTTACAGCCCAACCAGCCCTGCTCTGACCTACAGAGTCTGGAAACTGGGGTGCAAACATCTGGCAACTCCCAGCTCTCAGAAAGAGGAAGTGTCATTCATCACACATCTGTAATAAACAGCAGCATGCCAAGCAGCCACAAACCTTCTCCAGCCTTTCTTTATAGCCAAGCCTCCCAATTAACCTCCTGTCATCCAGAGATCAAGCAGGAGAGTCTCACAGTAGAAGACTTCCTCTACAATACCTCAACCTGCAATTCTGCCACAGTTTTCTGAGCTGAAGGGGGAAGCACACAGTGCAGAACTTCTGGGGAGGAATGGTCTGTGCACATGGCCATGCTCACAGCTCCCACCCCCCTGCAGCCCTGGGAGCTCCTAATGCCTCATACCCCCAGCTCACATAGGAAAAGGGATTTAAAACTGTCAGGCAACAGCTTTCACTATTAACTTTCAGTTTTGAAACAGCTGAGACTTAGAGGCTTTGAGGAAATCTGGGTCCGATTTTTATTTTTAGATAAACTGCCAGGGAAATAAATCACACAATAATGATTTTCAGTAATTTTTATAGGAGAACTGACAACTCACTGTGGTGACTCAGTATTTGCAGAGTACTCTACAATATTGTGTAAGCACTTTAATTTGATCCATGATTGAATGAATTCAAGGGGTCTGGGCTTTGTTCCTTTAGCACTTTGAAGGTGTTGCAGCATGATGTGGGAAGAAGGTAGCAAAGGACAGACCTTGTCCATGTTGTTGCAGTAGACAGTTTCAGGCATCATGCAAAGTCATATGGAATTCACATTTCTTCTACTATATCAGAACTTTCACCTCAGCTAAGAGAAACAAAATTCAGTAATTACAGAGATAGATACTAACTTTAATAAAGTCACTGGTAAGGTTGGAGTAATACAGGGATTGGCCATGCTCTTGCCCTGTTTCCATGAATCTGTCTGGGAGGAAAGCTTTCCAGAAAGATGATTCTGATAAGCAAAATAGCTTTGTAGAACTAGCAAAGAAAACCCCCTAAAAATTGGGGGTTTTTCTTTGCAAGTTTGGTTTTCTTTTTTTTTTTTTTTTTTTTTTTTTTTTAGGATGTTTTGGTTTTTTGTGTGGGTATTTTTATACTTCTCTCAAAAAAACCAGAAACTGACACCCCTCTGAACCAAGGCACAGGCTCCTTGGGCTCTGAGTAAAGAAACTGGCATTAGTTCAGTGACTTCCACCCGGCTCCACGCTGTCTGAAAGGTCCTTTCACGGGGAAGTTAATGCAATATCTTGGCCTGAATTACCTCCTTTTTATCACTACCTCCATGCTATTTAGATATAGATTTTTTAGTTAAATGTACTTGTTAAATTTTAATGTTCTTTTGAAACACTGATGAATTCAAATACCACTATATGCAGCTTGCTGGGTCCAAAGAGTCACACAGTGGGAGTGAAGCTGTACTCGAGCCATGCTGAAGCAGTTTAGCTGGAGCAGAGGATTTTTGTTTTTTCACTGGAGGCATGATGCAATAACCAGCCAGCCGATAAGCTTTAACTAATTTGCAGTTTCCCATTTATTCTTATAAAACACTATGTTTGGAGCGGGTCTTCCCCCAGATTCCATACACTGTGACCCGATTTTCTCCCTGCCACGTGTTCAGCACCCCCAGACACTCAGCTGCCTGTGTGAGACAGGCATGCCCTTGTCCAAGGGGTTGCACAGACAGTCACTGTCCCCTGGGCACGGGCCAGGCTGAAGTACACACAGCTGCAGTGCATTTGGAGTATTGCACCAACTCGGACTTTGGAGAGAACTAATTCTTAATGTAGCAACAGGAGCAACCAGATATTATGTGAATGAGAGGAAATAAATACTGGATTCTTTACTTGCAAGTGTTCTTTTGGTTGGGATGATGGTTTGTTATGCAACTGAAATGTGAGAAAAAAACAAGGAACCAGTAATTTCCTCTTGCACCCACAAGACAACACCAAGTATCTCTTGAAGCTCAATTATGATGGACAAGGAAGTACAGTGGCTAGGTCTGGTTATGTCAAGGCAAGACAGGAATAATAGATCAGCTACCTTAATTTGCACAGCTCCTAAACCACCCAAATAGGTTTGCATTAAGTTTAATACTTTAGACTTTGATTAACAGCTTCTACATGAGTAAATGATGTTTAGCCATCATCAAATTATGTTCTTCTACAGGAACTAAATGTTCAGAGACACCTCGTGATATTCTGAAGACTACCAAGACATGCAGAACCCATCATGAAACCCAGCAGAGTTCCAGCAGGCACTTGGAAACAGCAGCTTTATTTCCAGTTTCCCCTTCAGTCTGCAGACATTGGTTGTTCTGACACATTTCCCTGCTAGCTGAAAAAGCTCCATGGTACCCTGTATTTTCTTCCCATGAAGGTGCTTATACATTATAATTGAGTCACTTCTCAATCTTCTTTTTATAATGAAAGATAGAATAAAACAGCCTGCGGCCTTTAGAGCATAGGCAGCTTTCCAGAAGAGTTTATGAAGGAGTAGAGGAAGTCTTAATTTCCCTATTTACAATACAGTATCAGTCATCTCCCTTTTCAAACTTGCCAGAAGCTTTTGATTCCTTTTGGAAAAAGCTGTATACTCACATTAAAAGGCACATAAGCATGTATCAGCTCAGATAGCCCTTGGTCCCTTAGCCTGTTTTTGTGGACATGAGCTCTATTTATGACAAATCAATTTGTACTTGCATGGCAGGTAAAATGTAAATCTTATCTAAAGCCAAAGCTCCGGTGCTTCTTTTAACAGCAGCTTTTATTTTACTGAAGTATTTTCTTTTCATAGAAGTAGATTTCAACTAATCTTGCACTGATTTGAGGAAACCCTTTGCAGATCCCAGTGTCATTGCAGACGTTTGCAAGGGCTGGCCCTTGATTGCTGCCAGCAGTCGTGGATGGACAGGGGCTGCTCCCCTCCCAGCACCTTCTGAAGGGCCTGCCCAGACCTCTGACACACAGCTATTTTCTGAACACAAGAGCCAGCATGCTTTGCTTGGTTTCTAGCATAAGCACCTGTGTATGATCTCATTATTAAAGAAGGAGGCAGTGTGGAAAAGTGAATTTCACCTCTGGTGGCCCATGTGGCATCCCCCAAGAGCTGTGCCTCAGCCACCCCTCCAGGAGCTCAGGGTGGCACAGCCACGTGTGTGCCACGTGTCCCCTCCACAGCCACCTGAGGTTGTGATGGTTCCACAAATCCATCCCTGCCCTTGCTGGTGCCCAGTGGTGGCCCAGCCCCTGGAGCTACAGCCAGCAGCTCCCTGTGAAAGCCTTGCTGTCCCCTTCCTGCTTCCCTGCCTGTGGCAGCAGCTCTCCTTGCTCATCACTGGGGACCCATTTCCATGAAATCTGGCAGGGGAGGCTCCCCAGAGCCCTGGCCAGCCCTGCAGGGACGTGCCTGAGCACTGGTAATCATGGCTTGTAGGAGGAAAAAGCTGCTCAGTTCCCTGACACAGCACAGCCACTGGCACCCACGGTATCACAAATCCTGTCAGGGCTTCCCTGTCTGGCACTAAAACCATACCTATTATTTATGGATACCCCTTTTAAAAATTAGATGATTACAAATTAGAAAATACATGTCCTTAAATCTGAAAGTGCAAAGAGGGGTTATAAATATGCTAAGTCATTCTTTTATGTGACCTGAATAATTATGGAAACTGTAAGAGTTGCAATTTAAAAGGATTTTGAAAACACATCATCTTTCAAAAGATACATCAGTAGAAGGTCATCTGTGACCCCTGCATTGTGTGAATTTTCTGATGGAATAGATAGACCTAAAGTAAGATGACAACTGCCCTCTCATAATTAGCAAGTAGGAGGCTGAAACAAACTGAAAGCCACCCAAAATATCAATATCAAAGCACACATAAACGAATCAGCACGAAGATAAGCACCGTGCTTAAATCTCTACGAGACGCCGGGCTTAAAGGAAGAGGCTGATTTTTAATGCAGACACAATACGTCCGTAATTGTTATATAGTACAATTATTGCAGCAGCATACGCAGATGCTGCAGGGCTCGGGCTGAGCACAGAGGCGAGGCTGGCAGAGGGGCAGTCTGAGCCTGGGCACAGAGGATCTGCACGTGCGCGTCCGGCTGCCACCGCTCTGCTCTGCTCTGCTCTGCACCCCGTGCCCCTCAGCCTTCAGGTACCCACACACCAGCCCTGTCACTTCCAATGCTGAGGGACAAGTCCCTTTGTCTTCTGGCACATCACGCTTTCTTTGAAATGACTTGTCCTAGATTTTTAGATTAAAAATAACGAGTATATAATTCATATATACCACATAAATTTTATATTAAAAAAAAAACCTTAAAACCATACCTACAGTACTTTAGTACCTGACTTGTATATTTATGTGACTATTGTTAGAAGTGACTAATTGGGTTTGATTAGCTTCATCATTAATATTCTGTCCATAATTTAACATGCTTCAATAAAATACCCTAAAGCAGTATAATGATTAGATTTCAGGAATATGTGTTTTGCAATTAAGTTGCTCTTGATTTTGATATGCAGATTAAGAAATGGTGGTCTCATTTAAAAAAAACTGCCCTTATTAACTCAGCAGTATACTCTGAAGATTAGGTAAGAAATCCAAGATTTTCTCTTTGTATATGCTAGTTAAAATGTATTTCAATCAAGCATATGTGGGCAAATCAGATTTGATTAGTTTAAGTTCACAGTCATTCTATCTAAATGAATAATGTGTCACCTAACATTGCAAAAATTTGATTAATAGTTTATCAGTTAATTAAAAATGGGGTTTAATTTTTCTTTTTTAGGAAAATGCAAGGTAGATATTCCTTGTCTTCATCATAAATGCAAATTATTTCAGCTTGAATCTATTGTTCCTTGCTCGCTTCTTAGCCAACTGGCAAGAAAATAAAGCTTTTAAAACTATCTCTTTTAGAGAAGCAGTAAAACTTTGTTTGCTTACACATATGGCTGCCAGTTGTCCAAGTTCAAGCGGGATTATTCCTGTACACACTTTTTCCTCCCCCAGACTCTGCAGGGACTTTCTGGAGAGAGCCCTGAGCTGTCTTTGCTGCATCCCACAGCAGGTCCAGGAGGAGCAGTCCAGGTAAGGCCCACCAAAGGGGGCAGGGAGAAGAGAGGAGATTCCAGCCATGCTGGGCAGTAAAAGGGACAGCACCGGGGACAGGCAGCCCCAGCCAGCCCCGGCAGGGGAGCACCACAGCCACGGGCAGCCCTCCTGGCTCCTGCAAGCCAGCATCAGCCCATCACAAACCCAGCAGCCCATCACGAGCCCGCAGGGCACAGGAGGAGGGTGGCAGGCAGGGCTCCAGCCAGCCTGGGTGTCTGGGCACTGCTGCTGTAGGTTGCACCATATGTGTATCTATGTCTTATTTGATTATGCACAGAATAAAGAATATCATACAACCAGAGAGGAGGGCAGGAAGGAGCTCTCAGTGGTGTGTGCATTTGTGTGAGCACTCTGTACCTGCCTGCTCTGTATCCCCAGCTCTCTGTGCATATACACACATCTCTATCTAGCTGTATATCTCTTTGTGGCACATGCATTTACCTACTGTAAATATATCTTCAGCCTTGCTGCTGGTTGGACATGAGCATGAAGCTGCAGCAGCTTCACCTCTCAGGCCCTCAGATCCTGCCTGACACATTTTCCTCCAACGTTCTGCACACAGAACAGCTTGGAAAGGAAGGGAGCGGAAACTTCCTCCATCTAAGGAGCTTTAAAGTTGTTTACAAACACCAACATTAAGAAAATGGCAGTGCTACAAAAAGAAACAAATATGAAAAGCTAAAAACTGGGAAAACAAAAAACTGGTTTCCTTCAAGAACTCAATTAAGTTATTTGGTGCAACCACATCATATAGTTTTAATTATATTCTCCCACATTACACTTTCTACATGATTTTACATTATCCAGTGCACAGCATGAATAGCACTCTGAGTTAGCAAGCGTGAAATATGTACATCTACACATGACTCAAGTACACAACCCAAGATGCTCAGCAGAGTCTCTCCTAAAGATGCTCCTACAAGTCCCCATGATACCCTAAGGAAAACAGCCAGGATTTTAGCAGGGAACATAGCACAGCCTTTACACTGCAGGAAGCACTCCCAGGAGCTGCCTCTCATCACTCTAAGGGTGGGACTGCTATGCAGAGCAGCCTGTGCTCCCTCTAAGCATCACCATCAGAGCAGGTGAGATGGACAGGATGGTGGTTTCTCTGGTAATTCTTCAGCAACAACCAAGAAAATTTGCCTGCTTTTCTTTAAGAAGCCTGTTCCTTTTTTTTTTTTTTAAGTTGGATTTTAATGTTAAAACCAGTCCAGAATATTAAAACTACTGACTCCTAAACAGTTGGATGAACTCATGCATTCAAGTTCATTGTTTCTCCCCTCCAGCACTGCTCTTCCTCTGGCTCACACACACTGCCTCCAGTGCTCCAGGAACCCAGACTGTTCCACCCTGTTTTCGTCCACTCAAACATTTCTACATCCTTTTCAATCTGTGTAAATCAAACCTCTTATTTTAGTCCTTTTATCACTAACTCTTCTGTTCCCTTGTCACCTGTGCTTTATATCTTTATTTTCCTGTATAAGGCAGCCTCACAGAAATTACTGGAAAAACTATTACCCTTTCTCCTTCTCTCCGTAGCCACTGTTGCTGCCACATCAGGAAGAAATCAGCTACTTAATTACAGCGTATGAGACAGATAAAATGCCAATTTTGCCTCCTATTTATAATGATCACTTAATTTTGCAGGCACCCCACAAAGAGCAGAATCTGCATGCTGGTCCCTCGTATTTTCATATTGTTATTAATAATCTGAGCATGAGGGGGGTGAAAGACAGAAGAGATCATATTTGCTGCTGTACAGCTCTGCACTAGCTATCATAACTGCAGCACAATAATCCTATTTGTGAGCAACTAAATGTATCTGTATTAATCACCCAGTCACACAATTATTGAAGTTAGAAAGGACCTTTAATATCGAGTCCAACCATTAACCCAGTGCTAAGGAGCCCACACTAAACCATGGCCCTTAGTGCCACATCCACCCGTCCTTTAAACCCACCCAGGGGTGGCACTGCCCTGGGCAGCCTGCTCCAGTGCCTGACCACCCTTGCAGTGAAGAAATCTTTCCCAATATCCAACTGAACACTCTCCTGGCACAGCCTGAGGCCCTTTCCTCTTGTGTTTCACTTGTTCCCCAGGAGCAGAGCCCACCTGGCTGCACCCTGCTGTCAGGGAGAGCAACCAGGTCCCCCCAAGGTTCCTTTTCTCCAGGCTGCTCCTCATGATGCTTGTGCTCAGGGGGACCATCTCTGCCCTGTCCTGCTGGCCACAGGTGCAGGCCAGGTGCCATTGGCCTGGGTGCCCACCTGGCTCATGTTCAGCTGCTGCCAACTAGCACCCCAAGGGCTTTTTCCAGCACCCCAAGGGCTTTTTCCACAGGCAGCTTTCCAGGCACTTTGCTCTCAGCCTGGAGCAGCACATGCTTTCCTGGCATAAACAATTCCTTCTGACCTTATAGACATATTTTGATTGATTGAGAAGAAAGAGAAAAAGGGAAAGAAAAGCATTATTTGATTATTCATTGAGTAAAAACAGAAGAAAACCATTAACAGTAAAAGAACTTTAACATCTCCAACTGCAAGTGGAAATATACAGTTACAGGGACGTGCCCACAGGTTGTGTCAGGGGGCTCTGAGTAACCTGGAAATACGGATCCATCAGGAAACACAATTCACTTCAGTGGAAGCTAGGAATGCTCAGACTTCTTAAAATCAGGCCCATAAAGACTAACACCTAGAGGAGTGTGTCCCTAAGATAGCCAGAAGCTAATTGGTCATGGATAATAATATAACATGCTTGCCCTCCACCATTAATATGGGGCTATATTAATATATCATGGCTTGGTAACATAGTATGACTGGAATCTATATCAAATGATTGTGTCAATGGTCCATTAAGCAAATAGTACATTAAACCAATAGAAGAGCATTAGGTGTTTGCTCCATAAATGGGTATATAACAGCAGGTTTAGGATTTAAGACTTCCCAATAAATGCAATATTCTATAAGCTGCAGGTTAGCAACGAATTTGCTCTACCTCGTTGATTTCCATATAGAACCAGACACAAGGAGCCATTTTCTATCCTAAGGTTTGCACTGTAGCCAATTAATATGAAATATTTTCCAATGAAAAGCCATACAAACATGGCCATGTAATTCCCTTCTAACAGAAATGTTTCATTAGTGTTTCTGATAGAGATCATCAATTCTTCTTCATCACATTACTTCCATCTTGTCCAGTAATTATTTACAATACCAATGACACCAAACACATCTCCCATGCTTTTTTCCCCCCACCAATGTTTGAGTTCAGCTTGTCACAAAAGTTTAGTGATGATGAAAACTCTTGGACAGGAGCCTGTGCGAGGTGAAACCCATGCTGTAGTGCCCTGATGTTGAAAGGAAATTATTCAGATGAAAGAGGTTTGACTCCTGTACCCATTCCCCCTGCAGGGTTGCAATGAAGACTTCCAAAAAAAAAAAGAGCCCAAAAATAAACCAAAAAAACCCAAAACAACAACAACAACAACAAAAAAATCTACTACAATAAATTCAAGTTGTAATTGGAGATATTTATCCACCGTTCCAGGAATGCATTGGAATTGCAACACTTGCACAGGTCAGCACGCAGCCATCACCTGGCATCTGACCCAGCCACACCAGGTGGAAGCTGGACAAGTGTCAAGGTGAGGGGCACCACAAAGCAAGAGGAAGGTCACAAAGAGCTGAGTCCCTCCAATGTCAAGCTCTGTTTCTGGGCACAGCATTAGCCCCAAAGTCACTTCAGTGGTGGTTTGCTGCACAGCCTCTGCCAGGCACCCCCCAGATTTGCCTGGCCTCTCTCACTGCAGCTGCTGAGAAAATTCTGACAAGAAGCTGGGTTGCCCTTTACCTCCCCAAGCCTTCTAACCCTCATCTTCAAACCATCTGCAAGGAAAACCCCTTCCATCTTAT
The DNA here is from genome assembly GCF_036417665.1 of Passer domesticus. Classification (NCBI taxonomy): domain Eukaryota; kingdom Metazoa; phylum Chordata; class Aves; order Passeriformes; family Passeridae; genus Passer; species Passer domesticus. Next base: position 14,148,051 of record NC_087485.1, on the reverse strand, counting down.
AAAGAGGACACAGGAGACCATTCTTCAAACAAAGAAACAGAAATTAAGTTATAAGAGTTTTTAAGTGTGTTCCTGTGTCCTGTTCCACCAGCAGAGCACAGGGCTGATGTCCTTCAGCAGGCAGCTAAGTCATGGCAGCAATTACTCCCCCACCAGCACCTTCCCAACCTGCCTGTCCTGTGCTCTAGATCAAGAGTCACCTTTTTTGTGTATCCTTTAACAAACTCACGTAAATAAAAGCCATGTGGTATTGATAGACACCATTACTCTATAACAAAGACTTCAAAAAAAACAACATGGATAGGACACACAGAACCCAAAGGTTTAGGCCAGTTATTATAAACTGAGAAGGAATTCAAAAATAAACCACTAAGTCACTCAGTACAAGCTGCAGCTGGGGCTGTGTCTCTCCCAGTGCACGAGCCAAGGAGCAGCAGAGCTTTGGGGGGCACAGACCCTGCATCCCAGAGCTCCCCCACCAGTGTCTGTGTGGCTCAGGTGCCCAGCCCTGGTTTTGGGCAGCTCAGCCCAGGCCAGGCAGGCTGCCATCACTCGGTGCCTCTTGTCCACAGCAGGGCTGTCACCACCACTCCCTCGCAGCTCGCTCCTGGGGCTCCCAGCACAGCTCTCCCCACCTCAACCCCTCAAGGGCTGCCCAGTGTGGTTTCCATGCCCCTCTGCTGAGGTCCCCCCTGGTCTTTTCCTTGCTGGGGTTTTTCACCAGCACACCCAAGTTACAGCTCTTCTGCTTCTGTCACATATCAAGCACAAAGTGCTCCCCTCTGCCTGTGCTTTCTGTTCATCGATACACAGATCTGGTGACAGCAATCCTCTCTAGTTTCAAAATGGTTAATGGTTTTGGGCTCAGCTTCTCTCCACTGTGTGTTCAGCTTTCTGGCCTCTACAAAGCGAGCATAAAACAGAGTTTCAGACACTTCTGTTCACTGTGCACAAGAGTAAAGTGCTTGAAAAGATGCAAGATAGTGAAAAATCAGTGCGGTGTGTTTCTGCCTCATTCATGCCTGCCAATATCATTTTAAAAAAATCAATAGATTGCAATTTGCATTCATTTTAATACATTTGCATAAACTCAGGCAAATACATTGAAAGCTTTGTCCCTAACAACTTTAAAGTTATGCTGGAGCAAAACACCAGCATGGAGAGCTCATTGCAAGCTGCTGCCTTGGGGGGTGGCTGGAGTGGGCAGGTTTTCCTCTCCCTGCTCAGTTCCACCTGGGCAGGCAGCGTGGGCAGGGAGCAGGGCTGGGCTCTGTCCTGGCAGCACCCTTGGGTGGGATGGGCACGTCCCTGCTTACAGCAAGGCAGCCATTTGGTGAGCCCAGACTGGTTTTGTGACTGCAGGTAAGTTCTCACACTCTGAGCAGTCTGTTTTGTTTCACTCCCACGTTTTGGAACCCAGTGTTAGGTCCCTGAGGAGCTGATCAGGCTCACACTACCTGCAGCAGTCACTGAGCAGGAGACAGTTCAGGGACACACAGAAATGTGGTTCCACATTGGGACACTGAGGCTGGAGTAGGCTAAAAAAAATCTTTCTTCCCTTGGCTGAGCCTCTGGGTCAGATCTGTGAATTCACCTAGCTCCACCAGCAACTGTTTCTCTTTCCAAGAAGGTGTTTTCACCTTCTATCATTTATCTATCACTATCATTTCCCAAATCCTTAGCTGATCAGGTATAAAATTTGTTGCAAGACTATGGGATTGCTTTAAAAAGCATCAGATCTGCTGGCTCCCAGTTGAGTTCAGCCAGAGCAGCATCCCCACAGCCTGTGGTACAACCTCTACACAGAGGGACTGTGCCTTGCCTTGCCAGGCACCAGGCACCTCCTGGCATGGCCCAGGTGAGCCCAAGCAGGCAGAGCAGTGCAGTGCTGGCAGGGAAAGCCACAAGCCCTAAATTGGCACAGTGCAGCTCAGCCTTCAGCAGGGCACACAGCCCACTCCAGCAGCCCTCAGCACAGAGGGGCTGAGCAGAGACAGGGCTTCTCCAGGGCTTTCAAGGCACGTTCTCTGCAGAAGTGGTGCTGGTGGCACACAGGCACAGCGTGGTGCCCCTCAGCCCCAGGCCATGAGCAGCACCACCAGAGCCTAGAATTAAGGGGAGGAAAAATAGTGCTGCTTACAGGCCTAACACCAAAAATACAAGGGTAAAAATGAAATGAGTAATGGCTTTTCTGCAAAATGTGTAAAATATCATCAAGAGAATAAAATCTGCAGTTGGCTGGAATATGAAGAATAAAAAAATTCACAAATACACTACGGCCTTCAACATTGCATCTAGACCAAAGAGGAGCAATGTGTTGGAAAAAAAATCTTTCAAATTCAGTTCAGAGAAGCTGATTTCTGATGTTCTTCAGCTCAGAACATGTAATCATTTTTTCCCCCTGTAGGAACTTATACAAAAATGACAAAGAAGGAAAAATATATAAAAAGCCAAGAAATAATGACTTTTTAATCTTTGATGATATCTACTCAGAGGGTAACTATCTACAAGGATTGCAAAATTTAACCTATCATTTCCATAGTGACAACAGAATTTATAGATTAATAGATTTATAGAATTTAAACATTTGGAACGAAACCATCTGGCTCCGCAATAGCCAGCCCCAGACTTAGTGCTTCAATAGCTAGAGCTCTTCTCACTGAACAAAAGCCAAACCTCAAGTCATCAACAGCATCTGGCTATGATAAAGCCCTGCTCCAGCACCAACTCTTCAGAGATGCTCTGCTAAATTAGCAGGATGCGCCTGAGAAGCTGAACTGCACAAAGGGGTAAGTGCAGACACAGTAGGTGTCCTCTGGGAAGGCTGCAGAGGTGCTGAGCATGTGCCCCCCTGGGGCAGGGAGGGGACGATTGAAGCTGAGGAGACAGACTCTCAGTTTTTAAATCTGCTCTCATTGAGGTCAGTTGCTGTCTGGGTGCTCACAGATATTTCCAGCTGGGGAGGTGGCAGCCAGAGGGGTCATGCCATGCCAGGGAGGGTGACAGTGCAGAACCCAGCTCCACTTGCCCAAGGAAGCCACCTCCACACTCTGTCCCTGTCCCCATCCCCAGCCTGGGGACCCAAACCACCCAATTCCCCATCAGGATTTCCAGGGCTGGGGTGGCCAGAGGCTTGCGCCCCACCCAGCCACCAGCCCATTGGGAAGCCACTTCTGTTCCTCAACGTTAAGGTAGAAATAGAAAACTTGAAACAAATCTCTGACATTTTATAACTGCATTTGCACTAACAAATGTAGACGACACATTTATTGACATTGTAACAACTCCTTCAGGACAACTACATTTTTTAAAAAATGGGAGAATAAAGATAAATCTCCCATAGATATTGCAATGAATCTTACCCTGACATCCTAACAGCTCTGATTCAATCCTTGAATAGGGAAGAGCTCATTAAAAATATCTTCCCCAGCCGCTGCATGGGGCCGATGGCTCCTTCAGCCCAGCCCCAGCGACTCCGGCATGCAGCTGGTGATGCCAGACAGCCACAATTTATGGTTTCATGAATTTGATGAAGTGATATATACACTCAGATTAGTATGTTTGTAAGAATTGTAAAGGTTTCAGGCCCAGATTTTGTGAACTACAAGTTTAATTGGCCCGCGATTACTATGACTGCATATGCAAATTAGATCAGCGCAATTTCACATGTAAATGGCCATAAATTGGGCACGCCGAGCCTGCTGTGGACTCACTGCCACTCGAGCCAGCCCCTGAGCTCTCTACACCTGCATCTTCTGGTGCTGCTGCCCCCAGGATCCATCTACACAGCTCTGTCAGCGTTGCTGGAAAGGGGCTGGGGCTCAGGTTGGGCTGGGCAGGCACAGAGCGATGCAGCGCAGAGCAAGGCAGGCAGCAGGGGCTGCCACCCAGGAGCTGAGCCAGAACCTCTCCAAGGAGGCTGCTCCTCCCACCTCGTGAAATCCTCCCCCAGGCTTCTGCCAAGGGCTTGTCCATGCTGGTAACTCAACAGCTGCTAGAAACAAATTTTACCCCAAAGGTTTTCGTACAGGCTTGGTTGCACTTCGGAATTTTCATGAGTTTTTCAGACTTCAGCACCTTCCCGAGGACAGCCTCTCCCTCCTCCTGAGGATCTTCCCCCTCAAAATCCTTGGTTTTGATTCAAGCCAAGAGGTGTCCACAGTCAACGGGAATCCTGAGCCACAGGACTGAGGCCAAACTCCCCTTTTAAGGCCATTTGGCAGATTTGAACCTAGGCTGGTGCCTTTCCACCCAGGGCCTGGAGCTTAGGTGCACTGCAGGGCAGCGTCTTGCCTTGCTGCAGAGCTGGGGACACCCAGCTTTGGGGCCCAGGGGGAGATGATGTCTGGGGACACTGCAGAAGAGCCACACGACCCAGCTTCTGCTCTGCTCCCTAAACATCTCATTTGCACACTGTAGTTGTTGTTGCTCTTTTTAACAAAGAAATACTTCAGATCTTCAACCATGGACTTGGAGCTCTTCAAAAAAGAAACAATTCAAAGGCTAAGAGCCTAATATTAATGAAGAAAAACAGAGCTATACAAGCCTGAGACAACTAATAACCAATGCAGAGCTATAAACTGATAAAGATTTGCTGGTCTTTAGTAAGAAGCGAAGCACCAAGAGTTTTCATATAATAGGAAGACTCCTGCATTCAGCCTATCTGAACAAGGTGCTTTAGGCTTAGTTTCCTCAAGACTTTTGTGCCATTTATGGACCATTTCTGCATGTAAAACAGGAAATTAGTGCACTAAAAATGACTTACGCACCAAATTAGTCTGTTTTCATATCCACAAAATCCCAAAGCAGCTCTATTTAACTCTGACCCAAGTATTCACCTCAGGGGTGAATTGCCTAAAGAAGCTGGAGTCAGATGGAAAATCATTTGCAGCTTTAGGAAGCTTATTTTACATATTCCCCAATAGCTTCATTTTGTGGAAACAAGTGCAGATTTGGTGAATGTTGTGCCGTGAGCCAATGTGGCAGGAACCCTTCCCATAGCACCAGATCCCCACAGTGCTGCCCCTTCTGACCATGTCTGCTCTTCTCATGTCTTCACATTTTAGATGAGCCCTAAAAATGTATTCCAAAATAAAAATGTACCCAGCCTCAGTAACCTGCACACGTTGCAGTGCCACAATTTCAACCCCCTGCTGCTGCTGGGCTGTGAATCTCACATGGGGATGGGGACACAGGTCTTTTATTCCCACACAGAATATTCCTTCCATGTCATCCCCTGCCTGACACAGGGGCTGAAGGCACTTGGGAAGGAAAGATGAACATGTTGTACAACAGCATCCCAGATAGTGGAACTCATTCCAACCTATTTTGGGGACATTTTCCAGAAATATGGATATCCTCCCAGTGCAGGAGGCGCCTCTCAAAACTTCCCTGTAACTGTTTCTCAGCCTCTGGGTGTGGGTTAGCCTTCAGGATGTCACAAGCCAGAACTGGAATAGAAATTTGTATCTTTTGCTCCCTTTACCTCAATGCAACCTCCTCAGTTTACATCTGCAAGCTACATCAGCAAAAACACCCTGCACAGATGAACTCTACAAGTACGTAATAAATAAATAATAACAATAACAGTTTGTGTTAATATAGCACCTCTAATCCAATTATCTGAAAGCTCTTTGCAAATACTAATTAATTAAGTCTTGCAACACCCCTGTGACACAGGTTATTATTATCCCCACTTTGTATATGACAAACGGGAGTCACCAGAATCCCGCTTCCCTCGAGCACGTGTTCAGAGCAGCACAGCCAGAGCCTGGGGGCTGTGCTCCAGCACCACACATCACATCACATCACTCTGAAAAGGGCTGCTTTGGGTAAAGACCATCACACTGCAGCAGCAGGAAGATGGGAAGCTCCCATTAGAGGAGCTTTAGAGGATACAGCCGGAGCCAGCCCGCCTGCACCAGGCTCCTGCCCGCTGCCTTCCTGCCCAGAGGATCCCTGCAGAGCCACGCCGAGGGAACATGAGGTCACACCTTTCCTCTCCAACCATCAGCACAGCATGGAGCAACAATTATTTGCCTTGGGTCTACTCCAAGGCCAGGCTTGCAAAACAAAGAGGTGCTGAGAAAGCTCAAGCCCCAAAAGGGCTCACAGGACTCCTTCCTGCCTTTAGTTTCATTCAGGTGCAGTGAATTTCAGCATCCCCTGAAAACTCTGTAATTTATGCCAGGTGGAGCATTTATGTTTCATGAGGAAATGGTCCATCCCAAAAGCACAGGTGGGTGGAGGTTGGAGGGAGTGGTGCTGCCCAAGGGCTCCTCACCCTCTTGCCTGTGGCAGCCAGGGAGGCTTGGGCTCAAGCTACACAGATAATCCACCCTGCTGCCTGTCTCAGCAGTTTCAGTGCTCACCTTTTTCATAAACCTTTAGAATATATCCTAATGTGCAAGCAAATAACTTTTTAGCTTGCATTTTATGAAAAATTAATTGTTTAAAAGAAAGAGAGTTGCTGCTTGCTCTCAGTGGAAAGCAGGCTGGGTTATTTTGCATATCGGAAACATTGAGGCAAAGTATCTCTGAAAATGATTCTGTTTTGCTCTCTTCTGACAGGGAAACACATATGAAGGCCTTCTGATTTGTTAGAACTCTTTTATGCCCACACTCTTTTAAATCATCTGCTGTAGTCTGGAAGAGCTTTTGGAGCTCCCAGGACCAACCATCCAAGTCCTCTTTGGTACAATTGGCAACAATGTGGTTGGAACCATCCATCACCTCATTTCAGCTCATTTTCACCCCAGCACCAATGAAATGGTGTGAAAATGGAAATATTTTACATTACAGTTGTACCTTTTCAGGAACATGCTGACCTTTGCCCCAGAAGTGTGTTTCTATCAAGCTCATCCCTGCAGTGCACCGAGCTTGGTCTGCTTGGTAGTAACAGGGGGAAGCACCCTTTCATCTGCAGTGAAACCCATCCTCCTCATTTTTAACGTCCAAGTAATAAAATTCACACAGCTAAATGAAAGCTGTTGTTAATTATTTTATGGACTCGCTGCCAATTCATTCTCTGCCGTGTTACAGAGAGGTCACTTGGTGAGGTGTATAGTGAGGTGCTGCTGGGGAAGCAGGAAAGCTCCAGCACCACACGTGCCATGTGGAGAAAAATGGGCAAGAAGGTGCACTGCTTTAAGTCAAACAAGATAAGGCGTGTTTGCCAGTTGATTACTAAACCCAGGAAAGATCAAACGGCTCCACTGGAGGAGAACTGGGTACAGCAGCTCATAGCAAGTGCTGTGGCTAATTCCAGACCAAAGGGGAAGCAGGATAAGAGGAAATTTATGAGTAAGCTCTTGAAGTAATGAAACGAAAGTAATGCTGATTGGCCTCATTTGCAGCAGTTCAAAAGCTGATCAGCATCGCTGAAGTAGTGAAGGATCAACTGACAATCGTTTCCGTGGCGAGGAGCCGAGCTGACCCGCTGAACACGGCACGGGGGCCACAGCTGCTCCCAAATTCCCTCTCTGCACCACCCGCACATCCTGCAGGCCCGGCCAGCGCAGCTTCCCTGGCAAACGGGGATGCAGCGCTGCGTGCTCACAGGGGCTGGAAATGGGGACACAAACGGAGAGTGGGGAGTGCCCAGAGACACCCCCAGGAGCCTGGAGGACTGCCCCAGGGCAAAGAGGAACCTGTGGCCGGGTGGGCTTCCCAAGGACAGGACACTGGCTGAGATCCCAGCAAGAGCTCCTGTCCTGGGGGCTGGAGGGGCTGTGGCAGCCTGGGGCAGCCGTGGCCCCTGCAGTGCATGATCTTCCCTGTGCACAGTCACAGGAGCCAGGAGCCAACAAATCCACATGAAAGCTGCTGGATCTTCAGCTGCCCTGGAGCCTGTCTTTAGGATAACCACGGTTTGTAGTGTGCTCACTCAGAAATGGCAGGGGAGGAAGAATGGCACATTTGTTACTAATATACCTTTGCTTCAAGACCGAGTCTGACCCGTGTCCCGGTCAGAGTTGTATGGGAATGCATTATTTGTGAACATGGAGCCATCTGGAACACATGTGATTCCACTGAATTTGGAAAAAAACATCTGCCTATAGGTTGCAATGAAACGCTGATGGAACATGCAGTTTATGGAAATGTTTGTCTCTTCCTGGCTGATGTGCTGTATTATGACTAATTTTTGAAGGCCACATTGCATTAAGTCAGGATGTGCAGTGGAAACAACATGCCTGATAAAATCTTATGTGAGACAATGAATAGTAATATGTACATTTTAAGACTGTAGAGGAAAAAAAATGGCCTTTTTCATCTACATATTGATTCAAGTCCTTACGTAAGCACAAAATCACTGACCATAAACAAATACAGCCAAACCCATTGTGTTTCCAGTAGTGTTTCACATACCTGGGAAAAAAAAATATTAAAACCCCAAATTAATAGAGTACTTTTGAGCTTTGTATTTTGACACTGGAGACAGTGAGCTGGTTTAGTTCAGTCACTGTAATGGGGAGAATACCAATCCCATCCCTCAGCAGCAGTTTTACAGGACACAGTGGTTGTGCCTCAATGAATTTCTTCCCCACCAAACTTCATTCACGTGGAGAGCAAAATCCTCTAAGGGCCCAAGATTTCCCGTGTGAGAGTGTGAGGCTCTCAGGGCCGGGCTGCTCCGCCAGAAACTCCCCGCGCGAGAATCTTGTTCTTTTGGGGTGGGAGGGACGGAACGGCGGGAGGAGAGACGGGAGTCTGTGGGTGCCGTGGGGGGATGCGGGATGCGGTACCCGGGGGGATGCGGTACCCGGAGGGATGCGGTACCCGGGGGGATGCGGTACCGGGGAGGATGCGGTACCGGGGGAGGATGCGGTACCGGGGGAGGATGCGGTACCGGGGGAGGATGCGGTACCGGGGGGATGCGGTACCCGGAGGGATGCGGTACCCGGAGGGATGCGGTACCCGGGGGGATGCGGGCCGGGCGCGGCGGGAGGCCGTGCGGGGCCGCGCAGATCCCGGCGCGGCGGGGCCGGCCCACGAGGTGGCAGCAGACCCTTTGGAATGCGGCGGCGGGCGGGGGCTCCGCCGGGAGTGCCCGGCCCCGCCGCGCCGCGGGACGAGCCGCCTCCGGAGGGTGTCACGGAGCAGCGGCCCCGGCCCGCCCCGCGGGGCTGGGCGGTGCGGGAGCATCCCCAGGCGGTGCTGGGGAGGAGGGACAGCATCCCCGGGCCGTACCGGAGGTTCCCGGGCGGGGGATGCAGCCCCAGGGCAGAGGGCTCGGCCCCAGAAGCGCTGCCCGGTCTGCAGCCCCGGGCCGCCCCTTCCCGCTGCCGGCACAGCTGCTGCGGGGCTGCCGGAACCAGAAGGAATTTAATGGTGTCGAGCTCTTTTAAACGTCACGACAGGAGGAAATTGCTCCTGGAACACCTGTGGCTCCCGGGAGGAGCCTGCCAGGCTCCCGGGGCACTGCTGGGGCTCACACGCCCCTCGCCCACCCCGTGTGTCACAGGCGGAAACAGGCTCCTCTTTTCCTCTTTTTCTACTTCATCTGCCTGCCGTGGCAAAATTGAGACCCAGCAGCCCTGCGGTGCCCGCCCTGCCCCGGGAGCTGTCCCGGGGCCGCGGGGCTGTGACAGCGCCGAGCCCCGCTGCCGGCCGGGACCGCGGGGCTGGGCTTAACCACGGCTGCACGGCAAACCCACGCGGGGCACCGCCGAAATTCAGCTGCCAGCCGTGCCTGGGGACCTGCGGGGCGATGCCAGATGGCGGAAGGAGTTTCTTTATAAACTGAGAATGCAGACGTGGAATTGCTGTCCACACTGATTCCCCCCCCCCCCCCCCCAAAAGAGCTCACTCGCTGTTAGAGGCTGCTCCACGTCTCCGCAATTAAGCAGTCAAGACGTGCTGAATAATCAATGAGCACAGAAAGGCCCGGGCTGCAGCTGGGACCGGGTCCCCGCATGTGACAAGCGCAGCGGGCACACGGAGCCGGGAAGGAAGCTGCCCCTGAAGAGAGCGGCGTTCTCACCCGGCCGGTGCCTTCTCCAGCCCCTGCTCTTCCTCACCCAGCACGGGACCAAGCCCCCAGCACGCAGTCGCAGTCGCTGTCCCCCCTCTGCTCTGTTCTGATGCACAGCCCGCTGTAGGTGAGCTGCTGAGGAAGGCTGTGTACACCTGAGAATAAAGGAAAAGGTAATTAACAGACATGACCTACATCAAACAAGACCATCCAGCGCCTGTTATATGAAATGAGGCGGGTGAGTCCTCCATCCTGCCCAGTTTTAGAATTTATTTTTGGTCAAAGCATCAGCACAATGGCATTTCAGGTCCCCCTCCACACTTTGGGTGGCAATATACCTTTGTTTAAAAGACTGTAAGGAACAGAGAAGTGAAAGGAATGAATGTAGTTTGAGGTTATTGCTTGAGTGGGCAGAAGAACATGAAAATTCAAAACATCCCAGCAGCCTATAGATGTAGGCAAACTCCTGGCTGTTCAGGCAACTGATTGTTCAATAAATGCAAATGGACAAAGCAAAGCATCACTGAACTTGAGAGATAAAGGTCCCCTAACAATAGAGGCTTTTTACAGCATTGAGTCCAATTTTTTTTTTCCTGTTTGTATAAGTAAAACCCAATTTGAGCAACTGAAGCATCAGCTCTTTACAGTGAAAGATAATTTGTCTGGAGCAGCCAATAAGATAGTGTAAGATCCTCTAAAGAAAGCCCAAAATATGTATCCTCATTTCATTAATAAATGGCTTGAATCCAAGCATAAAAATGATGTGACTTTAATGGTTTTTCCAACTGGTAGCCACATTCCTTGTTAGAGAGAGATCCCATGTGGGAACATTAAAGTGAGACAACCCCACACAGACTGGGAGTGATGAAACATGACCCAGCAGCTTCAGCATGCATCAGAGGATGGAGCTTGGTAATAAAATATTCAGATAACCAATTCAGCCCCAAATGATGCTCACTGTCCAGATTTTGAAATTGGGCTTTAAAGAGCTTCATATTTTGAAGTGCCAAGTTTCCTTAAGTAAATATGAAACTGAAAGTTAGAAGCTGGTAATTATGACCTGGTAGTGCCTGAATATCTGTCTAGTTAATTTAAACATGTATTTTGGGTTAGTCCAGGAAAGCTATCAAAATCTAGCATCTCTTTGTGAATAAATCTTTGTGAAGTTGGCATGCCACAGGTAGGAGAGGGGTCATGTGATATGGTATGTTCTCATTTTTTGCTTCAGTAGACTCATTTTTTATTGAATAGCAGAGTAAATATTTAAGCAAAACTAGTGTAAACTGCTGGCAGGTATGCCATGCTAAGTAGCAATCATTTACTTTTAAATAATTAAAAGTCAATATACAAGCATAGCATTCTTGTTGCAGTGCGGCACGCGGTGCCACTGCTCTGCCTACATGTCACTTCAGAGCCTGATTTACTAACAAAGCATTTAGTTCAGCTCATTTGGAGGGAAAAAGAAGAAAAGGAGGTTTTTAATAACCCACCTTTTCTCTTTTGTGTGTTTGCAGGTATTTTGGCTGTGCAGACCCCTGCTATTCCTGAGTAAGGCTGAGTCTGCATTACTTGTGGGGCTGGTAAGGAAAGCCCTGATTTCCTTTGCATTATGCATAGTGGAAGTGTCAGGATGGCTCTGATGGTGTTTAATTAAATATTTGGCAGTGTTTAATTAATTAAATATTTAAACATTAAATACTAAATAGGATGTGATGTCTGCTTAGTGGACATTATGTCTCAATAGCCATTAGTCATTAAATAGGACTCAAATTGGCCCTAGAAGACTCCCCTTAGCTAAGCAAGGTCTTAAGTACATGCACTTTTGGATCTTCATTAATAAGTAATAGAGGCCAATTCAGACTATGTAGCAACACAGAGATCCCTATTAATGGAAACATTAATGTCTCTGTTTGAGACCAGGCTCTCAGTCTAGACAGCAGATGAGCTGCTGGGGCACAGGGGTGGGATGGGGCTCCTCGGGCGGGCTGTGCCCAGGGTGTGAAGGTAGTGACAGCAAAGAGATCCTCACCGTGGCTGTGGGGTGCCTGCCAGCACAGCACCTTCCCTGGCAAGGACAGGGGTGCAGCCTGCCCGTGCCTGTGGTCTACCAGCACCACCATGCCTCTGTGGGACTGGTTTGGGTTAACTTTGGGAGATTTTAAATTCATTACACGGTTTAGTGTTCGCGCACACACACTTAGGCTCATCCAGGGAGCCACCTCGAGGCAAATGAGAGCCAGGCTCCTCACACCCACCCTTGGCCACATTCCCAGGGGTGCTGGCCACAGGCTGATCCAGCCAAACATTCCCACGTGCCAGCACTCTCAGCCTGCACTCTTCCCACAGCCCCGGCACAGCAGCTCACTCGCTGAAAGCCGAGCACAGGCAGAAGTGCCTGCTGGAGTGGGGTCTATAAAAGTGAAGGGGACTGATGTTTTAAAGATTTTTCTGTAATATAATTTCAGCAGGGAAACAACATTTTACAGGCCCGTGTGGTTTTGAATTTGCTAATTTATTATTCTCTATTCCCCAGACAACCACTAGTGGCAAACACTTCATACTTTTCACCTCGGTGGTATTTTTGGTAAGATTTATTGGTTTTACCATTAGATCCAGGGCTGCACTCTAACACACACTGACACTGCCTTTCAGCACCACGCTGCTCAGCAGGGGTTGTGTAGCCCACACTAGGACTCAGGCTCCCTGGGGACAACAAGAGACCCTGGCACCCACTCTGCCAGTGAGCTGGGGTTTTTCAGGGTGGGATGAACAGATTGCAACTTGAAGCAAGTCTGTGATTGTTTTAATCGATGCTAAAGTCAAATTATAGTCCAGCAGGGGGATCCCTAATTACCTCAAGGTTTTACCTCTTTGGGGAGCTGTGGTAACAAGCCACGTGCCATCAGTGGGACTTGTGGAGGGCCAGGGGTGGGCAGCCAGCAGGGCCAGTGCAAGGGGCCTGGTGTGCTCCCACCCTGGTGCTTCTCTGTGGATTCAGCATCCATAGATCTCCCGTGCCTCCCAGGCTGCAAACACACTGGTAATCAGATTGTGCTTCTGCCTAGTAGTTCTTACTTGAAATATCATTGAGTTAGCTCTTGAGGGATTTGTGTCTGGTGACATATATATTGGTACCGAAGTCAGAGGTCGCCTATTGCACAGATCATCTTGATAGGATGATTATGAAAAAAGCCATGCTGGTTAGAAGACCCTCTAACTAGATTTGGCCATCTACTTTCAGCATCACATTAGCGGATCCTGGTTTCTCTCTCAGTTTTAGTGATCCAATCTTTCTTCTCCTGAATTTCTCCCTTGGGAGCTTTCTACACAGACATTTTAATATATCTCACTATTCTCTGCAGAAGTCATTTGCTTAATAAAGAGACTGGATATTTTTTAATTGTAATATTAGCAGTGTTCAAGAGCAGCCACGATGCCCACACCTACGCCTGGCACGGGCTGGGAAGGGCTGGTCCTGGGCCAGAGCCATCCCAGCAGTGAGTCAGTGCTTTCACCTCCCCATTTCCACCATGCACAGCTCCCAGGGCAGCTGGGACTGCCTTTGGAGGGGATGGTGTGGCTGCTGGGAGCAGTGCTCTGCACAAGATGTTCCTCCACCGTTCTGCTCCACACAAACTCCAGCTGGACCTTTTGTAGTTTTTAAGAAATTGCCAGTGATGGGGTAGGCACTCCAAAGTGAGCACCCTATCAAATATTAAGCAGCACAGTCAGTTGCTGAATTACCAGCTAACTGCCAAAACGCAGGGCTCTTTTTCAGTTTTAACACTTCTTGTTGCACAATGTCAAGCTGTCAGAAGACACTGTCTGCAGAACACAAAACAAATATCAATGCCATGCTCCTAACAGTTCAGACAGCCTGCTCAGCAGCTTCTGCCCACAGCACCTTCCCAGGTGACACGAGGTGAGCCCACACGAGCTGCAGGTGGGCTGTGCTGCTCCCCGCACTCTCTGCTCTCCCAGTTATTTCTCCTGGTAGCTTTGCATGCTTGTTGCGTGCTGTTAAAAGGCTTTTCATTTCCTGACAATTTATAAATATGTATTGGGCCTGAAGGATGAGGGTAAAGCAACTGCTGTTTCTTTTTTTAAAGAAAATTAAACATGACAAACTTAGTTATTCATGCAAACCATCCGCCTGTTATCTCTGATTATGCAGGATCCAAATGGTGAAGCTGAGTGAATGAGTGCATTCATCAAAGTAAACTGTCAGAGGCAGGAACACTGGGTTTAACCTACCCCTACCTATTCTCTTTTGTACTTATGTTTCATCATCTTCAACAAGGCAGTGCAGTTGCTTGGTATCAGGAGCACCTATTCCACTACCCCCCGCTGTTTAAGGGGGTTAATTAACCTCTAAAAAACAGAAGAGACCCTGTGTGTAGTGCTCTCCTGCTTTAAAACATCACTTCCAGGATATTTTAGCCAGATCATATGGTACTTCAGGGGCAGAGGCTGGAGGCACAGTGCTGGTGTGTCCCTGCACTCACCCAGCGTGAAAGGACATGCAGTGTTCTGTTAAGCCTTGGCACTCATGCATGTGTACATATGTGTGGGAGAAATACGTGGAAATAAACTTCACACACTGGAAAGTGACAGATTGATTCCCACCCATCCACCAACCTGCCCCACAGCAACAGAGAAAACCTGGGACATGTAAACATGAGAAAATAAGAAAGATGGTATCATTCTGTCTGAAATTTGTGGCAAGAGCCACTGTTCACTGGTCTGTTTTAATGCAGAGAAGCTGCTTCAGACACCAGCTCTTATAGTCAGGAAGAGCTTTGATGTATCTTATGAGGAAGATGCCCTTTACCTGGCCTGGGAGGATTGGATGGGGCCAGGTCCCTTCCTGAGGCACCAGAATCACAGAATGAGCTGAGCTGGAAGGGTCCCACAAGGATCATTGAGTGCAGGTCCTGCTCTGCCCAGCACCATGCCCAGGAGTTACACTGTGTGCCCTGGAGTATTGTCCAAATGCCTCTCGACCTCTGTCAGGCTCACAGGCCATTCCTTCTCCTCCCCCACAACCATTACCAGTGCCCTGACTGGTACCTCCTAGCTGGATGACGCCCAGGTGCCCACTGAGGCCCCCTCTGTCCTGCACTACCCTTCACTCTCAATTCTGTTCATTTTGGTGCAAGCCAGCAACCAGAATTTAAAGCCCCGTGGTGCTGTGCCATGCCAGGGGGGTTAAAGTGTCCAAGGATTTTTAGGGTGGGTCAGAGGGCAAGGAGGGCTTCCTGCAGCATGCAATATCTTCTGTGGTACAATATAATGCTTTAGCACCAGTAAAAAGCCACGGCACTCTCCCAGCATGATTTACACTCTGGTTGAGTCAGTGTGACAGCAGGACTACTTAACGCTACCCTCCGCCCCCACTGTTACAGAGTTATGACTTTAAACACCAAATATGAATCAAAAATTTCCTCTCCATTCAAGTCCTCCTTCTGCCCTTCTTATCTGACTCATTTCCAGGCTGCCCACTGACCTTCATGCTAATTGATCATTACTAATAGATAAGGGTAATGCAGCTTTTGAACTGTGCTTACTGTGTGCTTTGTGCCTCTTGATTGGCACTGGCGACATTTTTTTGCCTGGACTGAAATTAAATCAGGAGCCAGTGGACAACACCCCTGCATGCTGGAGTGAATGGAATGACTGGAAAAGCCCAATTCCACCAGAGGTGGGCATTTGCAGGAGGCTGGCTCTTCTCTAACACCCCCAGAGAGCATGCTTAGGTCACCAAGCCCTCTTACACCACCAGGAGGGTGCCTGAATTCACTGCCGTGGCTGTAGCACTCACCAGCTGCCCTTTCCTGGAGGCTGAGGTGTTTCACTGGTGTCAATGAGCTCTGGAAGCCATGCAGCACCCTGGTGTCTGTGGAGCTGAGCCATGTGTGTCTCTGGATTCAGGGCACTAGAGAGGATTTAAGTGACTTGTCAGGAGTTAGGGAGAGCCCGAGGTGCAGCTCAGCTCACACTTGCTGCCTGCAGCCCCCTCTGCAGCTATCAGGTAATGCCAGCCCTCTGCTCTGCACTAATACTGGGGAGCATGTTCCGTGCTCACATGGATTATTACTGCAATCCTACAGATAAAGCCATTCATCTTCTGCGGCCCTTGGGAGTCTGAGAAGCTAATACACACCACAGCAGCAGGACATATAGAGCATGCAGCACAAAGACACAGCGAGAAGCACCTGCAGGAGTGCTGAAAGGGAGACAGGAGCAGGAGAGCAAATCTGCACGAGGTACACAGATGTACACACAAACTTCACCAAAAACCCCAGATCTTCAAGCACTTTCAGGTGAAGCCGTCAGAAATATCAACATGAGCTAAAAGCTTCGAACTCCTTTTGTTCAGCCACCAATTTTCTTGGCAAGTCTGTCAATGACAGCAGCAATTATCAGCCTTGTTCTCAGACTTGCCCGTGCATGGGCGCAGTCGCAGGTGCAGGCAGGTGCTGGTGCACAGGACACCCGGCCTGCCCAGCCCAGGTGTTTGTACATCTGCCCCTTTGTCCAACCTCGGGGACAAAAGTAAGAGCAGAAATCCCAACGCCCCACTTTCACCAGCTTAAACCCTGGTGATGAGCACTCTAAGAACCCATTTCAGGCAGAATAGAAAATTAATGAGGGAATAAAAGAGGTTGAGTCACACATCTTACATCTCAAATATGCCTTGCACAAATCGGCCGTGATGAATTGTTGTATGAAGTCTGGGCAAGGCTCCTCGCTGGTCAGAATACTGATAAAGCATGTGTGGGGCTTCTCACATGTTAAACAGAGCTCATTAAGGGAAAGATGCTGTTTATCCTTTTAATTCTGACCACATCATTCACTCGTCATCTTATTTAGACCCTATTTTTCCCCAGACTGGCAGGTGATATGATTGCATTGGCCTCAATACAATCACAGCTCACACTTTGCCTGACAATCCAGCAGCAGTGACCAGAGCTTTTGTGCTGGTGCAGCTGGGAGAGCCGGGTGCCTGCTCATGGACATCCCAGCCCAGCAAGCCCACGCGGCCGGCACGGGAACAAAACCAGGAACTTTCAGGCCATGAATATACATCTCGTTCAGAGCAAAAAGGAGGCTCTCCAGCAGCAATGCCAAACATGCAGATTAATGACAATGCTTTGCCTGTGAAAATGGCCTTGCTGAGTCCAAACACGTTCTCCCAAGATGCCAGATTTTGTAAGTTAGCAAAAATGTTGAGCTGTCTGTTTGCTTTAAACAATTATGTCAGCTCTGCAAGTAAAATATGTTCTCTTGCCTGACCTCCCCATGCTGCTAGGTAGGGCAGCATTTGGCTGGCTCTTGCTTTAACACAGACATCAGGGGACAGCTGGAGATTTTCCCTGAGAGGAGAAGGGCACAGCCAGCGAGGGGAGCAGTGGCAGGACCAGCAGCACCAACAGGACCCTGCAGCAATGTGTTATCACTTGCTGCAAGCCCCAGTACCCCAAAAGAGATAAAAGCCCTGGTCAGGTGTGGGTTTAAGTCTCCAGCAGCAAGTAAAAACAGACCTGTTTTCAGAAGGCAACTCTTGAAGTAGAGATCTGCTGCCACACTTTATTAAAAATACAGACCTAAAGCAGACAATACAGAAGAGTCTGTTGTTGCTGCTCCCACCTCTCTTCCCAAGGGACAGCTGCTGCAGAAAGAGAGATTAAATGATTTATCCTAGGTCACAGTAGAAGTTAGTGGCAGAACTGGGAATTGCAGAGGCTCCCCTGGGTGCCCATCCAGTACATTAAGCACAAACTGAGCCCTCTTGTCCTCAGCAGTGGGTGAGAGGCCAGGTCAGGCACTCCCTGCACTGGGACAGGCTGTCAGAGCCTGGCACTGGGCTGCTGAGCAGGAAACACTGGCTGTCAACACCCAGGGCAGAGCAGCAGTATTTATATCAGAGCTAATGGAGGCGAACATCCATCGCCTTCCTGTGATTTACACCCAGCACACCACAGCCAAGCTGAGCCAGAGGAGCCCATCCCTCCACCTCCTTTCCAAAACCAGCACCCCAACCAATGGGACAGGGCTGGGGCCAGCCTGCAGGGCATCTTCTCGTGTGAGCAAACACTCACTTGGCAAATTAATGAGTTACACAAACACTCTTACCCCAGGGCTGGCACTTGATGTGACACCACGTGGGGCTCCCAGCCTGGAAAACCCTGCTTGGACAAACCTGGGCTAGATGGCAACAGCCTGGAGTGAACTGCAGTGGAAATAAAACTAGAGGGCAGCCTAGTGACGGTGCTCAAACACACATCCCAAACATTTCATTACCAGTATCTCCAGAGCCCATCTAGGCAGCTTTCTGGTATGCGGAAAATCAGGTTTGGGAGAGCCAAAAAAAAGTCCAGAATGGTTCTGGGGGTTGTGCTGAGATGGTTGATTAGAACATCAGACAGTTCTGAACACATGGAGGGGGAAGAAATCAAACCCATGGAAAACAAACAAGCAAACAAACAAAAAAAACCAAAACTCACACACAAGAAAAATAAAGGTGTTGTTCAGTTGTGCACTGCAGGGACTGTGGGGTGGCACATCTGGGAGTCCCTGGGCCACAAAGCTCCTGGACACTGCAGTACCTGAGCCTGCTCTGCAGGTCTCTGCTCACACAGAGCTCCCTGGCCTGTACATGGAACCTCCTGCCCCTTTCAGCTACTAATTCATAAAAGTAGCTTCTGGGGATGCAACTGCATACAAAGCCAATATTAATCTTGTCTCAAACACAGCAAAGAACTGTGTGAAAATACACAATTGAAGGTACTTCCCATGCTGTAATCATGTGACAGTTCTCCAGAGAGAACAGAACTGCGCAACAAATCCAAAAGCCATGACACTTCTGACTGTGATGATTTCACTTCCAAGCCAGCAGCAGGTGAGGACAACACAGTTTGCTCTTTCCAATATTCAAAGACAGTTTAGCATCAAAAAATCTTTCAGAGTGATCACAGTCCAGGAGAATACATCTAATTCCCTTTAAAATAATTTGGAGCTTCACTGGGTAGAAAATTGCTATTTCTGCTCCAATGCCAGAGAATTCCATTTTTAATTATAGAAATTTCTGTTATGCACAATTATAATATTCTTTCATATTCTCCCTCACTCTTAGCTCAAACACACTATTAGCTACTTAAACTGCTGCTATGCATCAGGCAGACACAGGTCACTCCTGCTGCACAGGAATGCTGATGATCCTGCCTTCAGAATCAGCTCAGACCAAGTAAGAGGATGAAGCACCTTTTTTTTCATATATTCCAGGACAAATTACCCTAACAATCAATGACTGTTTGGATGCAACCTTCAGTCAGATGCAATTAGAACATAAAAATATTAAATACCTTCTCCAGAATGCAGATATATGGACTGATGCCTTGTGGAATGCAAGCTAAGGACCAAATTGAGTGAGCAGAGTGAGAAATGCAACATGAGAATCCACAGCAGGAGTCAGTGAAAAAGAGTAGCCCCTTGCTACTGCCTGTGCTTGCAGGATCAGGAAATAGAGGGATAAATTCTCATGTCCCAAACCAATAAACACAAAATTATCATTGCACAATAATTAATCACCCTCTAGAATGAATCAGCTGAACCAAAAAATATCAACCTGTTTCTGAGGAGCTGTTGGGGCAGCAGCTGGAGATTCGCAGCTCAAACCTGTCCCAGTCAGATGAAAGGAGGAGACTCCAAGCACACAGGAGTGTGTCCAGACACACATCCCCGGGATTAGTGCTTGCAGAGGTACAAAGATGATGAATGAGTTGCTTTAATCCGTGGCTGCATTAAACAGATTGTCTCTGCACATTTAGTACCTGCTTTTTCAGTTCCAGCGGGAATTTAGTACCTTTGCTGATCAGAATCGATAACTTTAATTGGTAGTTTAGAGTTAGGTGCAAGGTGCATTGACACTAATGAAAATTAGTTGCTTAATTTGCCAGTGACACCAGGGAGCGTGCTGGGGAAGGCAGTGGGAAAGCCAGGCAAGGCTGCTGCTCCATTCCTGGGGCACAGAGGGATGGATGGGAAGGGGATGGCACAGAGGGACAGAAGGATGGATGGGAAGGGGATGGGACAGGGGGATGAATGGGAAGGGGATGGGACAAAGGGATGGATGGGAAGGGGATGGCACAGAGGGACAGAAGGATGGATGGGAAGGGGATGGGACAGAGGGACAGGGGGATGGATGGGAAGGGGATGGCACAGAGGGACAGGGGGGTGGATGGGAAGGGGATGGCACAGAGGGACAGGGGGGTGGATGGGAAGGGGATGGCACAGAGGGACAGGGGGGTGGATGGGAAGGGGATGGGACAGAGGGACAGAAGGATGGATGGGAAGGGGATGGGACAGAGGAACAGGGGGATGGATGGGAAGGGAATGGGACAGAGGGACAGAAGGAGGGATGGGAAGGGGATGGGACAGAGGGACAGAAGGATGGATGAGAAGGGGATGGGACAGAGGGATGGATGGGAAGGGGCTGATGCAGCCAGGCAGCAGGAGGGTGTGCAGGCAGCTGGCCAAGCTTGCCCAGGAGCCCAGACAGGGCCACACTGCTGTGTGGGTGGGCACAGAGCAGTGCTGGGAGAGCTGCACTCCTGCTGCTGCCCGGGTGCCCCAGAGCCCAGGGTACTGTCACAGGCAGGCTGCTCTGCAGCATCGGGGCTTTCCGGGCTCCCAGCAGCTCCCTGGCTCCTCGAGGAGCGGAGCTCTCCTCGTTCCCGAGCCCAGCAGCGCCCCAGGGCAGCAGGGGCAGGGCTGTGCCCTCCTGCACACCGGGGCCGGGCAGGGAGCTCCTGGTGGCCTCACAGCCACCGTGCCAGGGCACCTCTGCTCCAGCCACAGCCTCTGCTCCCCAAACTGAAGAGACACATGCATCAGCCCCCCAGGGTCTTCCAATTAAGCTCCTTTGGTGTGGATCAGAATGAAAACACAGCTACCTTGCGGGCACGTTGGAAGCCCTCGGTAGCCAGCAATTGAAAGGGTTCTGGCTGGCCCCATTCCCTTTGAAGCGTGCCTGCTGGCTGTAGGCTTCTCTTGTGCTCCCTCGCAATTACAGCACTTTTCAGCTTCTCTCTCTCCTTTTTTCTTTAATTTAAATAGATTGAGAGGAATTAAAAAACCCTCATCAATCAGATTTATCAAATAAAACTGTTGAGGTAGGGCCAGCTGCAGCTACATATGTCAAACTCAGCTGCAGATATGAAAGGAGAGGCTGTAATTCATAGGGTGCTCAGCTTTTTGAGGGTTTAACAGCAAAGTTAATCACATTGCTATATTCCTAAACCTATAGAGATGCCTCCAAGCCAGACAAGGATCAGTCCCTGCACACACAGGTCTGTCTGGACTCTGCCCCCTGTGAAAGGAGGTGTCCATGCTCTGCTTGCTGCCTGGGCACATTCCTTCACAAGCAATGTCTCTTCTCAGGGCTTGGGAAGGACACGATAGACCTTTGGCTTCTTTCCTTGTCCTTGTACCCCATGTGTGGCTGAACAAAGTGGGTACATCATCTGTCTGAGATAGAGTGCACAGGTTACTCCACTTGTAAGAGCTCAGGTGAAAGAGAAGAGTAACAGCAAAACTTCTCATTGATTTACATGGATCAGCATTTCCCCAGACTTTGCAAATTTTGGTTCACAGAAGTCCACTATTAGCTGAATAACAATGCAGCCAAAGAAATCCAAAAGCAGGTAACATCCCCAGATACCTGCCCAAGGATCTTGAGGTGTGGGTGAGAGCAGTCCTAAGGGGGCATAAGCTGAAAGTAATGAGGAGCAGATATCTTGGCAATGGAGAAAGTCAGAGGTGGAGCAGTCTTCCCCCATTCTGCTAAAAAATGCTGCTATTTCCATGCAACCCCCCAAATGCCACTGCTCCTGGGCACGAGGGATGCCCATGGTTCTCCTGCAGATCCTGCTGGCCACAACTTTTTGGAAATACCCTGATCACAGCCCTCCTTCTGTCACTGCAAAGTGTCCGGGGGAGCACTGAGAAACCACCTTTCCTCTCCCTCTGCTCTCCCGCACTGCTGTGGAATGGCTAACTCCATGCAGGGAGCATCCCAGCACCTGCTGATGGCAAACAACAGCCCCAGGACATTCAGGGACAAACACGTGCAGTGAGAGAAAGAGGGATGCAGAAGTGGTTCATGGTCTTCCTCATGGTTACTTTAACAAAATCAGAGTTTAAAATTGCTCTCTGCAGAGGTGTCCAGCCCTCATCTCTCAAGGTAAGGGCTGTCAGCCTTCCCTCTCTCACAAAACCGAGCTGCTCTCCCAGGCTGCTGCCAGGCCCTCGTGTCCTCCAACAGACTCCATCTGCTGGTTTTTCAGACAAGCAGCTCCTGCAAGGACAAAATAGATCGAGTTAAATAATACACACTTCATCTTCTGTTTCTCTCAGCAAAACGGTGCAATTTTTGGAGATATTTTGTAAATTCGGATTTATGATGATTATTTTTCATGCTATGGCTACCACAGTGGCCATAGAGAATTTATGGAGGTAATAATGTATTTAAATAGCCAGTTTTGGAAAAAACTGAGCCATTGCAATAGATTAACACTCAAACCATTAATATTCAAACGTATTAAGTCACTTGAAGGATTTTTTTTGTGTGTATGCATATTTTGGGGTATATTCTCCTCATAATACGTGGAGAGAAGATATGCTTTACTGTTGACATTTAACACATTTTCTTTATTGCTTTTCATTTCATTGTGAGTAAAAGCATTATTTGTCCACCCAGCCTTCCTTAGGACGAATGCCATCATTTCTGTTTGCAGAAGCAACCAAAAATTAAAGGAAATATTTTAGATGTCAACATTAAATGTCAAAAACTGATTTTAAGTAATTAGTAATACCCTGGCACATAAGCATTTTATTCAGAAAATTCCTGTTAAAAATATTCATTGGGGGATATTCAAATTTATTATGTAGAACAACATGGCATTAACGTGCTGGCTTCTATTTAATGCTTTGGTTCATAGCAACAAAGATACCAATGGGAAATCATTAAACAAATATGAGATTTTTTTGCGGCATAATGGGTCTATGTTTGGTATCACTTGAAAAAAGAAGAAACCCCTCACCGAGCTCAAACTGGCAGAAAAAAAATGCAACGATCAGGCAAGTTATAAACGTTAACAGATTTCAGAAAGTGGTTTTATGTTAATTCAAGTGTCGACGCTGTCCGAGGCTGCGGAGGGAGCGCGGGGCGGCGGGAGGGGACGGACGGATGCAGGGAGCACAAAGGGCTGCCTCTCGCTGGGGGCAGTTTTATTAATTATATTTCCTTCGGAGCCCTAACAATGGCATGTCAGTAATCTACACATTCTGTACTTAATTGTCGCTAATGACGGGGCCGGCCGGGAGCCTCCCCGCGCCGTGAGAATCGCGGCCGCGCCGCGTTCCGCAGCCCCAATTAATGGGGAGCGTGGGGCCCCGAGCCCCCGGCCCGGCCCGGCCCCTTCCAGCCCTCTCCGGGCAGCCCGAGGGAGCACGGCCCGGCGCTCAGCCCGGCACAAAGGGACATTCACCTGCCAGGAGTGACGGCCAGCGCACGGCCACCCTGCCCTGCGGCAGAGGCGGGGCTGGAGCGGCATCCTCCGGCACCACAGCTGGCGGGGATCTGGGGTTTCTGTCTCAGGCAGGGGAGCAGCGGGTCCCATAGCCATCCCAAAAACCCTGCCATCCCAAAAACCCAGCCATCTTAAAAAAAAAAAAAAAAAAAAAAAAACAAAAAAACCAAACCCAAAAAACCATCCATCCCAAAGAAACCAGCCCTCCCAAAAAACCCAGCCATCCCAAAAAAACCCAGCCCCAGCCATCCCAAAAAGCCCAGCCATCTCAAAGAGCCCAGCCATCCCAAAAAACCCAGCCCCAGCCATCCCAAAGAGCCCAGCCATCTCAAAGAGCTCAGCCATCCCAAAAAAAGAGCCATCCCAGAAAACCCAGCCCCAGCCATCCCAAAAAGCCCAGCCATCCCAAAAACCCAGCCCCAGCCATCCTAAAGAGCCCAGCCATCTCAAAGAGTTCAGCCATCCCAAAGAAAGAGCCATCCCAAAAAACCCAGCCCCAGCCATCCCAAAAAGCCCAGCCATCTCAAAGAGCCCAGCCATCCCAAAGAAAGAGCCATCC
This sequence comes from Passer domesticus, assembly GCF_036417665.1. Classification (NCBI taxonomy): domain Eukaryota; kingdom Metazoa; phylum Chordata; class Aves; order Passeriformes; family Passeridae; genus Passer; species Passer domesticus. The sequence goes on along the minus strand of NC_087485.1, from coordinate 14,123,927 downwards.
CAAAAAACCCAGCCCCAGCTATCCCAAAAAGCCCAGCCATCCCAAAAAACCCAGCCCCAGCCGCCCCAAAAAAGCCCAGCCGCCCCAAAAAAGCCCAGCCCAGCCATCCCCGTGCCTGTGGCTGCCCTGGCGGTGCCGTCACCCGCAGGCACTCAGCAAAGTCGGGTACACAGTTACAGCAGGGCAGTGATGCCTCTCAAACCAGCCCTGCCGGGGCTGCTGTAGTAACTTCACCTGTGGTGCCACCCAGCCAGCACAGAGTGCCCCAGACTCCCACAGTTTCCATCTCCAGAGTCAACTCTTTCCGTGAGAGCAGCCCCTGGAAAGGTGGTTTGTCTTTAGGCAGGCAGCCGGGGAGAAAGCCCAATGGGCAGCAGCAGGATCCAAACCCACTGCAGCTGCCAGCACTTCCAGAGCTTTTGCCAGTGGCAGACAGTCCTTGGAAATGGCAGAGAAGCCTGGAGTCCTACCACAGTCCAAGAGCTCATGGAAGTTACAGTGACAGCACCACTGGGTTGCTCTGGGCAGATGCAGGATGGCTTCCTGGTGTGTTGCACCAGTGCATTCCCTGCATCCTCCCAGCACAATGGTGTGCAAGGAAGTCATGCAGATTTCTCCATGAGGACCAGCAACAGACCTGCCTTTGTGTGTGGCTTTTCCTCCCTCCTTGGGGCTACCCTTAGGCTCAGTCCACTTCAATGCCAGAGGTGCATCACAGCTGCAGTGCTACAGCCCCAGTTCCTTCCTCCTCTCTTCCCACCTTTGGTCCTGCCAGCACAGAGCCTCCACCATCACTCCTCCAGGCTGTGGCCAAGCACAGAGCACAGTGCCTGAGCCTGTGCTGCTCCTTCACAGAGGATCAGTAGCTTGTGACTGACTCCTTTTTCTTCTTACCAGCATTAGCAGAAGTCAGATCTTCTTTAAGTTGTCCAATGGAGGAAGCCAAGAGACAGGGAAGTGGGGAGAGGAAACACAAAAAAACCCCATGAGTCGACATTTGGTAGGAAATCAGGTTAAAAAACCCAACCAACCCAGTCACTGGAGGCAAATACCATCCCCTGTTTGGGGGTTTCTAGACCAGCCATCCCACAAGCAGCACCTCTCCCACTCCCAGCAGAACAGGGTGGCCCAGGCAGCAAAACATTCAACAAATTGTTCCGTTGCCACTTCTCAGGGGAAAACATTTGCTTAAAAACAGTCAGATGAATTTGGAGTGATCCATAGGGCACTTTGTTATGTTAATGACTGTTACCAACTGTCTGTTCTTTATATTAAAGTGTTGACTCATTGTCAGTTGGGGCGAGACAAGACAGCTTGCTTGTGCCTTGCAGTCCTTTTGCACTCACCCAAACTACTCATGTGAAGACACTTTAATATGAAGAGACACTGTCTGTGGCTATTATTAATCTCCTGACTGAAGCCCAGAATACTAATAACACCAGGCAGGATCAGCTAACCTTTCCTCAGAGCATTCTTCATTCTGCAGGATTTTGGCCAAAACGAAAACATTTTTCTCTGCTCTCACAAGGCTGACAACCAGACTTCCCAGTCAGAGATGTAAAAAGGTTTTCATTTGCCCTCTCCTGTGCTCAAATAACATCATCATCATCATCATTCTGGCAGAGGTAAGAGGGGTGCCTCCTGCAAGCCCAGAAACATCAGCTTTACCCACATCAGACAGCAGCATTTGGCAGGTCTGGCTGAGGTGAGAAAGCAACTTGTTTATTCTCAGACTGATCTTAAACCCAAGTGTAACAACCAAACCTCACTGTGAACTGCACAGTCCAAAAATGACATTGGCATCTGGTAAGAACTGGAAGATGGATAATGGGGTGAACAGATAACCTTTATCTTTTAAGTCTTGTCATGGTCAATAACTCTTGACACATAGAAAAACTGGGCTGAGGTGCTGAGGCTGGTGTCCTGGTACAATGCCCCCCTCCAAAAAATCCAAACACCTTGCACAGAACTGCAAAACAAAGCACCATATTACTCTTCTCCATCTGATGCTGCTGCTCTGGGATCCAGTCCAAGAAAGCTCAAACCATTTATCCTGGCTGCACGCAGGGCACTCCATAGGTGAGTTTGTGTAACTGGAGTCTGAACACGATCACCTGAGCAAGTCACAGCTGTCCCTCCTTCTCCTTTTGCCTTGGGAGGAGCCCAAACACATTCCTACACAGTTTCACTACATTTTTACTCTCTCTTTCCAGCCAAGCCACTTGTTTTTAGTTATATGTGAGGCCTCTTCTATCCATATTTAATAAAAAGCAACAGTCCTGGATCTGGAGCAGCGTCTGCTCCCTGCTCAGGCAGACCAGCCACTCTCACCCTGTCAGCTTTAGTGGGCCTCCCATCCTTGTGTCACCAACAGCTTCTTTCTGGAAACACATCTGTACATTAGTTACTTTGGGCTCCTGACCCTACTGAAAATGAAAAAAATCTGCCCCCCAAAGGAAGAAAATAGACCCAGCTGTGCTTTTAGCACCAGGAAGAACAGCCACCCCACACATGTGATAATGCCATGATTTTCCAGAAAGTGTTTAGGCTTGTTGCTTTTCTCTGTCAGGAAAATTGTTTAGCTCTTGATTAAAACCCTTATTTCATTTTCAAGGAATGCTACTGTATACAGTTTGTGAGAGATCCAAACATCTGATGCTTTGATGTTGCCTTTATAGTATAAAAGTATAATATATGTGACCAAGTGCTGATTTTTAAATGAAGAGTGACCAATTGTAGTATTGCCAGAAAGACATTAAGTGCATTTAGATTTACAGAAGCATTTCCCTCCCCAGCCACTGTCTATAAACAAAGTAACTTCTCTTTTTTCAGTAGTCATGGGAATTTAAGAAAGCAACAAAACTCTTACTTCTTTAGCCAAGCCAAGGCAGAAGTTAACATTTGAGACTCACAACAGAGCACAGGCTGATAAAGGAAACATTTTCTCCTCAAATAAAGACAGTTCTTGTCAGGCACCTGCTCTCCTCCACCCCAGGAGCACGGCTGGGGCACATCTGACAGAACAGGCACCAGGTGGGAGAAGCTCCACACGTAATTTTTCCTCATATCCCAGGCAAACACATATGCTGAGGCAAACATTCAGGATTTCATATTTTTCTTCCTTGAATATTATTGCCATCATGCTGAAAAATCAAAAAAATCAGTGCATTATAAAAACATTTGCTTTCTTACAATATGAGTTACATGAGAATATGTTTGGCTTGGTAAAACAAACCCAGTTTTCAAGTAGATGTGCACCTCCAGTAGACAATCTGCTCCCCTGAAGTGGCAGCATCTGTAGGACCAGAGCCCCTGGGATCAGAAAGGTTTTCCTTCCTTCCTTGATAGCCATCTCATTTAATTTGCCCTCAAACACACCAGTCTGTGGAAATCCCTGGTTTTAGTCTACAAAGAATTCTACAAGTATTCTTCTACAAAGAATACTTCCTTTTTCTAATGTGAAACTCACCTTTAACAGAAATAAAAAGCTTCATATACAAACCTACCCTTTCTGCCCAACATTAACTTATTATTTCAAGAGATTGAAAGGAGATAGCTCATATAGCATTGCAATATTCTGCAGTCTTAAAAAATGTTTGATTATGTCTAAGTTGTGGCAATAGTGGACCACTCAAAATTTCAGAGAAACACATTTTGTACTTTAAAGCTGGTTTGCAGATAGTGTGGCTGAAAGGATCATCACCAAAATACTCACTGTTCATCAACTCAAGCCAAGTGGGTGCTCTGCTGTTGTTTTAACTACAAAGCAGAGAACTTTCACAAATTTCTATAACAACAAGAAATGGACATTAAAGTCTGCTCATATTTGTACATACTTTTCTTCTGCCATCTCACAGGCACACAACAATTAAAATACAGCCCCCAAATCGCTCAGTTTCTCCACCATGGCTGGGGTGAGGGCAGGCTGACCAGAAGGGGAAGAGCCCTGCTGCTTCCTGCCACAGGCAGCACATGACAGAGCTACATCCTCTATTTAAATGACAAACCTGAACAGAGATCACAAGAGTCCAGGCCAAGCTGCCCCTGGCCTTGCCAGCAAGGCAGAGCTGTTCTTAATCCCAGCAAATTCAAGGCTAGACAAAGCTAACCTGTGTTATTTCACAGCATATGCCAGTGTCACTCTTTTTTTGGTGGTAGAGGCCTGTGGAAGATGGGGTATGAATAATCTGGTGCTTTAAATGCTTGTTGATAAATACCCAGAGCCAGCAGTTCCCTGAATCCCCAGAACAGAAGGTTCATGCCATCAAACAAGGGGAAGTGGGTACATCCAATGTCAACCTGCAGGCTCACCAGCCCCTGCTGCACTGCACACTGACCCCCACCTGCTCCACAAGGCTTTACCTTGCAGGTGCCACTCCAAACAAAGCCTGGGAAAATGCCCATTGCAGGCTATGGCAACTCCCAAAGCTCAGGTTCCCCGACACCTCTCCCAGAGCAGATGCTGCTGTGAGCCTTGAACACCAGCAGTGAGGTCTGACCTGGGAGCCTGGCTGCAGAGTCCCACCCAGCCCTGCTGGGCTCAGGCTGCTCTGCTGTGAGCACCCAGGAACGGAGAGAAGCCTGAGGGCTGGCTCTTGCCTCCACCTTGTGCAAGCAGGGATGCAATAAACCCCTCGTGTTGTAATTCCTGAGAACCAAGAGGAGATGCTGACCTGAGACCTAGAAATAGAACCAGAGAAACCACCCTCCTGCTTCAGGGCAGACAAGCTAGGCACAACTATTTCTGGGAACTATTTCTACCAATAACTATTTCTGTTAGGTACCTACAGCATTTACAAGGGCTGAGCATCTGGCTGACTCAGTGGGACCACCCTGCCTCCATCCTTTCTGCTCACCAGTCCTGTTCCCCTCCACCCCAGCTCACAACTGCAGCCTCAGCTCCCTCATTTGGGGCTATTTCCTGCAATTCACCCACAGCAACCCCCAACTTCCAATTTTACAGTAGCACTAATGCAAAATTAGCACTGGATTCATTCCTGTTGTTGTTCCTCTGATGCCCCCAGCTTTCAGACCAAGGTGAGGATTTGATGCATTGTTATGACAAACCTTTCAGGAGGAGAAGATAATCATGCACCACCTGGGTTACTGCAAATTCAATTTACTTTGCAGCATGCTTTATGCTGGTCTGGAGCCATTAAGGAGAGACAGTTTCCAGTTGAGGAGCGTGCAGCACTGCACAGCTAAATTGCTTTCTCAGGATTGCCCAGGGCTGCCCCTCCTGCATCACCCTGGGGCTGTTCCCCCTGGAGGCCTCTCCCCACCTCTTGGGGTAACACATCTGAGGTCAGAGCCTGCAGGAATATAATATTTGCTATCTTGGAAGCCATTCTTCTTTGCACACACTTCAGCTCAAACACCCCAAACCTTTTTCTCTTACCTAGCCAGGCAGAGCTCACTCACCCCCACCAGGCTGGTCCAGGATCAAAATTTACGAGAATAGGATCTACAAGCAAAGAAAAAAGGGAGGAAGCTCCCTCTTGAAGGTGGTTGACTTTTTTCTAATAGGGACAACTATCTTCCCTAAAATTACCTGCACTCTTTTTCTCTTCAGCTTGTGGTAACCAATGCAACTTTTTTCAAGCTACCCTAGAAAAGGCAACACCAGACACAGTATCCATGTGTTACAGAGAAAACCAGGAACAATTCTTACAAAAGGTGAGAAAATAAGAAAATAGCTCTCAAGGTAAGTCCCCCAGTTGGGATGTGACTGCATTCCTACCTGGGGAGCTGCAAAGCCACCATCTCCATGCTCTGAACACTCTGCCTTCCATCAGGATAAAGGAGACTGACCTTTCACAGAAGAGAGAATTGTCAAATTAACAGGATCACAGTCTGAAGCAGAGATCACATTTGGGGAGAGGCCTGTTGTCTGAACAAGTTTAATTCACAGGTGTATCTCTCTCTCAGATCCTGGTTTCCCACACAGCCCAGAAACACACGGAACCTCTACACTCACTCTTGCATAGGTATTAAACATGGTTAAATATTCAGCTTAAACTGGAAGTTAAGACTTTACCAAATCTCTAATATTGCTACAGGATATTTTCTTGAACAGTTAAATGCAATCCCCATTTTTAAGAGGACAGTTAGAAATTAAAAAATGGAATTGTGGTTTTGCTGTGAAACAAATAAAAGGGACTAAGATCTGAAAATAAACACCAAAAGGCCTAGCACTGAAGCATGGTTGCTGATTTAAGAATTAAGCCTAGAGACTTACCTTTCAGGAGGATTAGTTTCCCTCATCCATCCCCATTTTGTGTTCTACATTTAAGGACAAAGCACCAAAATATGTCTTGCCAAATCCTTCAACAATCAGTAAAAATTATATTCCTTTTGTCTAGGACATGCAATTCTGAGAAATTAAAACCTCTCTAAACTGGCACCAGCAAACACGTTCAGCTCACATTTACACTTGTTAACACAGAACTTAGAACCATTCATGGCAAGGAAAAAAAGCCAGCAGCACCAAAGAACTTGCTTACCATTGATTACCATAGGCATTTTTATTACATTAAAGCTTTAACATTTATCAGAATACTGGGTCAGGGAAGAGAAAATAGCAGAATAACTTAAAAAAATAATAAAAAGCAGCCTTACTGGGAACTATTGTTAAAAAAAAAAATCTAACCAACAACAGAATAGGAGCATCCTGAAATATTAAATGTTGTAGCATTTAAGTTATCTGCAGCAGGACATGATGAACCCTGGTAGTCTCACAAAAGTTTTCAGTGTTATTGAACAGTACTTCAAAATAAGCACCAAAAAACATGCAAAAAACCAAAAAGCCATTTATTTCTGTGTTCCCCTCCTCTCCAGAACCATGAGTTTCCAGAAAATGTCCCACTAGGACCTCTGTGATTCTCACACATTGCAAAGGTCAAAGACTTTCCTTGTAACAAAGCACATACCTCTCCAGAATTTAACTCTGCACACATGATTGTTGGTCAAATACTGTGACAAACTCCCAATGTTTAAATGATTTTTTTAGGAAGAGGTAGACTTTTCCTACTGATCACCTCAGGGTAACAATCCAGACAACCTGATTCAAGAATTTCCCAGTAAGCTGATCATTACAGAGTGTTAAGGAAGCATTCTCCATGTACTTGTCATATCTATTATCCCCTCCCCAGCCTCCTGTACCTGGCTAGAGGAAATCCAAGTAGCCCAACATGACAACTTTACCTTAGTATCCAAATAAAGTTTCCATGGATAAGCCAATAGTGGTAAATAAATAAAGCAATAGTTACTACACTATTCATCCCCAACTCCCACACTTATTAATGGTCACAGTCTGAAAAAACCTTAACTGATCATAGTTAAAAGAAATATAGAAATATACATAAAACCAGCTGTCTTAGACAGCATTTTTATTAAAAATGAATACACAGAGACATAGCAGCTTTTACAATAAAGAGTTTTTTAAAAGGCATCAAGTTGTTAGCCAACCATTCAAAAAAGAGGCTTTGAAATGTTTTCTTCCACAGCACTTTTTGCCCATTTGTCAACAAGGGAGAGAAATTTGCAGATTACCCAAAGGACAAAGAGGCACAGTAACTAATTTAAACTTCAAGCCCTTTTTCTGAACAGTTGATCAAGCATCACCCTCCGTAGCAGCATCTGGAGCACACTTCAGTGTTCTTTCAAGTGGCTGGTGTACTTGATCCATTTCTTTAAAATATTTTAACATTCAATAAAACTATTTCAAATAGAAAAACTTCTGTCAGATGAAAGTAAGGTTTCCTTTTCAGATTCCGTGAAAGCTTATGAACTTCACTGGCAGCATTTCTGTAATGGAGCAGGAGCTAAAACCAGCAGAACAGGCACTTGAGCAAAACTGTCCATCAACAGTTCCTAAAGTCATATTGATTGCAGTCCAGAAGACAGTTTCTTACTGCTTTGTGGTGGTGTAAGGACACCAGTGGGGAAAGGTGAAGTCCTATTTTGCTCAGCCAATATGGCTTGTTTTGCTTGAGCTCTGTCCTGAAAGCACATGAAAAAGAGGGGAAAAAAAAAAATCTTTACTTTGGTGTGTCTATGCAACTGATCAACAGAATTCAGTGTTTTATAATCTGATAGATTGTTAATCTAAAAAAGCATATGCATATCCATATCTAACCCTCCAAACAGTAACTGATAAATCACATAGTACACAGTAGTTACTTGTAGTACAACCCAAAGAGAACAGTATTAGTTTTTGGAATGTGATGATTAGCATTAGGCATTCCTAACATACAAGCACTCCTGTACCTTCAAGAAAGCAAAATGCAGAAACAATTGAGCAGGAAGAACTTCTACCTAGAATTCAATAACCTAGAGAAAAACTAACCCAAATAGCTTAAACCACAATTTGTTGAGCAAGATTTTGATCCTCTGCAAGTTTCTCACACTAAAAACCACTCTTGCTCCACTGCTTGTCAGCGACCACTGTCACGTAACAATCCCACCAGATCAGTCTCAAGTGATCTATATTTATTTTTCTCCAGATCAGACAGAACTGCATTAGTGGTATTTCCTAGAGAGAAAGGTCTAACAGATGGTATTTGAAGTACCCCAAAGGGTAGAGAAATGCTTCTGATTTTTAGGGTAATTAAATGCTTTTGATGAAAGGCTGAAGGCACATCTTTTTAAACAAAATACTCAACAAGTCAGTCCCAATAAAAGTCATTGTCTCAGGAATTTTGTATCTGGACTACAACCTTATACCTTTTATAACCTAAATATGCTCAGTCTCAATCTGTTCATGCATCTCTTAAGTTGACTGTGTGTTCAAACCAAAGAAACAAGACTTCAGAGACTTCACAGACAGATTTTTGTCTTCATTTGCACATACATACCAGCAAATCAAAGCTGTTTATGTGCGTCTGTATATTGTGCAAATCTTCAGGAGCTATCCCGCTAAAGTGTTTGAGTTTGGAGCTTCCCACTTCCCTCAGAGCCATGGCAAACGGGACCATCCATTTCACACAGTCCTCTATCTCACAGAATTCATAACCTGCAACACAAGACACATGCTTAGCTGCCTGAATCAAGACATACTATTTGTCAACACATAAGATTTAAGTCTATAAGTGCCAATACCTGAAACTTTCTGCATCAACTCAGATGAAGAGAAGTGATACAAAGCAGAAGCTGCAAGTATTCCATAGGTATATTCCAAGCAGCCAATATCCAGCACACAGAGATCCAAGAGCTAAAAGACAATAGATGTTGAGTAAGCCTGAAACAAAACCACTTTTCCAGGTGAAACAGCATTTGAAGGAAATCATTCTTACCTCTGTTATTTGTACAAATATCTGCTGTGGATATTGTGGCAGCATTACCTCATAAAGATCATTTAAATATGCAACTTGCAGGTAAATGTTTAGCCACGATACAACTGTCAGTGGATTTAAGTTCCAATTAAGAGCCTGAAAGAGCAGACATACACAAGATTTCAGTGCCAATTTAAGTTCCTAACTTAAACCATGCAAAATGGTTAAACAATCACAAGCTCTAATCCCAGTTGGTTAAGGCATCTTTAAAACATGCAAATCAAATACTCTCCTGTAGCTCTTCCTGCTGATACAGTCAGGGAACAAATAATTTTGTTAATACACACATACTGGTGGATGCTTTAGATCACTTGTTACCTAAAGAAAACACTGCTTTCTAATTAGTAAGAGAAATTGTGCCTCTTAGCAGCACCTAAGGTTAACTGAGAAGCTCTGCTTTTAGTCTGATTATGCTATACATTTTTAAAAACTAATTGCACCTGTAAATATTACCTTCATAATGATCAATTCCATACTGATGATTTCATCTTCTGTACAGGCTCCATCTGTAACATAGGCAAACTGGTGCAACTTTGGTGGATAAATTTCCTGAAAGACAGGAGATCAGGTATTTAAGTTGTGGAATAGGCTGCAACTAGTTTCATGTGTTACTTTTACAAAAGTAAAGAAATAAACAGAACCACTGCTTCAGCCTGCCAAAACAAAGGGGAAGGGAGACAGTTCCTTAACCTCCCATTCTAAACACCGTGTTCTCTGCCTTTAATAGACACAGATTTCTTGCTCATCATAGCCTTCAACTCCCACTTTGGATGGATCAGCACAAACCTACATTGCCTGACTACAGCACCACTGTGGCTGTATCACAACTGACATCAAGATTATTTTTAAGCATCCTAAAGAAAAGGCCTTTTATCTCTTGTTTAAGAACAGACTGAAGATCAGCTCTTTTAAACAACTAAGAACTTAAAAAGCACAGTGTCTTTTAGTCATTCAAACTGTTCCAGTAAATAATAGCTCAGACTACCATGCAGTAGGTACTCTGTTGCAATGAAACTCCAACAAGTGGTCTCTGTATACAGCAGCCAGCCAAAAAGTCATTTAGCAACTGCAACTAAAACTTTAGATTTATTCTAACACTGAATTCTCGAATGAGAAAACTAGACAACACCACAGTATAATTTTACTCACTTCTAAAAAAAACAGTAATGTTGAAAACAAACAAAAAAACCTGGTTTGTCTCCCATTTGAAAAAAATGATAGCAAGTAATTCCAAAAAGCTTTCCACAAAGTGTCCAGCATCCAAGAAGTGTGCTGTGTGTCCATTCATTTTTATGGCAAGTAAAGCTGGAGACACTTACCTCAAGCTTTGCAGCTATGAATAGAGAAGTGACACCAATAAGCTGCAATAGTGTTTTTACAACATCCTGTTGTGTTGCCATAAAGCGATCAAAGAAATCTTGTGCTAAATAAAAAGTTTCTCTATGAAGTTTGTAGGCTTCACAAACCTGGAGAGACAACAGAGATTACAGAGGTCAAGAACAGTGTTAAAAAGTCAAAACTAGATGCTACATATGTAGCCAAAAAAAGAGCATAAGCTAGATGTAAAATTTATATTAGCTTTCTACTTCACTGCTATTGTGAAGTAACATGTTAACTAACTGTAAGAGTTAAACAGTTTCCTTTGACACAAGACGACTGTCATTACAGTAACTTCAAGAAAAAAAAATAGATCAGAGTGAAAACCCTTCTAGGAAATGCAAGCACATGTTCCAACAATGTCAGAACATCAGTTCCTCATTTTTTGCAAAGATCCATCATTCCAACACCTCAAAAGAGGAAATTCTCACAAGCACACAACAAGGAACAGGGATTATGCCACCAAGTCATCCACATAGTGAAACAGACTCAGACACAAGAGGAGCTGTAGCACATTCTACATGACAAAAACAGGTAAAAAGGCTGGGAGATGGATCTGATCTCAGAGCTACCCACCTTCCTTCTTACAGTGACTTTTGTAATTATTTGTTCAGCCTTTGTCTGCAGTGTGACCTTAAAAGCTTACCCTGTATTAGGGACAAATTGATTATTGCCCATTATCAATCTAAATGAGTAACAGAATGTATTGACAGTCTGCAAATCATCAGCTCAGTACATCATATATTCTTTAAGTTTGGTGTCATTCATTGACAAAATTTAAGATGAAGACAAGTATCTGGAGCTAAACATGCTCCTGAAGTGCACTCATGACAGTTATTAGTGCACTTCAACAAAAGCACACTTGAAACACTCACAAGCACAGAAAAGCTTACCTCCATTAGCCAGTCTAGAAGGATGGTTCTCATCTTAGGCTGCAGCTGGGGGTGCCTTTGCATGTAGCATTTATCCCTCACGTAGGTCTCTTCTTTGTTTATCATGTTTTTCCATACATCATCCTTGTTTGCCCAGCTGAAAGAGATCAATGTTTAGTTTTGGATCATGAGGCAGGAGGGAGGCAGAGCAGCAGCAGCGCAGCACACTCACCCTAGAGCTGGCAGTGGGGTAGCTCTGGTGGGAACAACGCTCAGATGGATAAAGCGCGAGTAATCGACAGGAACGGGATCGTCGTCTTTATCCGGAGTGGGAATCAGCATGTGGGCATGCTCGTGAATGCTATTCCAGGACTTCTGTCAAATCAAACACCAGATTTTACACTCTGCTTTTTACAGTAATCGTTTTAGCTGTAGATAGATAATGCTCATGACTTCTGTCACAATTTCTTGCCAGTGTTTTATGTCTTTGAACTGCACAGAATCACAGAACAGTAGAGGCTGGAAGGCAGCTCTAGATCTTTTCATCAAGCTCTCTGCTCACACAGGGCCGCCAAGAGCCAGTTGCCCAGGACCACAACCAAAAGGCTTTAGAGTATATTCAAGGATGGAGACCCCAGAACTATTTTGGACAACTTGTGCCATGCCTGGCTGCCCTCACAGTAAAAAGTGTTCCACGATATTCAGAGGGAACCTCTTCTGCTTCAGTTTGTGTCCATCTCCTCTTGTCTCATCACACTAAGAAGAGCTTAGCTTCATCTTCTTTACATCTTCCCTTCAAATAGTTATAAACAATTGACACAAATTGCCACAGACCTTTTCTCCAGGCTGAACAGCCCCAGCTTCCTCAGCCTTTCCTTATCAGCAAGATGCTCTGGTTCCTGAATTACCTCAATGGACCTTTCTGGACTCTTTCTTGTATGCTCAAGTCTCTTTTACTGGGGAGCCCACAACTGGGTACAACACTGCAGACGTGGCCTCACCTGTGCTGAGTAGAGGGGGTGTTGCTTGTAAGCACAGTAGAGAAAGCTTGGAACTAAAGCTGAAGAACATTCACCCTGCTCTTTTGAAGGACCACAAGTGTTTCATGGAAAGATACCCAAGTCAGAACCTCCTACTCTCAATGCTGTGTTTTGTTTTACCAAAAATATACTTGCTCTCAGGTAAAGAACAAGCAGATGGAATTCAAAGACCCAAATATGAGGTCAGAATTTCTGGTCAGGAATATGTAGATAATATGCCTGAAACCATGCTTTCATGCAAAGCATCTCAGATGGTGAACACAGCAAAATAGTTTGTAGCATTTTGTACTCATTAATTTAGCAGAGTTAAGATAAAAACCCAAAGCACATATGACCCAATTTTCAGAATACAGCCAAGGACATGTTAAGCAATTGCTACTAAACTATCAAGCTGATAATTGTATATGTCGAATTCTGCCATGGTCTGCAAACATCAGATATTCAAAACTTTACCTGGCATGTCCTTTCAACTTTTATTTGGACCAGAACTTAAATCTAGGTTTACTCTTCTACCATCTAACTCTTAAACAGGATCTTGTACACTTCACAGTGCCCCAGGAAAACACCACCTTATCTGCAGTAGAATACAAAGCCAGCACCGTGTCATCATGCCTAAGCAAATTAAAATTTGGCATTTCTGTTTAATAATTAAGTCAGCCATCTTGCTGCAAATTGATCAGGTCTGCACCACTAAAAGGACAGAACTCCTAACAGATTTCTAATGTGCTAAAAAAAATAAATTAAAAACAAGTTCAGAAGAATCATTAGGCACTATCAAGTAAAACACCATGTGAAACTTTGCCTCTTGCAAAAAAGCTTCCACAGCTGATTTTTGCCATCTTTCTTACACATGACATCACTTTCCAGCAAAATGGCTCCTTCCTGCACCAGTTTCACAAACAGAAACCACTGACTTGATGAAACAAAAACCACATTTCACAGTTCTTTCACAGCTAAGACTGCTTTGCACTTTGAGTTACTGACACACAGATCAGTCTTTTTTCTTCTTGGGAGTTCTACATGCAAATACAGCATAGCAACATACCCAGCCATGCCAGGATTTAATTTGGGTGGGGAGGAGGCAATACAAGGGAATAGTATCCTTATCTTAAAAATTACAGACTCCTTACAAACTGAAAGTTCAAATGAAAATGTTGCATCAGCGTTGCTTTAAGTTAATTTTTGTCCTCCCTCAAAACTAGACTTTAGTCACACTTTGTTCTCCAAACTGCACAGCAAGCCCAGCTGCCAACAGCCTTTGGAGAAGTGCTGTCTTATCAGTTAATCAGCAAACAGAAAAGCAGTAGATTATACAGTATCTATTTAAAGGTGCCTACTACACCAGCAGCTTCTGAAGGACAAGAGACTTGCTCACAAAGCAGGCACATCACATGCAACAATACTAAAGATATTTCACCACCTCAATTTTTTATAAGGAAATAGAAATCAAAGTTCAAGAGCCTCTTAGGTGATTTGAAAAGAAGGGAAAACAAAGTTTTTGACAACATAATGTCACTTAACAAGACACTGGGGAAAAGATGTGAGCAACACTACAAGTACACAGCTCAGCTAGAGACAAGAATGAAACTAATGTGCAGGGCCTCAAAAGAAAGCAGCCTATGGGGAAGGAGACAGGAATTAATTAGTGTGGGTGAGGGAGCACCATAACTCTGGCACAGATTTTGGTGAAGAGAATGAGCATATCAATCAGGCTCTTGAGTCTTTAAAACAGATTTAGCAAGACACTCAATCAAAGGAAAGAAACACTATCAAGAAACTGCATTACCTCACACTGCAACTGTAAGGAAATGGAGCCACTACTGAAAAAGGAACAGTTTAAGGTGGGGAGGGTATGAGGAAACCATGAAGAACTTCCTCTGGGCTTGCACAGAGCCAATCCAAAAGTGGAAACCTGTCAGAAAGCAACAGATATTACCCAGAATCTGTGCAGCCTAACAGAGGAAACACTACAGTGCTGAGCTTACTTCTGAGACAAACAGGAGCTGAAACAGCACACAAGCAAAAACATCAGTGGGGAGAACAGCCTCTTAAAATCTATGTGGAGCCCAGCAAGAAAGCTTGGTGACTCCCACAGTAATGTTCCAGGTACAGACACAACTAATCAGATGCTGATCTCAATCTCAGACCTAAGAACAAGAGACAGACTGGAGAAAAAAAGCACCTGAGAAGGCTCATTAGGAGGAGAGGTACCCAGAGGGAAGAAGGTGGGTGATAAGCCTATTAGAGCACCCAAGCCCATACAGCTCCAAACAGAGAAAAGTTCAGAGGTGGGAGTCTTTATAAAGCTCAAACATTAGCAGGCCTCAGTTTCCTGCAGCATGTCACCATCCACTGATACATCAAATATTCACAGAAAATCTTTTTGAACAACCTTCAGGATACAGATCAGACACAAAACACAGCAATACAATACTGGGGTTATTTGTTATAGGCCAGGCAGGGCCTTCAGTGAAGAACACCTAAAAATACAAACTGCTGAAACACTTGTGCACCTCAATGTGAGCCAGGAGCCACCTGAATGAGCTTCCACTGCCAAGCAAGGAGTGCAGCAGGAGGAAGAGAATGACACAGAACTGCATTCAAACAGCAGCATCAGAGGCTTTTCAGCATGGAAATCAATGGCAGGGGAACA
This sequence comes from Passer domesticus, assembly GCF_036417665.1. Classification (NCBI taxonomy): domain Eukaryota; kingdom Metazoa; phylum Chordata; class Aves; order Passeriformes; family Passeridae; genus Passer; species Passer domesticus. The sequence continues at coordinate 14,108,653 of NC_087485.1, read as the reverse complement.
GGCCTGTTTGTCACCCTTAGAGCAGCACCTTATACCATAGACAATGGCATCACTTCCAAGCCCACAGCCTTAGTTTGCCCACCAGAAATAGCAAGACCTGTAATTTTAGCCACTTTTCACTCATAGGATGCATTACTTGCATTACTTTGAAGTATTGCATTTTTCTTTGCCATCAGGGACACCAAGAGCCGGTTGCCCAGGACTTCAGGGCATTTCAGATTTAGCAAATTTCAGATTTAGCAAACAGAACAGAAGAGAGCAACTCACACTATTAAGTTATTCCAGTCCTCTTGGGATAGCATAGGAGCTTCTACTCCTTTGAAATAAGTCTAAATGTCCTGATCCAGATTAGAGCCAAGTCAGTTCTCAACCTGTGTATAGTTTAGACTCCTTTTTTGTGGGCTTTATTTTGTTTGGTTCTTTTTATTGAATCTTCAAAAGTCAATCTAGATTAGTAAAAGAAATTTTTTGGAGGATATTTTCAAAACAGGTGGAACACTTTGACAATGCTAAAATCAGATTCCGAAAAACATCTAGTAAGGAACTGATCAAAACTCCTTCCTGAGAGTTTATTCCACCTTCACATGTGAAAACATTAGCTAGTTTCAGCTAAAGAAACTAACTCACAGATTCAATTCTTCACTTTATATGGAGGTGACCATGCAACCTGCATCACAATTACACAGATTATTCTAATCTAGTTAGATGAATTTTGTTGTACATGGAGCCTCAGAAGTGTATTCATCCCCACAAAGCAGCCAGAATTAGTATGAGAATTGCTAGCAGAATTACAGCAGTGCCAGTTCTCCAAAATCAAACACAGAATTTATGCAATATTCTGCTGTCACAGACCTGATGATATAGCCACCCTTTCATCACATAAAGGGTAACGGCATCCTAATTAAGAACTGAGGCCTTATGTTCCACAGAAGCAAACTAATGAATTGACTATGAAGATGTCATAAAGTGGGATGTGACTCTGATATTTTGCCTTGTGGATAAACTAGTGTCAGTAAACAATTTATTTAATGCAGAAGTCATGTGGTACAGGCTGCAGTGGATTTATAGCTGCCTGCATTTTAGAACTGTCGTGTCTCCACAGAATAACTGCTGCCCTGGCTATCATTCCAGCCTGCTATACTGCTGCTGGAACCGTAAACATATTCTCATTAGTGGTCCATGGCAATTTATATCAGAGAATAGCTTGTGTCACACCATAGACTGAAGAGCTGCTGCTGTGCAGCCAAATGTTAGCTTTTTTAACCAGATCTGGAACAATCTGGCTACTTTGTCACAACAAAAATACCTGATCTATGTAGGGAAAGATATATAGGTGTCATATTATTCATGGTTTATAGAATGAAAGGGTCAAATTCCATCACCATCCTATAATCACCATGACAAATTACCAAGTAAAGATTTTTGATGCCTACTACCTAAATTATCTAAGTTTTAGCTTACCTATAATTCCTGAAGTAACACTGAATGGCTACCAGGCCAAGAGCACAGACAAGAAGACAAAATTGGAAGTCTTTATCTGCTTTGAAGGTTGAAGGTCAACATATGCAAAAGATACTTCAAGTTTCCTTCCACTGTCTTTCTGAATACAGTAAAATTGTGTCCCCATTGAGATTTTCTAACAAATACCTTGTTATTATGCAGTAAACATGCACAGGAAGGCCTTGCTCAGGTTAAACAGAATGAATCTTCTGGTGAAGGAGAAAGCTGCAGTGAAGGACAGGCAGCTCTTCCTTGTCAGAAGTGAGAAATTAGTTTAATATACTGTGCAAAAGAAAGACAGAAGGGAAGGAGAGATCCCCTCATTAAATGCTCACCATTTGAGCCCTGCTTAATATGTTGACTGATAACTAGTGTACGCAGTTGCAACAAGCAGAGGCCATTCCAAACAATGATGCCCATCTGTTATGGTAGCACTTCAGTCTTAGAACTTCCAGCTGCCACTTTGGGTTAGATGTGCCACATTATGCACAGCCTGGCCTAGCAAATGAGGACAGGCTGCACACCCTGCCCGTGACTTCTGCACCTTCAGCATCACCCTGCGTGTGCAGTGACAGGGACTGAGCATGAGTGCACGTGCTCGGGAAAAAAGGGGAATGCAGGAATGTCCCTATTCCAGAACACAGGCTACTCAAGGTACATAAGCACCACCCTTTCAACATCACACAGCATCCAACAGAGATACCAAAAGCATCTGCCTTTTCAAGACTATGGAAAGCACACAAATGGAACTACAGGATACCAGTAAAACTAGTTTTTAAGTTGGTTCATTCTACATGCCTTGCTGAGAAATTCAGCAATGGTCACTATCAACCTCCACTGCAGGACTGATTTTCACAGGTAGAGTGACTTTACAGAAATATTCCTTTGTTCTGCAGACAAAGTCTGTTTTACCATACCACCATGAGCATCAAGTATACACTTCCAAGTTCTAATCAGGAACCCCTCACTTAGTCTGTCTGACAATTACCCTTGGCAATGGCAAATCTTAGCTGCTCTAAGAGAAAAGGGGAAGCTTTCCTCTTTCCCAGATGACAGAGAAGTAGAGACATGGCTGCAAAGAGAACCACCTCAAGAGATGATCCTGTCTGCATGCTTAAGGAGCACATATACAAGGTACATAAGCACATGACTGTACTTTTGCACCTCTCTAGGGAAGTGAATGCAGAGTAGGTCTAAAGGCTTGACAGGTGCACCCTTGCAACCCCAGGACAGCTGAACTCACTTCAGCATTAATATAATGCTTCAGACCAACACAGGCCTTGTATCTTACAAAGGCTTCAAAAGTACATATATGAACTGAATTGTTCTGCACACTCTATCATCAACAGGGCCAACAGTCCCCCTTGCCCACTGCTATGCAGCATGTGGCAGCAGCATACCTGTTTCACCACGCTGCCATAAATAATGGGGCACGGCAAAGTAAGGCCAGGATTAAGCAAAACTACAATATTTATGTGTAAGGCCAATTCAATTACCTGTTTTTCGCACGGCTTTTTTCTAGTCATCTCCATTTTGGCAATTTCTTCATCGGGATCCTGTAAGAACTACAAAAGGCGACACATGATTTCCGGAGCACAGACCGCGGGGCGGGCAGCTGTTGGCCGCTGTGACACGCGCCCGGTCCCGCAGGAGCGCAGCCCCGCAGGCCCGCCCTGCCCCGGCCTCCGCGTGGGCCCGCACCCAACAAAAGGCGGCGAGGGCCCGGCCCGGCGGGCCCGCACTCACCGTGGCCACATCAGCTTTCCTCTTGCGGGCTCGCATGGCGTACTCCGCACCCGCGTCCCCCCTGGCAGGACCCTTGTCGTCCGCGCAGTCGCTGCGGAGAGAGGGGGAGCTGAGCGAGCGCCGGCCGCGGAGCCCGCGGGGTGCCCGGCCTGCAGGGCCCCGCGCCGGGCGGGCCGCCGCACTCACCTCTCCCGCCGCATGGCACCCGCCCCGGCCGGCGGGCGAGCCCAGCGCCGCGCGGAGCGGGGCCGAGCCGCACTCCCCCCGACAAAGGCCGGCAGAGGCGCGCAACGGGCGGCCGGACCGGCCCCACCGGCTCCCCCCGCCCCGCGGCCGCCCCCCGCCCCGCCGCTCACTCACCGCCGCGCCGGCCCTTGCCGGCCGGGAGCGGGTGGTCGGCGGGTGCCGGGCCGGTGGGGCAGGGCGGGAGGCGGGCGGGTTCCGCCGGGCGCCTGCTGCCTCACGGCGCGGCCGCTCCCGTCCGTGCGCGCGGCGCGGGCCGCGCCCGGCGGGACATTTAAACGCGCGGCGGCGGCGCGGGGCCGCCTCCCGACCGCGCACGTGGCCCCGCGCGCGGGCCGGGGCGGGGCGCGGGAGCCGCGCGGAGTCCCGCGCGCGGCAGGGGGCGGGGCCGGGGGGCGGGGCCCGCGGATCCCGCGCGGAACGGGGCAGGAGGGGCGGGGCCGGAGGGGCGGGGCCCGGACGCGGAAGCGGCGGGAGCGGCTGTGGCACGTGGGACCGCGCCGGGGTGAGCCGAGCTGAGCCGAGCGGAGCCGGGCTGAGCCGAACCGGGCCAGTGGATCCTGTCCCGGTGCCGTTCCGCGGCGGGAGGCGGGGCCGCCACCATGGCCGGCCCGGCCCGGCTCGGCTCGGCTGGGCTCGGCCCGGCTCGGCTGACGCCCTCCTTCCCTCCCCGCAGGCCATGCAGCGGCCCGGGCTGTTCGGGCGGGCCAAGGCGGCCGTGGTCGGGATGGTGCACGTGGGAGCGCTGCCCGGTAAGCGGCGGGCGGGCGGCACGGCCGGCGGGACCCGGACCCTGACCAGCACCCGGACCGGGACCGGGTCCGGGTATCCGGCGTCTCCCCTTGGCTCGCTGCCGTGCCCGGGAAGGCTGTCCCTTCACCCCGCCTCGGGCCCCTCATGAGGCGCCCTCAGGTGGGGCGCTCCCCGTTTCCGAGGTGGAAAAGGCGGGAAGCAGTTCCACGGGGGGACCTGGGCTGAGGAAACCAGGATTTGGGCTCGGTGAGCTTTGTTGGAGGAAGCGAGGGTTGGGGGTTGCTCGGATGGGCTTTGGGGTAGGATGGAGGTTGCATGGAGCTCCCTCATGCCCTCGGAGGCAGTGGGAAGCTCGGACAGCAGGCGGGATCTGTTCCAGCCTGGCCTCGTCCACCTTCCCAGGGGCCCAGGGTGGGCAGAGCTGCTCCGAGAGCCCACCTTGCCCTCGATGGCTGGTGCCCGCAGCTCAGGGTGCCCACGATTTCCCAGAAGCAGCCCCCAGGCAGCACGGCTGGGAAATCAGGGCAGCTGGCAGAGCTGGCACAGGGCTCAGCACAGTCCTCGTTCAGACTCCCTCTGCCTGTAGGAGCCCAAGTATCGGAAGAGACTTGGTCTTAAGGCAAATTCATTGAACTTCTGCCATGAAGATCAGATCCAGTCACCCTTGCAGGTTAAGGACAGCTTTACCTGGCTTTAAACTCACTGTTGTTTAGCATAGCTGTTCTATGCTGACGTAGAGGTCAGTCTTGCCCATGGGTTTTATTGTCTGGAGCATCACTAATGCAGGATAAATTACAAGTGTGTGAATAGCAAGCTAAGAGCAGACCTAGTGCAACGGGATTATAGCAGACATTCCTCAAGTTTGTGAATTAGATTTAGGAGCTGAATGGTTACAGCAGCTCTGCCAAGTTCAGCTAAGGAAAGAGGTGTCACTAAGGCATGTCACAAGGAGATAGGGCAGCCTGTGAACGAGTTTGCCCTGTATGTCCCTGTTTCAGTGTGCAATCCCCATGGGTGTCCTGGCCAAAGCTGTTACTGTCCATGGGTTTGGTTTGTGTGTGCCCTGGGGTAAGCAGCATTATTCTTGCAGGGACACCAAGAAGTTCTCTTCCACTGACCCAGATCATTGATCAAGCTTGTCAAGAGGCAGAAGTTTACAAGGATGCTGGAGTTGTAAGTTTTGGTTTCTTGCTTCCCATGATGGCCATTACACAAAACTACTTCTGCATAGCCAGAATTTTAAATGAGCCTATAGTTCATCAAAAGCATCTTGAAGCTCATTGATTAGGGAGATGCTTAACTCTATGTTGTTTATTTCAATGTAGGAAGTAGGCCTTCTAGATTACAAAAATCCCCTAAGATAAGTATCACCTGCACCCAAAACAATTGAAAAAGCTTAGATTCAAATAAGTTGGATGAATCAAGTCAATTTAAGGAGTTAAAAAAAAAAAAAGTGGCCAGAAATATGGGCTGTTGCTGGCATTCAAGGTCTCTGGCTGTAGAATGCTTCATCAATCTAGTCTGACAAGCAACTGTATTTTTAGCTCTGTGCAAGCCTCTGGTTTCCTGAGGTCATGGAGGTGTGCCATGTGCACAGCTGATACACTGCATGCATTCCTCAGGCACCTGGAGGGTGCAGGATCATCCCACAGCTCTGTTTGTAACAAAACAGCACAGATAATTCAGGATCTAAAAAAAAAAAAAAGGGCTCAGGCCCTTTTCTGCCCTCTCTAAGCCTCTCTCCAGGCCCCTGGCAGCAACATGCCTGCTTTGCACGTCCAGAAGAGCAGGCCCAAAAGGCCATGCTCAGCCAGAGGCAAGAAGAGACTGCTGTCAGAATTGCTGTTAGACCTAAAGTGGTGTAGTAATCTTCATAGGTCAGTAGATTTTAACAGGGTGTATGTCCTTTTGAAAGGTCAGATATGTTTTAAACATTTCATTACACCTTGTCTTGGGGTGTTGATGTGCTTTTTCTGTGACCTGCCCACAGCATTATGAACATTTTCTGGTGGTGTACTAATGTCCAAGGTTTGAAAATGTCTTCAGTGAACAAGCTGTCACTGCTCTGAGCTGCTGTTTTCAGAAAAACTTTATTAACAAGCAGGTTAATAAAGCATTTTTAATCTATAAATTAGAATGATACTATACAGACAGAACAAAATTGAATACAAGAGCTTAGTTTAAAGAATAGAAAACCAAGGTCAAAATGCAAGACAAGTCACACAAGGTAGGTTATGGGCAGAGCCCTGGTGAGGCTAAACTGGGAGAGAATGCTGAGAACAGAATCATTGAAAGGATAAACAGCACGGGGGTAAAATGATGGTAGTGAAATGGGTAAATGATAGGGTGAAAAACCTGGTGGGCTTCAGTACCAGATGAACATGTGTGAGATTCCCACCCAGTTAGAATAGTCCCTGACTGCAAGCTGAACAGAACAAGGAAGTTTTCTTCCCTTTCATTCCTCCTGAAAGAACAGGGGTGCAATAACTCTGATTCTGTACTATGCCCTTGTATTTTGTTGTTGCAGTACCACCATGAGGTATAACGTGATTTGATCTACATCAGAAGAGTGGCAAACACTAATCTCTGCCTTCCTGTGCCAGAGGAAGTGCTTGCACAGATAATCTGTAACTCACAAAGCCATTGCTCCACACTGCAGTGCCTGTTTGCCCATTTCCTTACATAATAATTACACACTGAAACCTTCAGCAGCAGGGGGAAGACACCAAATACTCCTGAAGGTGAAGGAAGGTACAGAAGCAGTTACTGCCACTGCTGGCATGCACAAAGCTGGAGGAGCTTTGAGATAAACTTTAAATCAGTACTAACAAAAAGTTTTAATTTGGCTTTTATACTTTGTCTTTTCAACAGTTGTACTGAATTCTGCAGTTCCAGCTCTAACTGGTTTACCTTTTCTGCAAGTGCCTTGCAGTTTCTGAACTTGAATATATCTTTAAACTTTCCTGTCAGGAGACACATGAGGTGAATGCAGTAATTTCTCTACACATTTGGACAAATTCAGGGCTTAGAGTTGTGATTAACCCATTTTCCTGTAGAAGTCACAGGAACATCAATATACTTCCACACCAGTCTTCATTCTAAAGGCCTGCACAGTGTTAGAGAATAGAACAGAACAGAGTTAGAGCAATATAGCAAAAAATCTTTTATTAAGGAGATAAGTCTCAGACATAATCAGGAGAGCATCCATAAATACCAACAGGGTTGCTTAACACTTTCTGCAATTCAATTCTTTAGTTTTTTGTGTTACTTTGAGAGAAATGCAAGTTTTCATGATCGATGCTTTCAGGAGCTTCACAATTTTTACACAGAGATCACTACTGCCAAACTATTCTGGAATGGGAATATATTTGGGTTTCTTGCTCAGTATTCCAAAGGAGCTGTTAAGCTGTCTGTTTTTCTTGTGGAAGAAGAGCTAGAGAAATCTAGTTTCCCATGGATGTTTGTACTGACAGTGTTCCCAAATGCTGCCCACAGTAGCCCTTAAGAAAATACACAACCATTTGCTGCTATTTGGATGTTTACATATTGTCTCAAATTGTTCAAATTGGTGTTAACATTTAAAAATAAAGTATATGGTCTTGCTCACTCCATCTGTGTTGCACTTGGAAGTAAATCCTGGTATATTCAGAGTAAGGTGACTTGTCTGGCACATTCACAGCTTCACATAATAAATATGAAAGATTTGTGATATTAGAGCATAGTAATGAAAACAAGTGAGTGCTCAGTTAGGAAGCCATCTGTGCTCAAAATGTATATGCTTTGTACTTGTGTGTTGCTAAACAATGAAATTCCCTAGACAAGATTTTATAAGCAGCAGGCTATGAGGCATTATAATCCCTCCAATTTGTACCTGCTTTTCTTTAAGGAAGAGGCAAAATGTATCTATTCAGGTTAACTTTTATTCATTCCACTCAGCCTGGCTGACATTTGTTTTGTGGCTAGGAAATAGAGCACAGGTTCCCACTTGACTGTTAGTTACTGTTCCTAACTGTAGCTACTGGAGTAGCTGACATTAAAAACAGTTACTAGTACATGTTTTATATTGGTGTTTTTAAAAAATAAAAGAGTGGTAAGCCTGTTGGTCTTACAACTACAGTGATAACTGTAATTCACAACTTAGAATTTAATAACAGTGGAGACAGAATAAAGTAGTATTTCTGCATAGAAACATGTAGGTAGCTTTCGCTTTGATTACAGAGGTTAACATTTCAAATCTCAGCTGTATTACAGGAAAATAAAATAGCAGACAGACTACCCACAGCTACCTCCTCTGGCATGTGCAGGAGAACATGAGATAGCAGCTCACTTCTGTTAAGGCAGCCATCTGCTCCGGAGGTGAGTTTTTAAAGAAGTTGCTAATAGCTGTGCTTACAAACAGCAGTTAAATGCTCTGCAAAGGCGACTGATTTCCTCTACAAGGGTCACACGAGGTAATTGCTACCTTGTCTTAGTCCCCACCTGGGCCTGTGTAATAACAGGGATGGTGCCAGGCCTGCTCCCTTTCTGGAGAGAGGAGTAGAGGTGATGAGCTTGGAGAGATTTGTACTGAGGTGCACAGGTTTGCAGGTAAAGCCTTTCTCTGGGGAGAAACACTGGGGTTCATTGCCCTGGGAAAAGGTTATGTGAGGTACATGCTGGGTTAAAACTTGTGCAATTGTTACCTCAGTTGTGGTTTGTTGCTGTTTTGAGGCTTTCCTGCTGTAATATGTGCAAGGCTGAAGTGTTTTAAGAGGTTATTTCTGTAAGCGAAATACAGCTAAGGAAATTATTTTTCTATAGTTAGAGAGCTAATTAAAGGACCTATTTTTCAGTAGCTAACTGTGTTACAAAGGGCACTCACTTCATGTGCAGCACTTCAGAAGTCATTCAAAGTAAAAAGGCAATACATTGTTTGAAAATTACTTATAATAAGGTTGTTGCATATGAGCAACACTTAAATTATCTTAACATTCACTGGAAAAGGAGCACAGAAGGCACTTGCAAGAGTTTTATCTCATGCTATCTACGTAAATCCTGCTGTACAGGATATAATGCAGAAGCTGTTTCCATAGGCTTCTAAACCATAAGCTTAAGTTCCAAGAACTTTAATTTAGCATAACTGTTTTCTTTCCCCCATTTTAATTAGCTGTCTGATAGTACTGAAGTTTGTTTCCTATACATAGCAATTCAGTAAACACAAATCTGTGGTGTTATATTTTTATATAAAATATGAAAGAAAGCTTTGACTTAATGCATCTGTAATTCAGCTTTCTGTATTGCAGAACATATGTTGTTCTCTTTTTAATTAAACAAAGCATAATATGCAAAAGAACAGTCGGATGGCACCAAAAGAATAACACATTATTAAAGTTCTACCAAAAATATTCACTGTAACTGTGGACCTCGAGGCTATAGGAAGAGGCAGTTGCTGAAAAGTGAATGTGGTAAACTTAAAGCAGGAGAAAGAACTGTTGCAATCCCCCCATATGCCTGCATTTTGAGTTAGACTTTAATGAGATACTTTTTATGTGTAGTACTATGGCTAGGGGTTTTTATAACTTATTAAATGAATTAATTCATTAGTGTAGCTAATGGAATAATTTGCTTTATGCAAATCCAGAACGGTCAAAGTAGTAGCAAGTTGTGAAAAACTGAGTTTCACAGTGGAATTCTGTCAGCCTATTCTCTTGCTTTTTGGGCTACTAATGTGGCTCTTTAGGAGCTGGGCATTTTAAAGCCCCTTTCCCAGTTGCCCTTTTTCTTGTTGAGATTGATGCTTCAATCAATCTCAACAAGATCTGCCTGGAAGATCTTGTTGAGAAATTCAATCAACAAGATCTGCCTGGAAGCCTGGGGATGCTGTTTTGCAGATCCTGGTTCCTGGCCCTTGTGATAAGCTTGGAGTTTCCCTGATTCCCAGATTTTGCTGAAATCTGCCAAGTAGAGCATTTCTGAGCCAAGGGCTTCCAGGCTTTTTGGCCTCAAGGAATTACCTGGTCTTGATGGTTTGTTGCATTTTTTTTTTTTTAATTTGCTTTGTTAAAGTATTTGAGTTCTACATTAGTCCTTTTGCCACATGCAACTACTGACCAACTGCATTCTTGCTGAGACTGACTTGATATATTTGTGTAGTGAGAACAAGAGGCCAGAGGGGTTCTCTTTCTGTTGGTACCACAAGGGATTCAGTAGCTGTGCCTCAGGTACCATTTGGTCAGTTCAGGTTTGTTGGAAGAGTCCTAACCTCATTCCAGAAAAATTACTAAAAATTGGGATTTTTTTGGTGGTTTTCTTAGGACAGGTTGTCTTTTTTGTCATATGGCTACCTCCCATCACAGGTGCAGAAGTGTGGATGTTCCATATTGAACTGGACACACAAACAAAGTCAAGTGCAGATGTTTTGGTTGGTTGCCATACCTGGTGCTCCTTTGCATAATTCAAGTTTTCCTGGGCTGGAATTATGTAATTAAATGTGTTGGTGAATCACAAAGTGCAAAGGTCTGATGTGGAGTGTCATCATATCAGGTCACCTTTTCCATGAACAGGTCACATCCCATTGCTGCTTAGGTAGCAATGTGTATTTAAATACTGAGCTGTGAGTAATTTGGAGAAGGCAGCTGTGCCCTGGTGCATTGAGTGTTTGCAGGCTGTGTGCTTGGTCTCACCACGTTGCTCCACTGGATTATTTCCTTCTCACTTCTCCCCAGCCTGTGTGTTGGGTGTTCATCTATGATGCCTCTGCCATAGCCTGTAATTCAGCCATTAAAATGTTGACACTATTTTAGATACTGTCTTATCTTTTACTACCAGAAGGGCTTCCACACTACAACAAAGATTAGAGAAGTATCACATATAAAAAATTTTTTTAAAGAAACTTATTTTTTGTTTCCCCTTCCTGATTCTCTGTGTTATTAAGAACCAAGCTGCTGTGTTTAATCTCTAGTTGTATTTTTTCCCAAAAAATGTTCCATTCTTACTCTGTTGCAATATCTATGAAAGGTAAAGCTCTCATTTTAAAGGATTAAGATGTGTGATAAAACTCCAGAGAGAGCAGAATTTATTTGCTATATATACAATTAGTTTGTCTATTAAACTTTGTGCATTTTTAGAATTAAGCTGGTGAGAAATATCTGATTTTCTTTTCATCTTCTTACTGCTAATGCAAAATACTAGGCATGGAATATGTTTCAAGGCTCTACTTTTACTCTTCTTATTAATCCTTAACAAAATGATGTATTATCTGCAGTTGTTGCATAGTTTTTATTATAGCCTATGCAATGGTAGAAATGTGTGTGGCATCAGGTAATGCACAAATTGTATCAACAGAATGTTTTATCATCACTCCATTGTTTGCCAAGAGTATGTCCATGTGGATGGAGAGGTATAATAGACAATAAATAGCAATGTCTTCTTTCCAGTAATTCTGAATACAGAATGGGAGAAGTATCACTAGTTCATATTATGGCATTTGGCACAATAACAGTCAAACAAAAATTCCTTTATTTATCCAAAGTAACACTTATTTTCTGACATTAATTGAATTGAAAGTTGCCCTGATTATCTCAGAGTCCTCTGTTATCTGAACATACTCAATATCCTGTATTCCCCTTGGATAATTGAAGTTTGACTTTACACTATTCCTAATGAGGTATAAGATTTAACTCATTTGCCTATAGTTCCCATTTTAGGATGGATCAAAGGAACCCAAATTGATGAATGTATAATTAAAATCACATTTATTTCTCTTCATGATTTCACTGCAAATACCATGCTGTTGATGAAAGCACTTCTGTAAGTGGTTGTGCGCATCAAATGCATCAACACAACTTGCTGTGGATAATCCTCCCTTTGAAGGAAACCCTTACACTTGTGTGTCTCAGTGCAAATATATAGTGGTGAACTGGCCACGTTAGTAGAGTGCAGTGATATTTTTTCTCACTCTCTCCCCAGGATGGGTTGATCCTGGAGAACATGCACGACGTGCCGTACACGGTGCGCCCGGGCCCGGAGGTCACCGCAGCCATGGCAGTGCTCGGTGCTGCCGTGAGACACAGCTGTCCCCGTGTCCCTCTGGGGGTCCAGGTGCTGTGTGCTGCCAACCAGCAGGCAATAGCCATTGCTCTGGCTGCAGGTAATGCAAAGGGCTGCTCAGGTATTGCTGCGGCATTCACTCTCCACAAGCTGCACCTTGGCTGACATGGGTACTGTGGAAAGCTGACTGTGCCCTGAAAAAGCAGCAGCTGTGTTCTGAGAAGGATGCCTGCTTAATCAGAGTGGGTGGTACTTGTGAACTGCTTCAGTTGGAGGCTGCTAAAGGCTGCCACCACAGCTTTCTAGGTGAAACCTGTCTAAATGTAATCATTAGTTTAACTCTGCTGGTGTCTGAAAGCCACCTTTGGTGTAGCTCTTGTTTACTTCAGTTATATCAAATGTGAGGATCAACTTAACCCATGGGGGTTAAGCACCCTGTTTCAGCATCTATTTCTGTGTTGTTGCTGCTAGTGTTGTCCATGAAAACTAAGTTTTGGTTGTCTTTTTTAATGAATGAGTAGAAAGATTTTTATATAATGACAAAAATTGAGTGTATAGATAGCCAAAGTACTTAAAATTAAATTGCCTTTGGGGGAATTAAATATAAATTAATCTATCCTTATTGCATGAATCCTAGACTTGGCTAAACTTCCTGCTCTTACTGTTTGCTGAAGCAATTTTAGTTTTTCATATGTAACCCTCCCTGAGGTAAAGGTGTAGGCTGGCTTAACATGGAAAGCCTGTACTTCCTAAATTCACAAAATGAGGGTTGATGCATGTTTTTGCCCAAATTGACTGTCATTATGGTAAAGCTGCACATTTTTGCATGTACAAATTACATAGAACCAGGCAGAAGATGCTGGTGTTAAGTGAAAGCCATACTTCAGGTACAATCATGTAGGCTAACCTATCTGCAGTGGCAGTTTTAATTATGCCTACTATGTTCTAAAAGCTTTAAATTCTTGTTAATAGATGTGTTTTGAACTGGCATTTGTTTTGTGAGCTTTAAATCAGATGTTGCTATTTTCAAAGTATCTAACCACTTAACAAATTGAGAAAACCTAATTTTTATTGCTGCACTGGAACCTATATGAAAACCTCAAATAAAAATGGTAACAAAATCCATTTTTAGTTTGTAGAGGCTGCTGCAAGTGGGCCACTGGAGGTGCATAGGTATTTGGAAAAAAAGCACATACCCTATTTTTAAAAGCATTCCTTTGAGGAGCAAAAATCATCACTAAATAAGGGATATGGTCTGGGAACAATGTATTTCTCTTCTTTGCAATTATTAATGAAGGGGAGAATTCCTGGAGGGCTTGAGTTCTGCTCAGCTCCACTACTGTTCTGCACTATTTCCTCTGTAACTGTAGAACACCAACCAGGAAGGGCCTGTGTTTAATGCATTTCATTGCACTTCTCTAAAAATGATTGTCTCAAGTTCACTGAACAGGGAAGCAAAAAGAAAATCACTTTAAGCAAAACCATACTAAAGTGGGTGCTACTTTGTAGATAGCAAACTTAAAATAGCTTTTCTGTAGCAACTTAATAGTGACTTTAATGCCAATACAATTTTGATAGGTAGCTATTAACAAAGGAAATCCTGTATGCTCTCACTACAAAAATAACTTGTTGAAGGTGTTCTAGCTAAAAACCATATGTAGCATCTTCTGCTTACTGTACAGTCATTTCATTTTCCCTGTGGAGATCCCTGTCTTTGGTAGGAATGACTGTTCTTAAGAGAGCCACACAGGGAATTTATAACTGGTCTCTAGGAGAAGGTATTGATTTTATTTGGTAAAGGGTGGGGGAAATCCACAGGTCTGCAGTGGGACTGGGAGCTCTACTAGCTTGAGCAAGAATTGTAAAGTCCTGTGCCTGGGTAACTCATCATGAATCAGGGCTCAGTTTTTAATTTATCTTATCTCATAAATTTAGAAAAAAAATGTTTCAGTTGGAAGGGACTTTAAACAGTCATCTAGTCCAACTGCCCTCTCTACCTGAAGCTGCCCTTTTCCCTTTAAGAATCAATTACTGAAATTCCAGTTCTGGATCAGTCTTCGTCAATGATGATGACACAGTTGATAGCTGATAAATGAGGCTTCATGTCAGGAGATATCCCAGATGTCTCCATGTCTTTTGCAAACACAGCTTTGCTGTCTGAGCCCATTCCTTTCTCTCCTGCACCCCAAGAGTGGGAATTCACTTGCTATCACCCACGACACTGTTCAGGACAAGACAGAATTAGGCAGATCTGTGTGCTATGGTTTTTGCTGTCCTTTTTAAGTGCCACCATATGAATGCAGAGGTGAGGGGAGGCAGCTCAGCTGAGAACTGCAGCAGGGAGCACCCAGAGGTGCTGTGAAAGGCAGGGAGTGCTGTGCATCCTGCTGGGAGAGCTGCTGGAGACCCTGCTCCTGTGCCTGCAGCCCATGCTGAGCATGGCAGGAACTGCTGCAAGACAGTGTCCTGAGAAATGTTTTTGCAGCACAGACACACTGTGCTTCCAGTGTCAACAGCAAAGTCAATGCCCCTCTAAGAGTTCTGTTTATTAGTTTTCATTGGATATTTCCTATTCTTGTTTTCCAGTGAAACTACAAAATGTGTTGTTCCCATAGAAGTCAGAAATGGGACTGCCTATTAACTATTCAATGGCTATTACTTTTCAACTTGCCAATGTGAAAGTAAGCAGTAGTATCATTCTCACAATTTTATGAGCATAAAAATGAATTCATTAGCAGGATCTGATTATGGCTTCATAAAAGAGAATGGTAATGATATGGTACCTGCACCTATTACACTTGGTTAAAAATTGTATTTTCATGGCCTCCAAAAACCCAGATTGAGAGTGCAGCCTTGTTAAACTAAGTACAATCCAATGTTTAGCAGAAAGTCTAAGGAAACATGAACCAAGCATCGACAAACAATGTGTAAGCAGTGACTTCAATAAATGAAATTACTCAATGAATAGCTCCTGTCCCAAGTTAAACCTTCATTGCTGTGGAGCTGTTATGTCTCTAGGCTCATCCACAGTTTTATGATCAGAGAAATAATTATTCTTATATAACTCTGAATTGTACTGTAAGCTTGAGTGATGTAATTAGAAGCTATAGCTTTTGTTCCTAGATGTAGAAATCTCAGTTTAGCTATTTGCACTGTGTTTATCACCCAGTGTCTACAAGCACCTGCAATGGTACTTGTGGCACACTCTTGTCTTTGGATCCTGGGAATACTCCGTGCTTTGCACTAATCTCCAGGCACAGGACAGCTTGCATTTGATTTGGCATCCATCTGTGATGTTTCTTGTGAGCTGGAGTCTGTGTTGCTAAGCAAGGCAGGCTCTTCTCTATCAGGCGTAAGCTTCTGTTTCTGCAACTTCAGGGCTTTTGGAATGAAACTGGAATTTTAAAATAAACAGACACCTTGTCATTTGGTAAATAAATTTTCAAGATCAGCTATGTTTATAGTTGGAATGTGCTAAGGTAATGCCTCTGTTGCCTAATCAGTTGTGGGTGGGATTGCATTCTTGTTGACTGTTTCCACATGCATTGCTTTCCTTTGAATGATGTCAGCTCTAATTAAATGTGCATCTGACTCCAAAGCTGGAGCAGTAGCAGAGCTTCAGAAGGGCTTGGAAGACACCTCCAAAGCAAACTGGAAGAGCAGCAAAACTGCACAAGATGAGTGCAGAGCTTTTACAAAAATGTGTAAAAGAGGAAGGTTTTAAGTGACAGTTCAAGGCTATGAAAGACAGGAAAGAAGTGGGGATTGCAATAAGGGAGTCAGAATTAAATCTTGTGCCTCACTGCTGTGGGCTTATTGCTCTGTGGTCCAAGGCTTCAGTCTTACAACAGAGATATCTCAAGGCTGTGGAGGGGGGCCCTGAATGTCAATGACTGGCCCACATGAAGTAATTACAATTCATAATCTTCCTCTTCAGCATCCATTCCACAAAACTTAATGAATATGGTAGAACCTGTGTTACTAAGGCATGGCAGAATTGATGGCTGGAGTAGAATAGCAAATGTTTGACTCTTCCTAAGCCTTTGGCACAGCTCTAGAAGCAATTTGTTGATGTGGTGCTGTGTAGGAAACACATGCTACGTTCAGATGGAGTCACATGGGTTGCATATAACATGCTTCAGGCTGGGTTTTGCCTCATTTCCTAAAGAAAGATGACAGTGCTATTCCTCTTTGTGTGTAGCGTGGAAAGGGGGAAGAGATGCAAGTTAGTGACCCTTTTTGGGGAGAAAACATGTCATTAGAATAGAGAGCTGTGTTGTGACCCTCCTCTGCATGGCACATCATGGCAGCAGACAGGGCAGGGTGTGCAGCTGCCTGTTCTGAGCCACACAGGGACAAACTGAGGGGGAGAGAAGGGGACCAGGGCCTGGGGGAAAACTGGTGGGCTCAGTGGGAGAGATGGGAAGAAGTCAGAGAGAATAGGGGCAAAAATAAAGAATGGAAAGTATGTGGGAAAGGGAGGTGGGTTAGTCCTAGAGCACATGAAACAATTTGTGTTGGGCTCAAATAGGGAGGGGACAGTAAGGTGAATTTTTATTTGTTTTAGTGTTTTTCTTTTCCAGTTCTCAGTTTCAGACTAAAATGTTGCTTTTGACTGTTTTCAGGTCTTGATTTCATCCGGGCTGAAGGGTTTGTGTTTTCTCACGTGGCTGATGAAGGGTTTATAAATGCCTGTGCAGGTGACCTGCTACGATACAGAAAACACATTGGAGCAGACAACATTCAGATTTTTGCTGATATTAAAAAGAAGCATAGGTAAATACAAACAAAATTTTATGTAAATATGAATGCAATCATGATCTTATATTTTTTCTATTTTCTGGGTTTCTTTAATATCAATTTTCTTCCAGGGAAGTTAATCATATAGGGAGAAGTTTGTTATTTAAGCATGGGCTTGCAGTCCTGTAAGGGGATACATTTGAAAATAAATTTGCAGCTGTAAGTTGCTGTATCTGTGATGTTTGTAGTTGTTTAACCTTCAGGTTTTCAGTATGCCAGCTATGAAAGCCTTGCATCTGGTTTTGAGACTTTGTATGCATGTGTAAATGTCTATTATGTTAAAAGAAGTTTTGTTTCTGAAAGTTAGGTATCCAAGGTTATTTTTTAGTGATGAAGGCAGATGCCATATAAAAGCATCCAAGTGATCATAGTTTGGCATTTTAAAAAGCTCTTCCCTTTCTTCCCCTTCCTGCCAATAATACTGATTCCTGCTACTTAAATCAGTGCTGTCTATGTAAGGGTTATGTTCTATGATTATCAAACAGAAGGAATTTATGACAGATAAATCCAGTTTCTTTTCTGCTTATACTTCATCTTACCTGTCACATGATACTTTGAGCTATTTAGATGTCACTCTTTGGATTTGTTTTTTTTTTTTTTCCAGAAGAACTGCTCAAGTGCTATGTATTATACATGCTAAATAACCTAATTAAAATGTTTGTGTGTAGTATGTGAGCAATCATGAGAATAATCAAGTTTGGAAGATCTTAAATATGTAATAAGCAGGTAATAAATTTCAAAAGAGAAAACAATGCAGTGTGGTGGTCAGATGAAGCTTTTTAGGTCCTTTCAGAGCAGTTTCTTTCTGATGATTTTTTAACATATATATATAAATGTAAATATACTGCATTAGCTTTTCTGTTAATCAAATTGCATCATGTCATTTTTATTCTTAGTCTTGACAATTGATGAATTGATATTTGCATTATACTTCCCATTTTTCAAAGAGTTGGCCTTTAAGAAAGGCAAAGAAGTTCTTGTTTCAGTCAGAAGCATAAGCTCAGAAGGAAATGCTGAAGGACTTCTTGGTTGAGCTTTTTGATGTAGAAAAGTGCAGCTGCCACTGCAAGCTTCGATGCTCCTGCTCTTTAAATGAGGAGAAACTGTTCTTGTGCCATCAGCACTCAGCAGTGCAACATGTTTGCCATAGCTATTGTTTTCTATTTAAATACAGAAAATCCAACAGTGTTGGATGTTCAACCAGCAAAGGCTGGAATTCTTTCCAAGTTTGGGACCTCATCAATTAATAGCTGCAATTGCGATGGGTTTCAGACAAAGTGTGTCACCCATACATCAAAGCCTGCTGTTGAACAGCTGGGATGCAGGTGTAATTGATGTTTGTAATTGCTGTGTAAGATGATTCCTGTGGTTATATCATAGATATTAACTATACTTTCTGTTATTGGACTTGTGGAAGTTGTTGATTCTGCCCTAGGCAACAGGATCTGATTTATGAATGAGGGCACATCCACAACTCCCACTTGAAGTCAGAGAGCTCTGTGTGCTCAACACTTCTGAAATACAGGTGCTTGACATGTAGGCAGCTGTCTCAATTGACACTTGGTGGTTCATACTTAGCACTCACTCTGCAGAGCCAGGAGACCCGCAGCAATCACCGATCAGTGAAGGAAAAGGCTGGGTTTATCTCCTGCTCGGGTGGCAGTGTCACCTGCTGGCAGCGTCACCTGGACCCTGCCAAAGCAGCCCCCGGGGGTCCTGGCAGCGGGAGGCGGGGTGGCAGGGCTGGCTCCCTGTGTGTGACAGGCTCCGTGTGTCCCTGCAGTGCTCACGCCCTGACGGCCGACGTCGGCGTGGCGCAGACGGCGGGCGCGGCGCAGCTGTTCCTGGCTGACGGCGTGGTGCTGACTGGCACGGCCACCGGGCACCCCGCGGACCCCCGGCAGCTGCGAGGTGAGCGGGCACCCGGGGGCACCGGGGAGCTGGGCACGGGGAGCTCTCACTGGTATCACCAGAGGGTGTCGGGGACAAAGGTGGTACAGAGCCTCCATCATCAGAAGGCAGGACAAGGCACTTTGTTGTTCGAAATCCACAGTTCTTATAGAAACAACCGTGGACCTAAGGCCTGATTGGCCTGTAGGAATCTTCTCCCTATCGGTCAAGAAGGGACAACTCCTTGTAAACATCTTTGACAAACAGAGATTGCCTGCCAGGTGCAGAGATTGAGATAATAATTGTTTTAATTCTTTCTCACAGCTTCCCAGGAAAATGCTGGGAGAGCTATGTCTCTGTTCAGAGGGTATGTGATTACCACACTATGGGGTTTGATTTGATCAGAATGATCATATTTGAAGTGTTACTTAGATGGGCTGTGGTATGTTTCTATACAACAGTTTGGCAGGGCAAAAAGGACAATTATTCCAAGCTTTTATAACACTGAGTGATGCTGAGGCTGAAAGAAAATACTGTTTACTTTGTAAATAGCCCTAATATAAGAAAAAGCCACTTTATAACCCTAGAAAACTAGCTATACTAAAACTAGCCATATTAAACTAACTAGCTAACCATAAATCTTTCCACTGAAGAGTTTGCAGCTTTTACCTTTCACACTGGAAATGGAATTCCTGCAAGAAAAGCAGCATTTTGATAAGGCAGCGTTCCAAACATTAATACCAGAGGAAGTACTGCTTGGAAGATTTTCAGAAAGAATTCAAATTCATTGGTAGACAGGAAGATATTAACATCAAAATAATTTTTAACTAGTGTGGACTTTTTGTCAAGGGAGACTCATTTGACCTATGAGTTCTGACCTTTGCAGAAGTGCTATGATTCTTGATATTTTTATATTAGCATCAGTTTGGGCTGTGTTCATGAAACAGTATTGCTCCCATGCTGGAATTAAAGTTCTGTCATGGGGACATTTAGTTTTCATCACTAGTTTTAATTTAGATCAATGGCTTGAATTTGAATGTCTCACTACATAAAAGAGAATGTGTATTTTTTTAGGTTTTACTTAACCTGACATGCTGTAACTTGGCATGTTTTGAAGTTCCAGTGCACTGTGTTGTATTCAACTTAAATTAGGAGATCAGCATGAAAAACATATTTTACCTGTCAGAGATAACCTGGACCTCAAGAGGTGTTATTTGTACCTTTTGTGTTGTATTTTTATATCTTTTGAAACAACATAAAATCATTCAGTGTTTTCAGGGCTTTATGTATATCACACATGCTTAAGAGCATTTAAAATGAATGTTGAACTTGTCAAAATGGTTCTTATTTCACTTTTTGCTAAAAAAATAGATTACAAATTGGTATGCCTCAGTCACCAATCTTAAAAAGAAAATGATGGCTTGGTGTGAACACTGAGCCTCTTGCATTAGCTGGCTCTTTTGGTACAGCAAATTAGAAATGATGCAGGTGGAACAGGTGATACTGGAAGCTATGCCTGCTTTAGAGACTGCAAAATTTTGTTAATCTAGAGATCCATCTGTTTGTACTTAATGTCTCTACTGTTATTAATGCAGATCAAATAACTTTAAAAAATATTTGATATGTCTTTGGGCAAAATCCTAGGTTAAATTCTGCTTTCATGTATGCACATGCAACCTCCATTGATTTGCTGCATCAGAGAGCAAAACCTGACCTGTAGGCCCAGAGGCTTTTTTGTCACAGGACCCCAACCAGACAGAACCACAGCTTCTGCTTTTCTTTCATGTGAACAAACTTGTCAGTCCCTGTCTCTTTCTCTTTCTGGGTCCAAAGAACAAAATGAATCAGAGTTGGCAGCTGTAATGAAGTACACATTAATTCTGTGTTTGGATTTGTTATGAAAGCAGGAGTGTGCAGATCATGGGTTTATTGTACTTAGATCACAGCATTTTGGATGTTAGCAGGCCCTCTCATGAGAAAGATGTCTTAAAACAGGTAAGAGAAGAACTTAAAAATTCCACAGTATAAAAAAATGACAAATTAGGCATATCTATGTCAGGAAATTCTTAAAAAGGGATCAGATCTACAGTCTACAAAGTTGGTGATGATGTGAGTGAGATTCTGCATTTCAGGAATTTATGCAGCCCCGGCAGTGCCGTATTACGGTGATACAATTGGGCACCTTTCATCACACTGCAAAGCAGCTCTTGAAAGCAAAGCTGAGAGACAGATGAGATTTTTGTCATGTCTCTTTTTCAGCTTTGTTGTGCAGTAATATAGAAGTGGTTTTGTCTTTGTGTAGAATTGATTGATTTGTGATGGGCTGCGGGAAGTGTTTCCCCGTCAAGGCAGAGATGTGTGTTCAGTCAGGTTTTGTTTGCAGTTTGTGTTGCTGCCTTCTGGAGGCTGGCAGGCTCTGCTCCAGGGCTGCCTGGGCACTCCAGGGCACTCCCCACTCCAGAGGGAGTACAAGGTCTGAAAAATCAGGCTTCATGTTGTTAAGGAGCAAGAACTATAGCTGAGCATTTTGAATTCATTAATAAACCATCTTTTCATCTAAGAGGTTATAAAAGTTCCAGTTTGCTGCCTTGTGAAATATTCTTTGGTTGGGTGTGTGAACCCATCAGGTTTTTTCTTGGGCTATAACTGCTGAAATACCTGCTTTGCATTCAGTTTGTATTTTGAGTGACCAGAGCTTTGCATCTTTGCATAACGACAGCTCAGTTATCTCTTTGAACAAAACAAAGTGTCTCAGCTGAGTAACCTGTGGAAAACAGGTACATCATGAAATCCAACAGCTGGCTGTGACTGTCACCTCCTTAATTACTGTTCATAAAAGGGGCCTCAAGACTGGCTCACCCCCTCTCATCTTTTGATGGCCAAAATAGAGACTGCTGCCTGTGTGATACCCTCAGAGATAGAAAAAGTACTCATCACTCACATCTCCTGTTTAAGCCCTAAATTTAATGACAGAGAAAAAGTCCTTTGAATTAAAAACCTAAAATGTGTTAAGAGGGAGCATTACCATAAACATAGTGCTGTGTATGGTACAGTGATCACTGCAATGAGAAAGCTGTTAGAGAAGAGTAGTCAAGCAAGTTATTGGCACAGTGGTGCTTATTTTTACACTACTCTTTGCCATTGTTTTGAAGCTAGGAGCACTTGGCCTTTATTTCATGAAACTTGTGCATACCATAGTTCAAATGCTTTCATTCTGCTTTTCAACCAAGCACAATTTCATTGGGTTTTATTAAAGACCTGTGTGCAGCTGTGCTGCCACAAGAAAGAGCACAGTGCCCTCTAGTTACAGTCCACTGGAACAGAGAAATCTGTGTAAACTTCAGCTTCGTGTTACTGTAACATCACAAAATTGTTTCCTTTTTCTTACCGTGTCAAAAGGTCAGGAAAACTGAGAGATTTAAAGCAGAGCTCTGTGTTTAGAGATATTTTGACAGTGACTGAACATTGCCACACAAAAGCACGTCTCACTGCTGTTGCTTTATTTTCTTTCACAGGTTAGAATTTGTATTAGCACAGCCAATAGACAAATCACCTTCTACTAATCAACTTTAGGCCCTGATGTGCTTGGAAAGGACTTAAAGTAGCATCTGTAGCATACTTAATGAGGTAACACATGTCAGTGCACACTGAGCACTCCCTTTGCCATTCTTCACATTGTCATTCTGGATAGCTCTGCAGCCCAGGGGGTGTGTGTGCAGTCTGTGTGTCACGTGTGGATCACAGCAGCACTTCATACCTTCCCCCTTTGGAAGGCTTTGGGTTGTTCTGGGGTTTCACGTCAGTCTCAGGTTTCACTGGGTTTTTCTCATTGCCCAGCAGGGCTGAGCTGTTGTCTCAGACCCATATGAACTTGCCCTGTTTAATTATTTGGCACTTAGTTTTTCCTGCTGATATGAAAAAAATATGAAGCAACTCCCTGCAAACTTGCTTTATGCACTTGTAAGAGCAAATATTGACTTGGAGCCTGGTTCCCCTGGGGATTCAGTCAAGTACTGTCACAAGTCTGTGGTCAGATGCACCTTAATTGTGTGCTGGTAGTGATGCAAAGCAGTTAAAATACTCCTAAGAGCATATAGGTATTATATAAATAAAATTTAATATAAATACAAAATAAAATTTCAAATAAATATCCTGGTTTTTAGAACAGGATATTCATAATAATGCTATAAGTAACTAGAAATTAATTATTTTGTGGCTGTAAGCAGAATGACTAAGAATATCAAATATGCATAGAAATAACTTAAGTTTTAATCATATATGCATGAGCCATCTGATTTGTTGTGTATTTTCAGGAAGGGCTATGTTGAATGGTTTTATTTTCATATTAAAATCTTTTTAAAAGGGAGTTATTGTTCCTAGATGGAAAAATGGTAGAGCATGTGACCTAAAAAGAGATTCAAGAACATTTTAATTGATCCCCTTTCTTCAGTGAAGTAGGAAGGTGATAAATAATTAGTCTTCCCTGAAGCATAATTAATAAGTTAGGCTTCTGATGAAACTTCATTTAAACAGTGTTTTGAAGCAGACTTTTATTTGTTGCATGTGTGCTTTCCCAAGTTACCTCAAGCTATAACTACCTTGCCATCAGCTTATCACTAATTAAGCCAATTTATATGTTTTTAAAGGTCAGAAATAATGGCTCACAACATTTCTCTAAGGGATGAGGCATCCAGTCCTATGAGTCACTCTTTGGATGGTCAGTTTGACATAAAATGATGAGAAGGCTGCTTAAGTAATTCTTGAACTGGGCTTTTTTTCTCCCTCCTCCCAAAGCCAGTACTGTGTTTTGAGCCTTGTTTTTATCTGTTTCTCCTCTTGAAACCAGGTAAAAGCTCAGATGATTAAGTAACACTGTATATAGGAAAAAGAAGATGCTTTTTTATTCCACTGTCATTCCTCACACTGATAAAAGACCACTTCTCTTTTTGGCTTTTGTTTTCTGGAAAAACTAGCTGAGCTGTCAGTGGTTCCTGTATGATCCCTGCTCTCTTTCATACAAGCAAATATAGGAAGCATTCCAGACAATGGAATGTAAAAAGTAAGGTGTTGTTTTTTTTTTTCTGTTTAGAGCTAGAGGTGTTTTTTCTAGAGAACCTGTTTCATTCTGCAGTAGAAGTAATAAATACCACAATCACAAATTTCTCAATACTTTTTTTTTTCTGTTGAAAAACTAAGCAAGTTAGAATGTTTATGGAGAGAGTTTCAAAGACAGGAATTAACCCTGATTTTGGTTTTCTTCTCCTCAGAGGTTAAGCATGCTGTGAAGATTCCTGTGCTGGTTGGGTCCGGAGTGACTCTGGAGAATGTGAGGGATTACTTGGATGCAGATGCTCTGATAATTGGTTCCTATTTCAAGAAAGAAGGCTATTGGGCAAATGCTGTTGATCCTGACCGAGTCAAGAAATTCATGGAACACATAAGTAAACTGAGGGAATGAGTTTGTCAGCAAACACTGTCTGTTTGTGTTTGTTTGTAGAAATGCAGTGTGGTATTCCTACAGAATTGAAGCACAAATGTGTGGCCGAATAGCAAATAATACCAAATAAAAATGCACATCATCTCCATAACTAGCTGGGAAGCTTGGTGACATACTTCACAATGACCTGGTGCTCTGATGATTGCTTCTAGGCAGCACATTTCTGTGGTGCTCAAAGCTACCATCAATGCAAAGCCAACTCTGAAGTCTTGTGTGAGATATTCTCTCCTGTAAGTTAAACAAGTTTAAGAATTTTTAGAAAATGTTCATCACAGGTGAGCTGAGTTCTGTTTTGCCTTTAAGTACAATAGGATGCCCTAAGTTTACAGGTAAAAGTGTTGTAAATTGGACAAGTTAATTAGCCTTTCAGTTTCCCCATCTGTAAAATGATGATAATAGCACCTACATCACACAGGGGCCATAAGACATAATGAAGGAAAGAATGTACAGCACTTTCATCTCTCCAAATTAAGGGCTCTTTTAAAGTTCAAGATCATTATTTTTTCATTAGAATTGTGCATTTATACAATTGCTACATTTTTTGTAATACCACACAAAAATTTAAGATAATTGGGGTATTGATTTACTTACAATACTTATTAGAGAAAAAATGTAAATATTTAATTACATTTTAAGTAGATTTGGAATGTAGTCAAAATGCTTTTGCAAAAACTGGAAATTTTAATAAAGGTTTATTATTTTTCAGCAAGCACCTGCAGTTTTGTACCTCTCTAGACTAGTAATAGTGATGTAAAAAACTTTCTTGGAATACACAAGGTATAATTACAATAGAAACCTTTCTACTAATGCCACAGGTAAACATGGATTTTTATTTTTCATGTAAAATGTAGAGGAAAAATATTACAGTCTCACTGTATATGTTGTAAGAGAATCCCCTTGAATTTGATCCTTTAGCTCTAAGGAATCTTAGAAGAACCCAAGGAATACCTGTTATGTCATGGCTGCATGGAATGTGGGTGTTTGTTTTCATTCCTTGGGACTGGGAGCTCAGTTTGTCCTCTGGGATCTCTCTTTTTCCTTGACGTGTACACATCAGGCTTGTGCTGATGCCACTGAAAGTGAAATTGTGGATATCAAAGCAGATATACAAACATGGGGTTTGTGGTAGCTGGCAAAACACCCATGCTGCTCTGAACAAGAATACATCCTCCTTCCAAAGACAAAAAGATTTTCAAAATAACTTAGTTTTGTTAACATAATGGTGATTCCAGAACATCACAGTATGAGACTGTCTTCTCAGGTTTCTTTTTTCTGGACTGGTTGTTTCCCACATGACTCCCACCAAAAGCAGTGAAATCTCTTTGTTGTGTTGCTCTGCTGGAAAAGATGTTCTTTAGGCCCTGTGGCAACCATAGCTTTTCTCCCTTTTTCTCCTAAATGCACTGACACAGCTTCAATGCACAGAAATCCTTTCAGGTGCCTGGTAGTTGTGGCTGGCACTGCTTTGTCAGAGTTCACATTTACACAGGCACTTTAAACCTGTGTGGTGGTGCTTCCCCCAGAACCAACAGTTGTGTCCCAAACCCATCCCTGTGGCCCTACAGGGCTCAGGATTCTAGGTGGAACCTAACCCAGCTTGTACCAGCCACACTCAGGGGATGGGGAAGGGAAAATTGAGGTAATTTTCCTGAGTCCTTGCATCTGCAACTTGCTAGGCTCTTGATAGAGGCAGTTAAGGATCATGAAGATGCTTTTTGAATTTTTATTCCACACAGCCATGGCATCTTTGCCAGGTAAAGCAATGATCTGGTTTAGTCTTACAATTCCTAGCCTGAGTAATAAATGCTATTTTATGGCCTGTGTGTTATGAAAAACACCATATTGAATTAAAATAAATTCACTTAGATAGTAATATCAGTCTGCTAAAATCTTTGTGCATTTAGGACTGTTTTGTGAAGTTTCCATACAGCATTTCCCAGAAGATGCAGAGAAGGTTGTCCCAACAGGTGTGCACTAATACAATTGTTACCAGCTTTGGAAGTTATTTTCAGTAAACCTGTGAGCTTGAAAAGCTGACATGCAAGCAATGAGCACTGGTGCTCTAGTGCCACAAGAATAAAAATCTTTAGTCAGCTGAAAACTACAGCAGGTATACTGATAAGGATTGTTCAGTGGTGATAGTTGTTTTCAAAGAAACTGGTGCCTGTTGTCAAAAGTCACATTCACCACTGTGAGTATAAGAATTTTGTGTTTGCCAGTGTGTTTCTTGAATTGGTTTCTACTTACTCACACTCTGAAAACTCAGAAGTGCCTGAAACTCAAATGGGTTTTCATCTGAATGAAAGGAGGGGGTGAGAACTTCCTCAGTGCTGTATGCAAGGTCCAAAGGCAGTAATGTTATACACAGTAGCTGTTGAAGACAGAAGCCTCAGTGAGTTGGTGTAATACTCATAATAATGCAGTGAATGCTGTAGACAGCACTTTCACTGCCTGGATTTCATGTAACACTGTGAGGAACACCAGCACTTGTGGAAGGAACAGGTCATAATTTGGGTCTGTATTGTTATATATGAAAGGTAAGTGCAGAATTTAGGGAACAGAAGTAAAGGAGAGCCGATTTTCAAGCCTGAAAATGTGACTGATCACCAGTTCTATATCATCCTTTGAGCCAAAAGTATTTGTCTAGCAGCATTAAGCATCTGCTTGCCTGTTTCACACAGATGCTGTAAGTAGAATTTGACCTTTTGTTCAGCAAGTGTTTGAATATTTAACGTGAAATTATTAAGTTATCAGAAAGGCTGACTCTTTTGGGAAGACTGTTCAATTTTTATACAATCCAAGTTGTTAAAGTACTTTGGAGCATGAACAACTTCAGAGCAGAACAAAGCAGCCAGTGCTAATGTGTAGAAACTCCAGAAGTAAATAACAGCTGTTCAAGAAGACTTCTATTAAATATGTATTAATTAACTTGAAGTGCATCACTTAAATATGTGAAGAGATTATCTTGTGTTAATTTACATTAAAACACACAGCACTTGTTAGCCTCATTACACCACCCTAAGTATATCCTAAGCTATCACCTCATCTTACACTGAGCGTTTTGTTGGGTGTTGATTGCTTTCGATTTGCCCTTTTAAAATGTCAGATAGTGGCCTCCATTTCTTGTTGGATCTCTTCTTTCTCAGGTTTTGCTCTTGCATAGTAACTGTTCTTACTTGTGTCTGTTCTGTGCTGAGCAGAAAGAAAAATAACAATAGGTTGTGAAAATATAGTAGTAATTGCCCACCCAGACTTCACAGGTGGATCCTGCTGTTAACCTGTGAACCAGCAGAGGATGTAAGTATCCATTTGTATAGGAAAATTATTTTATATGAAGATGCAGTATCACCTTTGGATCAGGAAAGATAAATAGTGAAATAGAGTCTCTTTAGTGAAATTATAGATAAATAAAACACAGTGCTAATAATAGTGGTCTAAATCAATGTGTCAGTCTTCATAAACTCTCATTCCATCCATAAAACAAGTATTTAGGTGGACTTAAGTAAAAACCCATCTTTCTTTCTATTTTGGGGCTGAAAATATATAAACTTACAAGATTTTATTTAGTGTCATTTTAGCAGCAGATCCAGCTGCTGGGCTGTTCTTTTTTCCATTATTTTGACTCCACAGACTCCCTGATCACAAGTTGGAGTCCAGTTCTTGTTTCTATCACCTATCCCAGCACACTCCTCACTAGGGGAGACTGAGGAATGTGAGAATTCACAGGCAAGCCCTGGCAGAGCAGCAAGGGCAAATGAAACCAAAATATTTGGCTTTAGCAGAACCTTGAAGTCCTGGACAAGTCACTCCATTGCATGGCTCTCCTGGGAGAGTGACTGGAGCTGTTTACTCTTTCAGGTTGTTTGCAGCCTCTTCAGTTGAGACTGTGAGTTTGCACCTAGGTTGTGTTTGCAAGATTGTCTTTGCTGTATTTGTGCTTATGGTGACATTTTTTCCTTAGTGAAAGCTGGTTTGCAAGGTAATTATGGCAATATGGGAAGTGCTACGTGTAGAGAAATCCAGGCTTGGAATTCACAGCCCTTTGGTTCAAGAGCAGATTTAAATATCTCAAAAAAAACCAAAAACCAAACCTTTAAAGGTGACTTTAAATGAAACCTTCACTGTCTTTGCCCTGACATCCAGACAGTGTTTGCTGTGCTGAGGAAGTTGAGTTCAGGAATAGAACTGACTGTGGCTTTTTTCTTGTGCATTTACAGTGCTTATATCTCTGACTTAAAAGATGTATTTTTCAGAAAGGGTGGAAAGGGTGTTTTTGTGGGCTGAAATGCCATGGTGTGTATAGTAGAACTGACCACCCCTGAAGAGAAGATGTTTTTCTTTATTAAGAAATAAATTAAAACATAAAACCTAAACCTCCCCTGGTGGGGAAGGTTTACTCAAACTGAGAGGCCAGGTGGTCTCTAGTGAAATCTCGAGAGGAGTAGATGCTTTTTCACCCTAATCTTTAAAAGCACAGAAAATTAAAGGTGGAAAAAATCTTAAAGGTGGAAAAAATCTTTCTGCAATGCAAACAGGAAAGCTTTCACATGAGGTAAAAGGGTTGCAATTCACAACATAATCTGATTCTTTGCTTACAGTTAGAAGCTTTAGAAGTAGTAGAGCTAAGGAGAGCCTAAGATGTTTCTTGTTAAACACTTAAGGATAGGAAAAGACGTGTGAGGGTAATTATCTTGATTAAAAAAATTGATCATCTTAAATAGGTATTTTTCAAGGTGCTAAAAAGGGATTTTGCTGATTTGGGCTGAAACTACTACTCTCTATCCATGTTTAACTCCTCTCTTTCCTGTCACTCAAATTGTTGTTGTTTCATGAAGTACATTCAGTGTCAGCCAGCAAATGTTAGTGTATTATAAATTCTTTTTTAAAAGGATGTCACCCCTATAAAAATGAGTGATTCGTTAATGAGGGACGTTCATGAATGGGACAGAGATGCTGTTTGATGCATGGGTTACTGGGTGTTTTGTATATTAAAATGCAATTTCTCCCTCCGTCCTACCATCTGTGCCAAGGGAGATGGAATACTCAATGTGAAGAGTCGGAGCTGCTGATTTGGTGAGTATTTAGGACCTTTTCATTACTCAGTGAACAACATCAGTGTAAAAAAAATGTAAATTTGGCAAATCTGATATGAATCCTAGTGTTCAGGATAGTAGTTGAACTCAGAATTGTTTGACTTTGTGCCTGGTCACTGTGTTAGATATACTATGTCATATTGCTCAGAAAGAGGTCACAAAACAGAGAACATTGAAATGTTTCATACAAATGTAGGAGGAATCCTAAATTCAGCAGTAAACAGAAATGAAAAGGAAGGCAGCACAATAAGGGCAAGAAAAGATGCTTAAGTTCCCCACAGTTCCTGCCTCATTGTTTATTCCAGCTTCCTGTTTTTTCAGTCTGCTTCTCAAGCCTTTCTTGTGCATATACACAGATTATAGTATGCACAAGAATAAGCTGAAGGCAGAAACTGACTTAATGAAGACATTCTTGTGTGAGAGAAAAGATTTTGTTGTCCACAGATGCGCAAAGAAAAACAGAAAAGCAGCTGCCCTTAGAAATGGAGTAAAAGTAGAGCTGAGTGCCACGTCATGATGCTTTACTCAAAATCTGGTGTGTTCAAAGTCTTTGAGAGCTTCTGTACTGTTGTGCAGGGATGTAACCAAGAGGTGGAACAAAAAGCTTCTGTAAGTCCCATGTCTTAGATATTGTCCTGAGCAGCGCTGACTCTTTGCTAATTTTCAGATGGCAAATAAGGATAAAAGGAAATAGCTTTCATAACTCTGGTATGGATGATACTGTTACTATTCAGTTTTGTGTCAAAAACTTCTCTTTCCTTAAGGCCAAGCTATTGAGATAGTCACATGCTGTCATCTTTCTCTTCAGAGGAGGATTCTGAAGGGCAGAGGTCCTCAGCTCACTCATTCCCATCTCTGTGGGAAATTAGTTTGTCTTTTCTGAAACCTTTGAGAGCAAGGACAGTATAAATATGGTGAAAAAAATTGTGTGGCAAGTGGGTGGGGAGGTGAAGTGGAGCTGAGATACAGTAATTAAGTGAAGACTTCTGGTCACTTGGCCTGCAGAGTTAAGGAGCTAGGGATGTTGGTTAGCAACAATTTTTAAAGTTAAGGAATCTGCACTACATCCACAAGGCTGTGAGCACTGGCATCTGGGTGAATTGGGCTGGTTTATTCTACTCCTTGTGTTATTTGTTTATCAGCTGAAGCATTTATGAGAGCAAATGCAGCTGGTGGCATTTGGGCTGTGGAAATTATAGTTTGTAATATTCTTCTAACAGTAATTTGAGAGTTTAAAGAATTCTATAACTAATATTTCAGTCATGCACTGAAAACCTTCAAGTTTTAGGATTTTTTTTGCACTACCTTAATCAAATAGCCAAAAATTCTATAGGATTCCTCTAAATCACTACCCATGGCTGCAGCAGCATACCTGGTGAAATAGATCAGTGGTCCAGTCTGCTTTGACAACTCCTATGTAACCAAATATAGGAGAAAGAGAAGAGAAAATTTGTAGGGCTGGTAGTGGCTTGTATTTTTCAATAATTTATCAAGATTCGAGAGCACAGATTTCCTTTGGGAAATATTAGTTCTAAGGTTTACAAAGTGCCTCAGTTGTAAATACCCATAAAAATGACAATTTGGTAGGTCATATTTATTCTTAAGCGGGTCAAAGGACATTAGCGTATTCCTACTGCATAAATCTGTCAAGTACAAAATTTCTTTATGCTCCCAAATCACAAAAGCACCTCTTACAGTCAAGGAGAAAGCATCACATTATTGCCAATCAAGGACAACAAGCAAGAATATTGATCTCTACCCAATAACTTTTGCCCTGCTCACTAAGTTTTTATTACTGAAACTGGACACATCAAGGGATTGGATTTAATATATACATATAGTGCTGATTTATTACAGGAGGAGAAATATGGTCTGGCCTTACTTCTGGCTCA
The DNA here is from genome assembly GCF_036417665.1 of Passer domesticus. NCBI lineage: Eukaryota > Metazoa > Chordata > Aves > Passeriformes > Passeridae > Passer > Passer domesticus. Next base: position 14,077,211 of record NC_087485.1, on the reverse strand, counting down.
ATATTTTAAGACTTATTTTATTCCTTGCATGGAAGCTTTTTCTACAGACAAAGTGTAAAATTTCCAGCTAGCCCTGGGTGTGCACAAATCTTCAGCTTGCAGAGGTACGTTGACTTATGGGTGTACAGGCATGCATTTGGTGGCCTTACAGTCATGAGTCTTGATTTTAGGAGTTTATGTATGTGAAAGTCTGTATAGGGGGATTGCTACTTCAGAGAGACATCACTGAAGATGACCTTGGGGAGAGAGGAGGGGAGATTGAAGGGCACAAAAGGTCTGGGTGCTGCTTGCTGAGCCTGGTGTGAAGATGTATTGGCTTTCTGCTCATCTGTGGAGCTGTGCATGTAAAACCCTTTGTACAGGGGCTGTTGAGCAGTCACAGGTAGTGGAATGAAGCAGAGGGCCAGCATCCTGCATCTCGGTCTCCTGTTGGTGAAACTTCATATCTTTTGGTCATTTTTGGTTGATTACTGCATAGGATTTGGCCTGCTCCACAAATACAGCATCTTTAACTCTGTCCACAGAGTTAAGCTTAAGGCAGAGGTAGGATCAATCTGCTGCTTTTTAGAAGGGAAGTGCATCTACACAACTGAAGGGTGAGTTCTTCACCACAGAATTCCAGAACAGTGGCCATTGGAAGGAGCACCTAGTCTGACCCACCAGCTCAAAGCACAGTCCACTGGGTGTTGCTCAGTGAACAGGTTGTTTGCTCCACTGAGCAGGTTGCTCAGGATCTTGTCAGGCTTTGAATGCAAGGATGGTGTTTCCACAACCTCTCTGGGTAACCTGTTCCAGTATTTCAGTGGTCAAGGATAAGCTGCTGAGTTAAAAATACAGGCCATGTAAGTCAGCAGGACCAGATATCTGTTTATTTTGCATCTTAGAGAGCAGCCAACTCCCTGTGTAGGAGGCTGGCTTTTTACCTGTCTAGGCAAAAGATAGGAGTTTTTATTGCTCTTTGGCCTTTCAAGAGCTGGTCAGCCCTTTCACAGAATAAATGCATGCAGAAGTAGCTGATGGATTTGCTGCTCATGTTCATAATGCTGTGGAGAGAGCTGGAGAGGCCATACCCCCCTCTCCATCATTTCCTGACGGAGCAGGCAGAGGGACACACACTGAATTTCTCCAGACATGTCCTCCTCACACCAGACATTTTGTCAAGAGGTTATGTGCAAGGATTATGTGTTTGTCAGGATTTCCAGATGTCAAGTATTCCCAGCACAGGAGCAAATCCTATTGTGCCTGTAGAGCAAACCTGACACTCCCTGGAAGTGCCCCTGCACGTGGTGTGCACACTGCCACTGCATCTGGTGTGGCTGGGGGTCCTGTGCGTGTGCCCTCCTGTGCATTTCCACAAGCACAACAAATTGGATGTGACCCAAACATTTGGGATTAACTCAGCGTGTTCAGACCATCTGTGCAGCACATGTACCCCTGGGCTGGTGGTGCTTTGAGGGTGGGACACAGTGCTTCTACCACACAGCTCCTGGGGATGCATTTCAGTGTAAGAAGAGTTCAGAACAGGATCATAGAACAGTCAGAAATCATGCTTTGTACTGGGAACCTCTAGGAAGAATTCTGCCATAGGAGAAGCTGATTTTTTAGGTTCTTCAGCCTCCTGACTTGTTACAGGTAATTGTGTAGTCAGCCTTACCCTGCCTTCAGGGTGATTTCCCATGGTACAGATTTCAGAAGGGTCTGAGAAGGCAGTAGCTTTTGATTTTATATCTGTGTGTCTCAACTAGAACATAATTTCTTCACCAACGGGAATTCAAACCAGAAAGGAAAACAAAAAAAGTGGAGCTGAGATGAAAATATGACCCAGGGTATGCATTGTCTACTTCAAGTGTCAGGTGGAAATGCTGAGTTTTGCCAGCTGCCTTTAAAATCACCTCTCAGAATCAAGCCTAGAATGAGAAAGTGACAATGACTTCCATGTCACCTTTTCAGGTAAATACAGAAAGCTGTAGTTGCCAGAGCAGTGATGAATCATGATTTCCTTCCATCCAAAGAGCCTTGGGCTTTTTCCTCATTCAAACATTTAACTTACTTGCAGGGCTGACAGAAAAGCAGTAGATTTTTTTTCCAAATATCCATTTGCCTTTCCATTTATCTACTTTGATCTAAAATATAGAACCTGATAGATGCCCTAGGTAAATCAAACATTTTCCGTCTGCCAAAACGGTTTTGCAAATGCTTATTTCATGCCATTACCATTTTTCTGTTTCTAGCAGTAAATCAAAAAGTATCAGCCATTCATCCACTTTAAAAGTAATGCCTTTCCTTAGCATAATTACACATACCCAGTGGAGATCTGTGTGCACAGTAAATCTATTCCTTTAAAAGGTTTCGCCTTAAGTACCACGGTGACATAAATTGGTGAAGCGCAAATTTATTTATTTAAAAGGTTTATTCTTTTAACTGATCGAGTAACTGTTACACATCCATTGTTTGGTTTGGGTGGGGAGGGCTTTTATTAATGTATCAGATTTAATTTTGCAGCAGATGTTTATGTAGAAAGGTCTCGCTCCTTACAGGACTTGTAGCAATTGATATGCATGTGTAATTTATTCTCATTACAGGTTTATTCTTAACTGGTGTTCAGGGGGTCTTCACTGTATCTCTAGTAGATCCTTGAGAATTAAATAGTTTAACGAATGTAATGAGCAAGCCTGAAAGAAGTACATGGAAAGCAGAATATGGATTTGGGTATTGCCTCTCCAAATTTGCAAATAATCTAAGTACGGTATTAAAAGGGAGTGAGAAATTGCCAAAAATAAATGTCTTCAAGTAATAAATGCCCCGGATGGTATTTTGGCAAAGCAAAGATTAAAAAAATGGATCTTTTCATCATTCTCATGTAAACTTGCTCATCTTTGTAAGTCATGCTTGTAGCTCTCAGGGGTGTCAAACCTAAAGCAGACAAGCCCAGCTGGTGGAAGCCTGGGAGTGAAATGATGAATTTTTTAGCAGATCTGAGTTTATTTTTAGGCTTTATAGAATTATGTTTCATTTCCCTGTGAGTGAAATTGTAGGAAGTAGCTTAGAAGAAAAACAAATTAAGAAACTTCACCAGAACAGCAAAAAATAGCAAAACACTGGACCCTAACTGCAGTTGAGCACAACATATCCTGATTGCATTTGAAATTGTGGCTACAGTTTAGTCCTGCAAATATTTACATACACGTTCAGTTTATTGCATATGAGAATTCTTGCAACAAGCAGTAAGTCTGAAGAGACAGCAGACTGCAGGTTAGGTTATGGCATGGGGAACTGAACAAAATTTCTAGTGGGAATATATTTTTTGTGGATATATTTTCCATGGTGCTGAATGTGGGAGTAAAATTCCAGGTGTCTGGATTTTGTTAAGTTATGTAGTAAAAGAAGTGTAGAAACATTACGGGAGAGAGGAGAGTTCATAGGAAGGTTCTGGGTCTGGAATCTTTTTTTGGTTAGTGAAGATAATTTCATTAACACATATTCAACCCTATGATTTCACACTATCCATTTTTTGCTGCCATTACAGAATTGTCAACTCTTTCCCACAGATAAAAAAGAAAAACTGCATTAGTATCCAAGGCAAGTCTGGGAAACTGCCATGGACCTGGGATGAGGAGATGCATATGATAGTTACAGATCTAGCAAGGGCTGGTTTTTGCAGGAAGTTTATCATGTGCAGCTACACATCCCATGTCCATTAAGGTCACTCTTTTGAGATTTCATTTTAAGTGAACTTGGCTTTTTGGGGTCTTTTCTAGTACATGGAATAAATCAGATGTTGCCATCCATCCTTTTTTTCTCAGAGTTGATGGTGGTGCTGCCATGGGGCTTTGCCTGTGATAGAAAGTGGATTAGTAAGTGACAAAGATGCCTCTTTATATCCCATGTCCTAGAATGTGCTCCTGGGAGTGCTGGGCACTGCAGCCTTCCCCACTGAAACAGCCTCCCCTCTGTTCTGCAGTTGGGAACCAAAGGAGCCACCTTAAAGGGTGAGAGAGTACCTCAGCTTCCAAACTGGCTCAATCTTTGTCTTCCCATGCTGTTTGCATCGATGCTAATCAATGTTAATTATGGTAGTGGGGCTTGTGATGTACTCATTATAAAAGCCATCCTATTTTTCTGTGCTTGTACAGTCTGTCACACAATAGAGCCCTGATTGGGGTTCCCTAGATGCTACAAATAGCAATACAATTTGTTATAATAATGAATATGTGGTTCATGGTGTAAGACTACCAAGCTCAGTTCATGGAGCTTGGGAGCATCCCTTGGCAATTGTGTTTGCTGTTACCACTGACTATGGCATTCTGGATATGTCTGGACAGTTGAGGTCTCAGCAGTAAACCAGTTAAGATTTTGTTACTGTTTTAATAGGTGCTTCTTTTTAAATTTGCATTTGAACCTGTGGGTTTTGGTGTAAGTATATGCTTGAATTTAACTGTGCTTAAAAACTCTTCAGATTCAGCATCCTCACTGTGCTGGGTTCATGATCCAGCACCCCTCCATGACTGCACTGGCAGCTGGTGGGTGCTGAAGGATGGGGGGCCAGGCTGTTTCTCTCCTAGGCTGAAGGTCAGAGGTGCAGGAGTAGGAAGGTGCTTCATCCCAGGTGCTGAGCAGCTGCTGGGTGTGTTTGTAACAAGGGTGCCCAGCTCCTGCAGGGGCTGGAAGCCCAGAGCTGGGAGCTGATGCTTTCCTTCCACCCAAAGCTGCAGCCTCCTGCTCTGTTACTAAGAGTGGACACCCAAGAGGTGCAGTCTCCTGTGATGAATTTGGTTCAGTCCTACTGTTACCTCACTGAAAATCTCAGCATAATTGTTTATATTAATTAATTTGTGTAAATAACTACATTTCATCCCCTCGCTCTGTACTGCCTTTGTGAGTTTTGGTGACTTATATAGACTTTTTTTTTTTTTCCAGAGAAAGTTTTCCAGTACTATTGCTTGTTACCTGGTTTGTTATGGATATTGGTTCCAGTCTCATTTTTTAAATTCCCACCAAACTGCATGCTTGAATTTCAGTTACTTACATGCAGTTTAGGTGTGTGATTATCTGACTGACTCTAGTTTTCTGCTAGAGTGCTGACCAAGCCTGTGTACAAAAATGTTTTAAATTGTTTAGATGTTACATTCCCTCTCTTGAGTGTGTATGTTGTTTTAAGAGGAATTCAAGTCAGTGGAGAGCTGCTTCTGTGTTTATAATTAATTTAAAATATTTATTATAGCAGCTAGATTTTTCCCTGCTAATGGTGCTTTACTGAAATTTCATGATCTACAGCACACCCTAGTGATATCTGGAAATCATGAAGTTACACCCAGTCAATTTTATTTCCTTTGTGGTGAAGCACATTTTAGGACTCCAATAAGCGAAGTCCAGGAAAGTAAATACTTAAATGCCTTTGTATTCAAAATAGGAAGTGGGTTTATAAAACAAAAAAGAGCCTTAGAAACTGAGATTACAGGCTAGTCCTCTGTGAAAAGAACATCTGTATAATGAGTTCATCTGGGTTGCAATCTATAATGTTTGACACGTTTAACAACATGGGGAAAAGCAGCCCAAGGTTATGTGAGAAGAGTGAGAAATATCTCTTGGGTTCCCATTTAGACTGGAGGGAGAAACTAGATATACATAAAAGCATTGTGGAGGAGACCTGCAGGCAGATTTCATAGGTCAGGAACACGAATGACCATTTACTCTCTTATAGCCAGAACATTAAAAATTATGCTTTGTATTAAATTCCTCCTTTTGCAGGATGTTAGGTCACTTGGTTTTTCAGGTGGTGGTACCTGTATTTAGTTTTGAATGGTCATCAGGCTCCGTATGATCCTGCAGAGTTGTGTGCACCTTCCTAACTTTTTAGGCTATCATCCACTCTGTTTTTCCTGGATTTCCACATTTCAGTCATTTATTTCCTTCTGATTTGTCTAAACACAGAGACTGTCAAGAGTTCTGGATTGGCTACTGTTGACCCCATGATGGGGTGAGAGGAGAAAGCAGGTTTTGAGAAGGAATCTGACAAAGAAGTGTAGTTAAGTAGTCAAGAAGGAAGGCAAATATTTATCAGAGGTGAAATCAAATAGGTGACATGTGGATGACACTGAAAGAAAGTGAAAGCAGTATGAGCTCAGCTTGGCTCAGCTGGAAGATCTGATCCCATATCTCTGTTTCATGTACAGAGCATTCTTTGTCTGTGTTAGGCAAATATGGGTCCTGCTTTCTGGTTCTCTCACGCATGAGAAATCTGTAATACTTTAGGGAGAGACAGGTTTCCTCTCAGACCTCTGCATTTCACTCTTGTCAGGTAATCCAAACAATAATGGAAATTAGTATTTTGTTTTATGTAAATAAAACCAAAAAGTTTGCAATAATTTATGGTATTTATTTAAATGACATGCAAATTACTTTGTGAAACTTAGGGGGGAAAGCAGCACAACTGAAACAGCACAATTGTTTCCGAGAACATTCATTTCAAATCCACATACAATATTTCATTCATGCTTAATTATTTCCCCAATGCTAGTCTAAGCATTACTAGTTTCCTTTGTCTTTTTGCTTTTGCATGCAGCATGATTAGCAGAACTGCTTGTGCTCTACCAACTCCTGCACATATGGGGTTTAGCCTCATTGTTCAAGGGGTGGAGCAACAAGCAATATGAACACTCATGCTGCCAAATTTGGCACACGTGAGCTCTCCAAAGTATACAGATACCACCCGTTTCATTTAAATCCCTGTCTATATTTTGCATTGCTACCATAATGGCAACTCCATTGTCTGGGTGTATTATTTGAAGCAGCTTTTCTCCCATTGTTTGTGCACTGTAATCCTGGAGGTTTCTGTAGTCGTCGTGAGCAGCTTACGTGAAAGAAATCCTTTAGCTTGTAGTGAACCTGCTGGCAAAGGAACAGGCCATGACTAAAGCATGAGACCTGTGATCTCTCTGAAGAAAATCTCTTCAGTAGATTGCATAATTTCTTGTTTTCATGAGACCCTATTCTCAGGTTTGGACTCAGTATTTCCTTTTGTCACCTCTGAGGCATGATGGGAGTATCAGCTGAAAAAAAAGAGCAATGATGCTGCCTGCCTATGGGTGTGTACCCTAAGAACATTTTATACACATCTCAAATACTAGCAAAGAGACACAGCTACCGTTTGTCAGAAATTTAGGACAGTTGTTTATTCTAACTGCAGCAAAGTCTTGGCCTTTTATTCTTCCATGGTATTGATTGAATTGGCACATCCTGCTGTGAGTCTTTCCAACAGACTTAGAAAACTTAATGCTTGTCTGCTTAGGGAAAAACAAAAAATTTCCTGGAACTTACTGTAGAGAAAGAGCTGCCCAGTTCTTTCTCTTTCTAGCATTCAGTCACCTGCCTGGGCAGTGCCCTCTCCTCCAGTGGTGCCTGCCTCTCGTGACTGTGTATGCACACACTGTTGTACATAAAGCCATTTAGCATTAGCTGTTCTTTACAAATTATGCCCTTTACTGGTTTTGCATGCACATAATTTTACTCCTGACACAGTCATTTGTGACATTTTTAAAGAAGTGGCTCCCAAGATTAGGGCTGCAGAAAGCCAGCAAAAGGTCCCTTCGTAATTTGCAAAGTTTCCAGTTAATTTTGTTTCCAAAGTCTAGTTCATGTTAGAGGACAATATAAATGCTATATAAACAATGCCCTACTCTTCATTTAGCTTAGTTCTTCAGAGAACCCTGCTGCAGCCACATAGGCATATTGATCCCAAAGGGTGACACCTTTGTGCTTGCATGTGACACTGACCCAGGAGACAGTATTGAAATCTGCTTAACTGTGAGTCTGAAAATCCCATTTTATATTTGAGCATTTGCAGTGACTTCTGGAAGCTTCAAATCTGGTCCATCATTGTAGAGAGTAATTCAAATTCACCTTTTCATCTTTTTGCCTCCAATTTACCATGATAAAAGAAAATCAGGTAATCTAATCTGCACAAGATGGCCTCTTTCACTCCACTGCCCAGCTGCCTGCCACTTCCCTGTGGGAACTCAGTACATCACTCCGGATGTCCAGAGCTACCGAGACAACCCTTGGGGGGCTCAGAGGCCCTGGAATGTTGCCAAAAGTACCTGGTGGCTTGACTTTGATCCTTTTAAAGAAATGACACCTGAAAGTGAGGAGATGAGAGAGTTTCAAGTCTGAATGGTGAGGGGATGTTATTCACTTGTTAGAACTTAAGTTAGAATGCACTGTACAGGGGGGTTTTATGTGTTGTACAGGGGGGTCTAGAATTCTGTACATGGATCAGGAGTCCCAAGATGGAGGAATTTGGGCGTGCCCTGTCCTTCTTCTTTCTTCTCCTTGACATCCATGTTCAGGATGATGTTGGCACGTGTGGATTGGTTCATAGTGAAGGTGCACTTGCCAACAAGAGCAGAAAGTATTGGGAAGTAAAGGTAAATATCTAATACGTAATTTTCATTATAAAAGAGACAACCGCCTCGTGGGCGGGGGAGAGTGCCTTTGGCTGTCTTGCTGATCAGACCTCGGCTGGACAGACAGAAAATCTTTGTAGATAAGAAATAATAAACTCGACTGAAGACCTAAAAGCAAGAGTCCAGACTCCTTCTTCGAGAGCGCGGCCTACCCAGAACCACCTTTTCCCGTGCTGGGGCAGAGACGAGAAACAGCCAACCCCGGCACTTCCCCTCCTGCCTGCCACCTGATCAGAACTCAAATCCAGGAATGCTGGAGAGAAGGACTCTGTGTTCCTTTGGGAAACTGGACCTCTCATTCAGCACCTCTGGAGTGGGTGTAAGGTTAGAAATTAAGTCAGCCAAGGACCCTTGGCTCTGGTGGGACTGAAATCAGCTTCTTTGTCTTACAGCACGTGTCCAAAGTAATGTGTGTTGGGGGCCTGAATTACACACGGCTGGACACGTACTGTTCTCAGACTCCAGAAGCACCAGTGCACATCTCTCACACCACTGAATAGTACCAAGCATGGAAATGTATTGCTGATGTTATTCCAGACACCTTCAAATGTCATCCATCCTTGAGACTCAAATGTTTTGTTCCTTAACTGAATGTACAATGGGCATTTTAGATCTGATTTTGATGTTTGTCTACTTGATGTATGTTAATTAGAGTTTTGACAAAAGATCAGGTGCACTATTTTAGACACACTCTGCAAAAGAGTGGCTGTAGGAGATGGGGATATTTTTTAGCTCCTCTCTGGGAATCTTTCTAGCTCCTCTCTGGTATTTTGTGTAGCTATTTTTTAACCAGGTTTTTATTTCCACATCAGTGTTCGTCCATGCTATAACCTATAAACATGTAAGCTAATTTCAGGACACTGACTTTTACATTCAGATTGCTGTAGCTTTTTTCTGAAAAGGTCACAAAATGACTATACCAGTAAACACAATTAGTGAATTAGGTTGCTGAGGAAGTAAAAAACCAACATAAATGACTACTGTAAAAGAGGCGAAAAGAGCAGGAGACAGGTTATTCCATTTGCAGGTAAGAGCATGCCTAAAGTGCCTTTAACAGCTTGCTTGGATAATGCCAGCTAGCAACGTGTGCTTTGTTCCAAAGCACTAGCCTGTATTTTTGGATCATCTTTCAAGACTGAGATGATATAAGGCAATTAATAGTGTTTTGTGACCTTCTGCACCAGTAGTCCATCTTTTTGGCATTGAAACTGATTTTGCCCAACTTGGCATTTTATCACCTAGGAGTACATGGGGATATCAAAGAGACACCTTTTACAGCAGAAGTGGAATGATTTAGTTCTCTCACACTGTTCTTCAAATTTACCATTTCTTACAAGCTGATGAGGCAAACCTCTTCTTTGCTTAATATCACATAAGGTACACAGAAAGGCTGTGAAGAGGCAGATGTTCTATAGCTTCACTTCATATGCAAAAACCTGTTATTCTTTATTTGCATTCAATTAGAAGTCAGACCCCGATGAATATCTCGTGTAGGAAATGGGGAAAAGATTTGCCATCAAGCATATGCTTTGCTTGTAGTGGATCTCAGTAACCTGCTATTGTGTCTTCCTGCAGTGATTTGGTCATTTCTACTGTATTATTTACACCTTCCAGCTCAGGGATAAAGAGTGTTAATAGGTGACAACTGGAGTTATGTTCCTGATTTTAGAAATGTTGCCTTTTCTCATTCCTTTTAAAAAGCCATTCTGCAGTTGCAAATTTCCCTTACTGAGTAGCTCTGTTTAAGGATTGAAATGCTGTAGCATTTCTTCCATATTCATTTTCTTTTTTGATACAGTTGTGCCTTGTTTGATCCTGTGAAGGCTCACCATTCTCCTGGCAATCCTGAGTATAATAGGAGGAGCTCAGAAGTTATAAAACTGTTGTGTTGTCAAGAAGGAAAGGTTCAAATGATCACTGCAAAGTGGCAGACTCTTCCAGAACAGCTGCTGTGATTGCTGTGCCCCTGTAAGAGCATACCTACCAGGGTATTACAGTACCTAGGGAAGATGGAAGTTGTCTGGAGAGATATCAGAGATAGCAGGGATAAGCAAAGCAGCTTTTCATCACTGCAGCAGAGGGGTTTTCAGCCTTTGAGGGGAAACAACAGGAATCCCATACTCTCTTAAACTGGGATGCGATTAGAAACTTGCTTTGTTACATCCTCCATCCCCTTTCTTCTCTGTGGCCCAATCTCACCACATGTTCTGGAGAACACATGGCATTTCTTCCTTTTTCCTCTTTTCTCTTTGCTTGAGCTAACATTGTAAGTCAAACTATCCTCACCCATATTCAAGGAATGCATTGACAGAAAAGGAAAAACTTGAAAGTATTTTTAGGTGCTTTGCAAACTTAGACAAACAGATCAATATTACTTCATGCACACCTCAAGTTTGGAATGGTTCTTTGTCTTGCCATTGTGATAATAAAAAATTTCAAGATTTTAAGGAAAAGAAAAGGTGCAACTAGGTGAAATGATGAAATTAATTCTGTCACATACAGTTGCCTAATCCTCATGTTTTCTCTGGGATTTTCTAGCACGGAATAAAATGTAGAGAAACAACCTTTTTTCTGTGCAAAACGATTAAGTGTCTCATCTTGGAATAAAAATATCTGTCAGGGTTTCCTGTGTAAGTAAGAGGTGTTTCAGATAATTGGATCAGGTATCTCTGGACAGTTTCTCCAGACTCAGCCTGCTTCCTATGAGTATTTTCCCAAGATGTACTAAACGACAGGCTGAAAGCCAGAATGAATCATTGTTTTGGTAGCAACAGTCCCTCTGCAGCTGAAACCATTTGTGGTGCCCCTTGGCCTATCTCTTAGTATGTCAAAAGCTGTGCAAGCATGAGGCTGAGGACACAATGAAGGAGATTGCAGTCATTTTGGGTTCTGCTGTATGTTAGGGAAGCCTTTGACAGAAATCTGCCAAGAGACTCTTCAAACCAGAATGCCAGTGCACCACTGCTGTGGGTTGATTTCTGATGCCTGCTTTTGACACATAATGAGGATTTTGGGGGTAAAAGGGAATGTGTTTTTTTATCTTGATTGTTAAAAGCATGGAGATTCTAGTAACCTGAAGAGGAAAAAAATATAAAACATCCTGATACAGGAAATGAAACAGTGAATCAATGCTGGATAAAAGATATGGGGGAAGAGCAATGACATTTATTAAGAGCCCAGCTCACCACAGTGAATAGGGAATCACAGAATGGGTCAGGTTGGCAGGGAACACAGTGGCCCCACCTCCCTGCTCCAGCAGGGCCATCCCGGAGCTCATGGCCCAGGATTGTGTCCAGGATTGCTGTGGAATGTCCCCAGTGAGGGAGACCCCACACCCTCTGTGGGCAGCCTGTTCAGTGCTCGGGCACTGCACAGGAAAGTTCTCCTCATGTTCAGGTGGAACTTCCTGGGCGTCAGCTCCTGCCTGTGCCTCTTGTTCCACTGCTGAGAGCTGGTCCGTGCTCTGCCACCTCCCTTTGGGCACTGACACAGGGATGAGGTGTCTTCTCTAGGCTGAGCAGGCCCGATTCCCTCAGCCTGTCCTCTTAAGAGAGATGATCCAGTCCCTAAACAGAGACCGAATGCAGTGAGATTATTGACAGGATCGGATGTGCAGCAGGACTGCCTTGAGCTGCTCTCATTCCACCAGCTCCTAGAATGAAAAAACACAAGAACGTCTGCACCCGGAGCAAAGGTGTCCCTGCATGTGCTCAGGAGGCCCTTCCTGAGGGGCAGGCGCGGAGCTGCGGGCTCCCCAGGTCCGTGAGGGGAGCTGCGGGATGCCCAGGTCCGTGAGGGGAGCTGCGGGTTCCCCAGATCCATGAGAGGAGCTGCGGGCTCCCCAGGTCCGCGAGAGGATCTGCGGGCTCCCCAGGTCCGCGAGAGGAGCTGCGGGCTCCCCAGGTCCGTGAGAGGAGCTGCGGGTTCCCCAGATCCATGAGAGGAGCTGCGGGCTCCCCAGGTCCGTGAGAGGAGCTGCGGGCTCCCCAGATCCATGAGAGGAGCTGCGGGCTCCCCAGGTCCGTGAGGGGAGCTGCGGGCTCCCCAGGTCCGGGAGAGGAGCTGCGGGCTCCCCAGATCCGTGAGGGGAGCTGCGGGATCCCCAGGTCCGCGAGAGGAGCTGCGGGATCCCCAGATCCGTGAGGGGAGCTGCGGGCTCCCCAGATCCGTGAGGGGAGCTGCGGCCTCTCCCGAGCCGCGGCTGCCGCCAGATGGAGCCGCCGGGCAGCGGGACCCGGGCGCGGAAAACCCGAACCAGCGCCGGGATCCAGCCCGAGCCCACCGAGCGAGAGCTGGGCTGACACACGGGCACCGGTGAGTGCTCACCCAGGAGAGGAACAGGCTGGCTCCATCAGATCCTGGCTGGGAACCGCGGGCACAATCGTATCTTAACCCGGCGGATGCATGAACCAGATTCCCGGTAACCAGATTCCCTTAAAGAACCAGACTCCTGTAAAGAACCAGACTCCCATTAACCAGATTCCTGTAAAGAACCAGATTCCCATTAACAAGATTCCCATAAAGAACCAGATTCCTGTGAACCACATTCCCGCTGACTGCAGCTGACTCAGTGATTGCATAAGGCTGTAGTGAACTTGCAACAGCATGTACAGCGTTAAGGGATATCTACCCTACACAGTTATCTTACATTCCAATTTTAGTAATTTCTATCATACTAAAAAACAGACCTAGGAAACACCCACCGATGTAGCCCTAATAACCCATGTATATTTTTAACTGGAGTAGTGAAGTAATGATTCCATTTGGCATAGTGATAAAAATTCCCTCCTTTGAGAGTTGGCAGACTTCATTGCTTTTAATTTTGCCCCTTGGAAAGCTGCTTGCAGCTGGAATTTGGGGTGTTACTTTTTAAAATGTACATGGCATTTAGGTTCTTTGCTCATTTTAGGAATTACATTTGTGTTTTACGTCCAAATCATAAAAATCAAGAGCGTCGGTAGACCTGTAACATTTTGAGTTGTTACACAGAGAGTTATTTTATGTGATCATATAAAGCATGGGGAGGTTAAGAAGTCCCCAGTGCAGCTGCAGGAAAGGGACAAAAATTGTGAGTTATACTTCTCCCTCATTTTCTCATCCTGCATTTTCGATTTCTGAACAAGCAACTGAGGGGAGATAGTTTATCTTAAATCAGACATTAAATCATAATGAAGGCTTAGTTTACAAAGCCAAAAACCTCTGTTATTAAGCCATTCTTGAGGAAATGGCAGCATTTTTAACATTTGACAGTAACTTTTCCAGGACTGTACTGGTGTTAGGAGCCAGTGTGATATTTCAGGAGCCATATGTGACACAGCTGCTTTAACGCTCGTTTGATTGCTCTATCAGACTAGCACACTGCATTTTACTGAGCTGGTGGCTGAAACAAACCTGGATGACAAGCATGCAAAAAAATTCTCAGAGTAGGGCCAGACACCATTCTGTGGCACGCAGCCCCTTCCTTTCCACCTCCATCATCCCAGCTCAGATGGGACTGGGATGTTCTGTTCCACAACCATGTTTTACAATCACAGCATTACAGAATGGTTTGGCTTAGAAGGAGACCTTGAGGAACATCTTGTTCCAACCCCCTGCCATGGGCAGGGACACGTTCCACACTTCCAGGCTGCTCCATCCAGCCTGGTCTTGGACACTTCCAGGACGGGCACCCACAATGCCTGTCCTTCCCTATGCCTCACCACAATCCAAGAATGCAATGAGAGGGAGGTGTCTTTACAAACAAAGTGTGGGCCTGCTGGTAGATTAATCCAGATACTGATAGTTGAAATAAGCAATGAAGGAAACCAAAAATTCCAGAGGAATTCCACTAATTCACATAGACTGCTGCTTACCCAAGCCCATGATAAATTCCTGGACTTACAGAAAAAGAACAGGATACACATTAGAAGACTCTGTAATAGGCAATTTGGAAAGTCTGCACCTCTCAAGTACTTCAGCCACCAGGGAAAGAGAGGGGGAAATGCAGTTGGGAAATCAGGACAAAAAGGAGGCTGCATCCTCTAGCAATCTGAGAGACCCCATGGGAAATGCCCCGTGGCCTCTCCCTTTATTCAAATAAAGCTACAGAGCTTTACTTACTCCTCTGTCTCCTTTTTGGACATAAGCCTTTGGCACTGTGAATTAATCTCCTGACACTAACTTCTAATCTAAACCTACTGGCAGTGTGAACCCATTCCCTCTTGTCTGTCACTACATGCTCTACTGAACAGCCTTGGGGCATCTTTCCTCCACCTTCCCTTCAGGCACTGGAAGGCCGCAGTGAGGTCACCCCAAGCTCCTCTTCTCCGGGCTGAACAATCCCAGCTCTCCCAGCCTTTCCTCGCAGGCGGGGCGCTCCATCGCTCCCACCACGCTGCCGCCCCTCTGGGCCCGCACAGAGCCCGTGTCCAGCCGGGCGGCGCTCCCGGCCCGGGGGCGGCACTGTGCGGCGGAGCAGGCGCGGAGGTCCCGGGGCCGCGGCGCCCAGCCCGGCGCTCCGCGGCCGGCAGAGCGGAGGGCGGGCCGGGCGCTCCGCGGGGCTCCTCCTCCGGCACCGCCGCTGTTTCCTGCCGGCCGGCGGAGAGCCGGGCGCTGCCGCCGCAGGTAGGCGGGGGAGAGAGGGGAGGAGGGAAGGAAGGAGTGGTGCGGCGGAGCGCGCCGCTGGCTCTGTCCGTGAGGGCTCCGCGCCCCGGGCAGCGCCATGGGCCCGCGCGGTTTGCGGGTGCGGCCGCGGGGCCGCGCTGCGCGGGAGGGAGCGCCGGCGGAGCCGCCCCAGCGCCTGCGGCCGGGCCCGGAGCTGGACCCGGGGCCGTGGTTCGTGCGGCGCTAGTGCCCCTGAGGACCTCCAGGCCCCGCTGAAGGGCCCTTCCGCTGCACAGAATCCCCGAGTCATGATGGTGGGAAGGGAGCTCTGAGATCGCCCAGCCCAACCCTCCTGCCCAAGCAGGGCCACCCCGAGCAGGTGACACGGGAACGCGTCTGGGTGGGTTTTCAATGAGCATGTCATTGCTCATTTCTCCAAGTCACATTGCGGCTAGAGCCATGCTGCAGCAACAGTAAACCTGGCATTGATAGGAAAAAAAATAAAGAAATAGCTATAGTGTAATTAAATTTCGACGATTTCAAAGGATTTATAATTAGATTTTATGCTCAGCCTATTTTAGTCATAACATTTTTAATAAATTTTAAAGCATTCAGAACATGTTGATTAATGAGATGAAGTTTCATGTTTTTGCAGTGAGTCAGGGAAAACATCTTTCATTTTCAGGCTTATTTCTGGTCTTGAAGATACCACTGCTGTGTGCTGTGCTAAGTACCTCTACAGGGGAACAGCTCTGCTGTTTGTGTTTCTGACTGTCAGCTCTTTCCTGTTTCGTAACTGAAAGTCTCATTATTGGCTTCAGTATCAGCTAGCTGATGAAAGTGACCTGTGACTTTTTTCAATACAGCCTTCAAAATGGAGAAACTGGCTAGGAAATGGGGGAAAGAATCACTCTTACTTCATAATTAGAAGGACAATGAATGAGGTCTGTAAAAATTCAAGGGCGGAAGGAGTTATGGCCAGTCTTTCACAGATGCTTTGTAATTTAGCAGACCAGGTAAGCTGGGTATCCTAAGTGCCTAGACATGTTAGGTGCCAAATTTCCTTTTATCTCAGTGGAATGAGATCATTCCCACTGAATATTTAGCTGCATTTTTAGGCATCTAAGAACATTGTAAAATGGGCTTCTAGGTCCCTACAAGTAGTTTGCTGATCTAATGAGTAAATTTGTTACCTCTTGTGTTAAATGAACCTATTAAGTGCTTTGATTATATTACATGCTTTGATAAATACACAGAAGAACAGCAATGCTCTTAAGGCCACAGTTCTTACAAAACTATATTAAAATGCTCTTTTATGCATTTCAGTTCAATTCAGGTTGTCTAGCAAATAGAAGAGTTTCTTACCATTTCCTCATGTAATTGAAACTAAAAGAAATCTGAGTAAATATATAGTCAGTAACATTATTACAGTAAATATTTGTAGATATAGTGAATCCTCGTGGTTAGGAAAAAGAGTAACAAATGCTGAGGTGAGAATGTCAGTAAGCATATTTTAACTGTTATGCCACCATGCAGGAGTAAACCTTTCCTTAGCAAAATAAAGGAAAATTGCAAATTGAACCTTGCAGAGCAGATTCAAAACTGGTATAATTACTGGCTGCTGATGCCAGTCATGACTTAGACAGGACACCTGCTTTGCAGGGTCCAAGTACTAGATGAGGCTGTAAAGGTAGGATTTTCAGAAAGTGATGGTTTAGGAGCCAGATGCTGCTCGTGCTTACAGGATGTGTGGGGACCAGAAATGAGATAGTGCTCCTTTGCAGATGGGCTCAGGATCTTGAGTCCCTGTCTGTCCACCAGCTGTTATTGAAATTATTGATGGACTTCTGGCCTGTTCAATCAATCAATCAATCAATCAGGTGATGTTGTCCTGCACACTGTTGTTTGTGAAGTTGTGTTCTTTAGTGTGTCTCAGTGTGTGAGTGCCTTGTGTTTGGATTTTCTCCAGTGATGTTCTCATATTTCTTATGAAAGGTTGCAGTTCATAGAGAGTTGTTGCTGTACAGTTGAGACAGAAGAAATTGTCACCTCCCATTCTTGTGCATCACCATATGGCATCCCCTATACGGACAGGCACAGGTAAGAAGATTTATGTGTGCATCTTCTCAGTGGGTTTGGAATGTGCTGTGTGGGTGGGATTTGTGCTGTGCACGTGGCAGAGATGTTCCCTCAGTTCCCTCCATGAGAAGCTGTAAGGAGCAGTGAGGACAGCTCAGTGGTGGGGCAGGCTGGGTGCTGCTGGGAATGTCTCCTGTGTGGGCATTTGGGAAGAGGCTCATTGTTCTCTGAGTGGGATAGTGAGTGCAGGGCTGGAAGGGCTTTTGCTTGTCTGAAGTCATCATTTGGTGAAGGGGAAGGAGGCTGATGAGATGGGAATGTTACCCTGGGAGCAGCTGAAGTGAGGCTCACACCATTGAGTCACCTGGGAACCCTCTGCTGCTGTTTGTGTTAGCAGGACTTTCAGTGAGTTGGGGATGATGATGTTGTTGTTTTAATTCTTTCTGTGGCATTTTTCTTCTGAAGGAAACCTGCTGGCTGTAGACTCAAGGTTGAGATGTTGGAACATGATCTCTTTGGAGAGGGAGAGCAGGAGCATTGCTCACTTTGTTCCCTGTCCTTGGGGAGAAAGTGAGGGAGGGAGCATCAAGTGAAGTACAGAATCTAAGACTTGGGATGAGTATTGGGGAGACCACAAAGACACAAGGAAAGCAGCCATCAAACTGCAGTAGAACAAAACCATTGCACAACAGAGCTTGATTTCTCAGCAACTTCATGTTCTGGAACTCTTGGGTTTGGTTTTCTCTTGAGGTGTTAAAGAGTCTCAGTACCATGTGAAGTCAGTAGGAGCTGTGGGGACTTAGCTGCACACAGTTTGAAAGCTGCACACAGTTTTATGGATGTTGACATTTCTATCCCTTCATTAGACCAAAGCCAGTGTTTGACAATTTTGGTGTTTCCTAATGCTTGGGTGAATTCAGTAGGGAACAACTGGTTGCTAGAATCAAATTGCACATTAAGTTACTTGTCAGTTACACCATCAGAATTTGTAAATGTTTTTGGCTATCATGTGATTGTTCCTCTAAGACATAAAATTTACAGCTCCTTCTGTGCTGTCCTGGTTTAGGATCCTTGCTCCTTTGTAGCACCAGTGGCATTCTGCAACATGCCTGTCTTCACCTTCTGCTTGTTCGTGATTCTGATCAGTAGGTTGATGTCAGATGTAACTTTGACCTCCACGTTGTTGCACTTGGCTTCTCACAGACCCCACCACTGTGTGAGGTGTTAGAGCTTTGCAGCTGCAGACCTTTATAAACCTTCTCTTTGATTTCCTGAGCTAGCTGGGCAGCTGTTGACAGTTATTTATTTTCTTGGCTGCTTGTCCCAATAGCAGGTTAAATACTTTTGTGATGTCTCTGTTGCAACTTGTTAGTGTATTGTCAAAATACCCTTTAATGGCCTGTGGTGTGTGATAAATAAGTACCTGCTCACTGAAAATTGCCTGATTGAGCATCTTGATTCTTAATTGAATTTTTTCAAAGAATTAATAATTCTTTGTGCCAAATGTAGAAATCTGGTATTAATTTACATCTTAGGACATAGTTTAGGTGGCTCCCACTTGTGCTCTGTATGTACAGTTAATAAAAGGCCAACCTTGCATGTGCTGTGCCTCAGGTACAGTGTTCACTAGTGTTCTCTGCTGCACTTAAATTATAGTGAATGTGACAAGAGATCATAGCAATACCTGTAAGAGTTTAGAGAAAATGAGTGGTCCTTGTCAAGACTTTGAGAGTTTTGAGTGTGTTGCTCCCATCTAGAATTAAGCAGAACCCACAATGCTATGCCAAGAACCTTTTTCACTCAAGGCAAAAGAGCCCAAATAAATGTTCATTTTGCAAGTGCAAATTTCATCTCGGGCAGTTGTGAGGGGAGTGAAATGGTGAGTAATACAGGACAGAAAACCTTCTTTCATTGTCTCTAGGGTCAATAAGTTTCCGCTTTATATTGAGGGTGTTTAATGAGTTCCAAATTTGCTTCCCACAGATTCACACATGACCGGACAGCAGTGTGATTACCACTTGCCTTATGGCCTGGCTATTTTTTAACTTTAGATCAATTACTCTTTGAAGGTAGTTATTAAGGAGTGTTTTATTTATCCAGAGAAACCAAGGGTAGCTGGTGACCTTTGCCATGTCACCATGAGGACACCTCGCAGTACTGGCCCTGTGGAGGATGGTAGTGCAGGTGACTTTGGGCAGCCAGCTTCAACCCAGTGCTGGAACCTGGTGCTGCAGCTGCAGGCGTGTCTGCACACAGAGCATACTTGCACTTCTGCTCCAATGAGATTGCCTTAGGAAATGGTAGCACTCCCTCAGTTTGAGGGGGCAAGGCTGATTATCTCACCATCAGTGAGAGCCCTGGGCTGTCAGCTCTCCAACTTGTGTCATCCCACCATGATGCAGAGCCTCCATCCTGGAGGGCTTTGTGTGACTGAATTTAGCCCAGAGAGGAGATGCAAATGGTTTTCAGCACTTTGGGTTAGTCTGAGACATGGCACAGAGGTGAAGCACAAGCACAACTCAGTGTCTGAGAGGAGGGAGTGAATCCTGCAGCCCTTCAGGCTGCTCAGGGCTGTGTGAATGGCACTCTGAGTGGACAGCTGCTCACCTTTGCTTAGAAAGGTGAAAAGAAACACTTAATTGTCCTTTTCCAGGCCTGGCAGTGGGAGCTGTTCCAGTTGTATATTTTGGGGTTTGTCCCCACTGCTCTAGGACAGGCAGAGCAGCCATTTGTTCATGCCTTGGAGCTTGAGCCCTCTGGAATGAGATAATCTGTAACTCTGGGAGCAGAGTGTGTGGCTCTGCTGTCACTGACCAGCACACTCTGCCACTCTGAGCCACTGCTGGGTCATCAGCCTGCCAGGAACCCAAAAGCAGCTGTGGAAAAATGGTGAGCTTGGATGTTCCCTTGAGACTGGCACAAAGATGAATGAAGGACTGGCAGAAATCAACTCCTTGATGAACATCCTGCTGTGCCTCTTTGCAGCTATGGAGCATAGGTGGTCCCTTCCCAAAAGCCAGAGCTTTCTTCAGTGCCAGCAGTGCTTGGCTCCTGCAGTGCCATGGGTGATTTGCAGTCAGCCATTTTGGTGCAAAAGAAAGCTTTCTCTCTTGCAGTAGTTCATTTTTAATATGAAAAGTTGTGAGATACCACTCCACTTGCCCATTGCTTTGGGGAGATGTATTCAGGAAAGACTCTGAGGAAAGATTTCTGATCTGTTCAGGAAAGCCCAGTTGGCCTGGGCAGAGATGGTATTGCACACATTGGGACAAGAGGTTTTCTAGGGTCTGAAAAACCCCAAATGCTGATCTGTTCTATAGTGCTGACATTACATGTGCAATGAGAAATCTGCAACTTGTGTAGATGTGATTTTATTTTTAATCCCACTGAATGCTATTTTGTTAATTTTCATTATCCCTGGAAGCCCTTTCCTCAGCTGCTGTGCAGAGTGGGATTTCTGTAGTGAGCAGCAGCAGCAGCAAGTGAATGAGGGGGAGAAGTTTTGCTCTCAGGTGCTTGTTGTCAGGGACAGGTCTGTGTCCCTTGCTGAGGACATGTGGCAGCATTGCACACGCTGGGCTCCTGTGTCTCTGCCTGCTCCTCCATGAGACTCTCGTGGCATCTGTGCTCTGAGTGCTGACTGCCTTATCCACCCAGCCCTGCCTTTGTGCTGGCCTGGCTGCAGAGCACCTGAGCACCCAATGTCCCAGCACCAGGTCTGTCCTGCGACACTTCTCAGGCACTTCTTGGTTGCTGCAGACAGCCTCCTGCCTTCAGAAATCTGCATGCAAGTGTTTAAACATGGAACCAAACAGGGAGAAGATCTGATATGTGAAAATAATTGATGGGTTTGTGGTAAAAATTGGGACAATGAGAAGCTACCTGACAGATTAGTCAATTATAATCTGCTAGCTGTGGCAGAGTGAAACTCTTGTCTTTTTCCTAGAGCTGTGTGTGATGCTGAACACACGTGGGAATTGTTCAGGGCAACAGCAATGTACTGAAGAATTTGATTCTGTAGGATCTCTAAATTAGTTATAAACCCTTTTTTTTCCTGGTCTAATGTGAGCTCTCATTGGCCTTTTTCAGTAACCTTCAGCACACAATGCACGTGGTGGTTTTCTGAGATTCAAAAGAGAAAGCAGTATTTCCTGTGTTTGTCCTTTAACACAAGGGTTTTCTTCCCCCCAGATTCATTTAGCAGCTAGGTTTAGTCTTGTTTGCAGCTATCAAAAGATAACTTAAAACATCTTCTGCAGGATTTGGAGACGCCGGGATGCCGGTGCGTGCTGATGATGTGATGGCGCTGCTCAGCCACATTGCCACGGTGAAGGGCATGAAAGCTGCTGTCTCCAATTCTGGCCGGGGAGCCATGCTCACAGGTGCATCAGCATTTGTGGGGGGCATGCTGGGAGGCCCTCCTGGAATCGCTGTAGGTAAGTGTGCTTTGCTTTAGGAACAAGAGGATGGTTAAATCTTAGACATCAATGCTTCTGGTGGCTTGTGCATTAAGTGCCCCTAAATCAGGTATTGATGTTCTCATGGAAGTCCCTTGAAGATGAATTCACCCATCGTCAGCTTTCAAGTATTTCTGTGCTGTCTTGGGAAAAATTGCTCACTGAGTAAAAGCTGCAAATGAAGAGTTTTTGTCTAATGAAAAAGTGCATCCCTGTGAGTGCCTAGATGACTTTTTAGGAAGAGTCTCTGGGGGTGGCAGTTTTGGTGGCAGGGTCAGTTCTGCCACCTCTCCATTGGCAGGGTTCTCTCTCTCTCTCTCTCTCTCTCTCCTTGCTTCATTCCATCTGTCCATCCATCCCAGGCCGTGTGTGCTGCGGGCAGTGCTGCCCTGTGCATTGCTGTGCTGCACTCACACTGCTGCTGGAGGGGAGCCCTGCAGGGCTGCTGGGCTGCTTTCTCAGCAGCCAGGGGCCCATCAGCTGTAGATCCGTGCCTCTGCTGTCATCCTGATAACCTGGGGCCTTCCACTCAGCCCAGCATGTCTTGTCCTCCTGGCGAGGGTGGGCTGTGCCCCTGGTAGATGAAAGCCTGCATGTGTCTGATGGGCTTGGTCTCTGAGCACCTGCAGGGTGGCTTCAGGTGTGTGGGACACTGCAGTGGGTGACTCTTCAAGAAGCAGAAAGCTTTGACCACTCTGGGAGTATCTAGTAAGAGATGATGACACTGCTGAGGCAGTTGTTGCTCTGCTCTTTTCCTTGGGCAAGGTTTTCTTCAGCAGTCGAGCTTCCCCTGAGCCAGTGTCCCAGGGAGTGTTTTGGTTCTGGTTTCTGGCTTGAAGCTGTTAATGTTGATTGCAGAAATGGTTTCTTTATGGTTGCTGTGGATGTAAAGAGGTTTTTAAAATCCTTTTTGATGCTTTGTATTTTGTGTATAAATCTAGTTAAAGCAGACACATACACAACTCTGTCTTGATTTCTGATCGTGTTGGGAACATTGTTGGTGAAGGCTGTGGATGGAATTCCAGGCTTTAACATTAACTGATAAAGACTAACGATTTTATTTGTTTCCTAGGAGGAGCACTGGGTGGATTGCTTGGATGGATGACTTCTGGACAGTTCAAGTCAGTCCCTCAGGTTTTAATGGAGTTGCCTGCTGCTGAGAAGCAGAAACTCTGTGCTGAAGCCATGGCTGTTGTCAAGAACTTAGACTGGACTGATGCTGCTCAGCTCATTGCTCTTGTAATGTCAAATACTGCTCTCACAGAAAAGGTATTAGGAGTGCTGACCACTTTCCTTACCAATGAGTTCAAAGCACAACTAAAATATGGAGAATAGTCCACTCCAGAGCAGGATTTTTATACTGGAATTGCATTTTACTCCCATAATTGTGATTCTTCAACACAACAATTGGTGGTGTTCATTACTAATTACAAATATATGCTGATCTAAGTTTGGGATTTTGGTGTTTGGGGGTTTTTAAATTTTTATCATTGTTGTTATCATTTTCGATTCGTGTGGATTTGGAAGCATAGTATTAGGTTACTGCATTATCCTGACACTGACCTGCTATGAAGTTTTGGATTGCTCTGCACTAGGACCAGTTCAAATTGCTAAAGGGAATCATGCTGCTCCTAGGCTAATGTGTCACTTGTGAAAATTTTCAAAGTCCTTTTGTTTTATTTTGGAGACTTGATTCTATTTGTTGAAGTGCTTTAATTTTTTTCCCCTGGGAATGACATGTAAGGTGCCAGAGCAGCTGGGGCACTTTGAAGAATTTTACCTGTTGTTTGTTTCAGCCCTGCAAAGGAAAGTTTTACAAGGAAGTACATTGCTGTGAACTCAAAAAACTCAATCCATACTTTGTTTGTCTCTTTTTTATTGTAATTCTTGAATTATCTTTTTATGTAAGAAGGAAAGCAAATTCTTAAACAAGATTTCAAGAAACAGGAAAACACACTGTGAACACTTTCAATTCAATTTTCACCAGGTTCCTGTGCCCTGGGATGGGAGGGTGTGGCATTAAAAACATGGGGAGCTGAATCTGCCAGTTTTGTGTGAGCCCCAGGATGAAGGTTGTCATTTGAGCATTGGTTTCTTGCTTGAGTCTGTACAGCTGGTCCTTGGTTTTCATTAAAATCTTAAGAAGAAGCCTCCTCTTGATCTGTGTGTTGCTTGAAATGGAAGGAACCCTTGAGGAGCTCAGGCAGGCCTGCAGTGGGCAGCCAGCAGCTGGCAGCAGCAGTGCTGCTGGGCTGGGCTGATGTGCCAGCTGCACTGTTACTGTGAGCACAAATGCTGTGGGGCTGAATGGCCCAGCCAGTTGGTCACGTTGGGTTTCGAGGCACTCGTAAGAGAAGTTTGTAGGTAGGAAGATGTGCAGGTGTGCCTTCTTGTTATGTAGGACCCGTGGAGCTGCTGATGCACTGGCGGCAGCGGTGCCTGCGGGTGAGCGTGGAGAACTTGGTCTGCGTGCAGCGCATGCAGATGTCCGTGGCCTTGTCTGGGATCCAGGGAGCCGCGGGCTCCCTGCAGGGCTGCCGGCCCGTCTTGGTCAGCAGGTGCTTGATGCACTCCTCCAGGTGGCTGATCCACTCCTTCCTCTCCGTCAGGGAGGCTGCGGACACCACAAAGGACTTCTTGGAGGTTTTGATCATCCAGCGGTTCTTCATCTGCAAGGTGTCCGGCAGTGTCTCCAAAGTGACATCTTCAAGGGGGATGATGTGCTGGGAGTTGTACTTCCTTTTGTTGATGATGATGCTGCCGTAGACGAGGATGTCGTTGAAAAGGAAAAAGATGCGAGGCTTTGGCTTCTTGCGGCATTCTTTGGTCAAAATCCCTTCTCCCAGCAGCACCCTGCCCGGCAAGGCCAAGGGCTGCCCAGAAGCCCCAAAGCAGTTCTCCACAGCAGCGATGCGCTGGCTGTTGATCTCCGTGTTTGCAAGATGGTCCACCATGGCCAGCTCCCTCTGAAGAGAGGAAACAAAGAGGGAAGAGGTGAAACTGCAGACATTGCACCAGGTGAGGGTGAGCAGCCAGTGGATGCACAGGGGAGATGCTCCTGGTGCAGTCTGAGGCTACAGGTGATCTCATGAGCACTCCTCACTTGGGTTTGTTACCTTTCTAAATAAAATCTTCAAACTTTCTGACCCCATTTTGCAACAGCCCAGGCTGGACTGGGATGGTTCATTTTGCAGCAGTGGAAGCCCCTGAAGGCAGAGCCAGGTGTTCCTGGTTGTGCTTTTCACCAGTCTTCCTGTGTGCCCTTA
This sequence comes from Passer domesticus, assembly GCF_036417665.1. Classification (NCBI taxonomy): domain Eukaryota; kingdom Metazoa; phylum Chordata; class Aves; order Passeriformes; family Passeridae; genus Passer; species Passer domesticus. The sequence goes on along the minus strand of NC_087485.1, from coordinate 14,052,365 downwards.
GAAAAGAAAGCTGCTTGGTCTGAACCTGATTTGATGCAGATCCATAGATCTGCACAAAAGGGTCTTGAGAGCAAGGCTCCTGCTTCTGACTGCACACCTACTTTCTCAAGGATTGCTTACTGACACACACTCCCACAGCTCCATTCTGGGCCAGAGCTGAGGCAGGAACAAAAGCAAACTCTGTGCTATCACTTGTTCCTGCTGGTCTTCCATGCATGACAAAAAGGGTAAATAAAAGAAATTACAAAAGCCCCTATCATGTGAATAAACCAACTCAGAAGCTACGCCATTCCTCTGTTATCCCAGGATTGATGTTGCTTCCAAATTCAGGACACATCATTCTGAAAACAGTGAGCTCTGCTGTAGGGGAAATGGAAGGGAGCACACTCATGTCTCCCACACCTCTGCACCCTCCTTCTCACACAGTCTGGGGGTTTGCCATTGTGCTGTGCTTTCGTTCCAACAGGAAGCCCAGGTAAGGGCAACCCTGAAGCGAAAGCAGCTGCTTGCTCTTGGCAGTCTGCAGTAAGGGAGGTGCTCCCTGGCAGTCGATTTCCTCCTTGCCCCTTGCAGGCTGGAGGGTGCTGCCCAGGGCCAGCTGGCCATGGGAATGTGAGTCATTTCCTCCTGCAGAGAGGTAGCTCAGCCATCACAAGGCACATCACAGGGACTTGTGTTGTTAGTCTGGCTGCTGCTGATGGGTAATGGAAGCACTCATGCAGAGCTGCTGTGCACTGGTATCCCGGTGCTCTTTGCCCAGAATCCCTGCTGCCAAGGAGGCTGGAGAGAAGGGGGAGAGCAGGCAGGATTTCCAGAATTTGATGGTTTAGGAGCCAGATGCTGCTGTGCTCTACAGGATGTGTATGGGCCAGTGATGACAGAGTCCTCCTTTGCAAGTGGGATTGTCCAGAGTCCCTGTCTGTTCACCAGCTGTTATTCAAATACTTGATGGACTTCTGGCCTGTCTAATCAATAAGTTGATATTGTCTTGCACACTGTTATTTGTGGAGTTGTATTTGTTCATTACTTGGATCTTGAGCGTTATGGAATCAGATAATCTGTAAGTTGGGGAGCATAGTGTGAGGCTCTGAAGTGCTTCTTTATTGGTACAGACAGCCTCCTGCCTTTAGACATGTAAGAAAACAGGGAGAAGAACTGATATGTGAAAATAATTGACTGACTTGTGGTAAAAATTAGGACAATGAGAAGATACCTGACTCATTAGTCAATTATAATCTGCTAGCTGTGGCAGAGTGAAGCTCTGTCTTGTTCCCAGAGCAGTGTGTGATGCTGAGCACACATGGGGATTGTCAGGCCAAAAGCAATGTACTGAAGAATTTGATTCTGTAGACTCTCTGTTATAAACCCATTTTTTTTCTGGTCTAACCTGAGATCTCATTGACATTTCCAGTAAACATCAGCAATTCCTATAAAGGGTGGTTTTTCGAGAATCAAAAGTGAAAGCATTTACTATTTTCTGTGTTTTTTCGTTGAACGATAGGGTTTTCTTCTCCCCAGTTACATTTTGCAGCTAGGTTTCCTCTTGGTTGCAGTGGTCAAAAGGTAACATAAAAAATCTTTTGCAGGATACAGAGGTGCCGGTAAACACAAATTGGCAAATTTGTGTTTAATGAGATGAATTTTAATGTTTTTGCAATGAGTCAGGGAAAATATCTTTAATTTTCAGTCTTAGCTCAGATTTTGAAGATACCACCACCGTGTGCTGTGCTCAGTACCTCTACAGCAGAAGACCAGGCTGTAAAGGAAGGAGTTTCAGAAAGTGATGGTTTAGGAGCCAGATGCTGCTGGTGCTTACAGGATGTGTGGGGACCAGAAATGAGATAGTGCTCCTCTGCAGGTGGGCTCAGGATCTTGAGTCCCTGTCTGTCCACCAGCTGTTATTGAAATTATTGATGGACTTCTGGCCTGTTCAATCAATCAGGTGATGTTGTCCCACACACTGTTGTTTGTGAAGTTGTGTTCTTTAGTCTGTCTCAGTGTGTGAGTGCCTTGTGTTTGGATTTTCTCCAGTGATGTTCTCATATTTCTTATGAAAGGTTGCAGTTCATAGAGAGCTGTTACTGGAGAGTTGAGACAGAAGAAATTGTCACCTCCCATTCTTGTGCATCACCATATGGCGTCCACAAGGAGAAAGACAGGGAAGACGACTTGTCTGTGTATCTTCAGTGGGTTTGGAATGTGCTGTGTGGGTGGGATTTGTGCTGTGCTCATGGCAGAGATGTTCCCTCAGTTCCCTCCATGAGAAGCTGTAAGGAGCAGTGAGGACAGCTCAGTGGTGGGGCAGGCTGGGTGCTGCTGGGAATGTCTCCTGTGTGGGCATTTGGGAAGAGGCTCATTGTTCTCTGAGTGGGATAGTGAGTGCAGGGCTAGAAGGGCTTTTGCTTGTCTGAAGTCATCATTTGGTGAAAGGGAAGGAGGCTGATGAGATGGGAATGTTACCCTGGGAGCAGCTGAAATGAGGCTCACACCACTGAGTCACCTGGGAACCCTCTGCTGCTGTTTGTGTTTGCAGGACTTTCAGTGAGTTGGGGATGATGATGTTGTTGTTTTAATTCTTTCTGTGGCATTTTTCTTCTGAAGGAAACCTGCTGGCTGTAGGCTCAAGGCTGAGATGTTGGAACATGATCTCTTTGGAGAGGGAGAGCAGGAGCTTTGCTCACTTTGTTCCCTGCCCTTGGGGAGAAAGTGAGCGAGGGAGCATCAAGTGAAGTACAGAATCTAAGACTTGGGATGAGTATTGGGGAGACCACAAAGACACAAGGAGAGCAGCCATCAAACTGCCATAGAACAAAACCATTGCACAACAGAGCTTGATTTCTCAGCAACTTCATGTTCTGGAACTCTTGGGTTCCTATTTCTGTGTACCAAATGTAGGAATCTGACATTAGTTTCCATGTTAGGATATTGTTTATATTTCAGTGGCTCCCACTAGTGCTCTGTATGTTAAAAAAAAACCAAAAAACAACCCTGGTATGTGCTGTGCCTCAGGTACTGTCTTCATTAATGTTTTTTGCAGGATTTAAATTATTGTGAATGTGAGAAGAGATCATAGAAATAGTTGTTAAGAGTTTAGAGGAAATGAGTGCTCCTTCTGAAGTCTTTGAGATTTTTGAATGTGATGCTCACATCCAGAATTAAGCAGGACCCATTCTGCTATGCCAAAAACCCTTTTCAGTCAAGCCAAAAAAGCTCATATAATTGTTAATTTTGTAAGTGGAAATTTCCTTTGGGTGAGTTGAGGGGAGAGTGAAAATATCAGTAATTTAGTATGGAAAAACTGCTTTCAGTTTCAGTTGTGCCAATAAGTTTCTGCTTTATCTTGAGCCTGATTAATGAGTTACAAATTTGCTTGCCAGTAACTCATACACCACCACCCAGCAGTGTTGCTACCACTTTCCTTATATCCTGGCTATTCTTTAGCTTTAAGTCAACTGCACTTTGAAGTGAGTTATTGAGGAGTGTTTTATTTATCCAGAGAAGCCAAGGGTAGCTGATCACCTTGGCACGGTGTTCTAGGTACAGTTTGTGGTGATTGGCAGTGGGGCTGTGGCTGAGCCCCATCCCTGAGGAGCTCCAGCTGCGCAGAGGAGGTGAACAGCACTGAAAGGTTGTGTTGAGGGAAAAGAAGCAGGAGACACTTGAAGCCTTCTCGAGTTGTATGGTGTAATTTTGTGTAGCATGGCTGTGTCAAAAGGAATGTATGCTGACTGTGACACTGCTGCCAATGTAGCTGTACAGGAACGTTCAGACACAGACAGAGCCCAGCATGACTATGAGACCTACAGGTACCGACGGCCTGCTCCGGACCGGAACTATTCTCGACACAGGAGTACAGGTGAGCCCCGGGGGACATAATGGGGTATAACTTGTCAAGTGAAGGACAGCTTGTTTTATCTACATGGAAAGCTTTGTTGGAAAGAAAAGGCATTGAGAGTACTGAATACGCCCTTTGTAGTATTTTACACTTGGCACAGTCACCAGATTTTGAAAGTGATGCAAATACTGCTTTTAGTGTTGTAGCCTGGAAAGAAGTTAGGGAGAGACTGTGAGACGTGGTACCAAAAGGAGACAAGGTGGCTGCAGATTTGGCTACCACCTGGAGATTGCTCTATGAGAGTTGAAAAGAATGGAAAAGAGAGCAGGACAAGAGAGAGCAGGAGGTGGAAGGACAATCAGAGCCTGAGATCCTGAGGAACTGAGCAGGCAGGCCAAAAGCCTAAAAGCACACCAGGCAAACCAAGAGCCTAAGAGCCTAAAAATCCAGAGGAGTTATAGGTAAGCAGACCTGAGAGCATAAAAGTCTGGACAACTTATGAGACAGTATCCCCAAGAAGAAGGGTGCTGGTTATGAAGAATGGATGCTACAGGCTCTGCTTATTTGGTAAAAATAAAATAGGATGAGGCTGGGCACTTTGCTTATTTGGAAGGAGATGGCTTGGGAGCAAACATCCACTCTGCCATTTTCAATTAAAATATTGGAGTCCAGAGAAACAGTAGACACCTGAACTATGGAAGGATGTAGATCAAAGCAATGGATGAATGAAAACTTTCCTGATGTGCTATGGAGATTAGAGAAGTTCATTTGAGAATCAATAATGCAATCTTCTGCAGATAAAGGTTTAGATGAGATGCTATAATTTACCTAGTATTAAGGCTGTGTTCAAAGTGATGTGAGTCTGTTCCATAAATGTTTGCTATGTATTTGAAAAAGCATTATAACTTGGAATTACAGAGCTGTTAATGAGGCTGTATAGTTGTTATTGTTGTTTAAGTTTTATGGCTGTTGATGGAATTGTATAGCTGTTGATTTTGCTAATGTCCTAGTGTATGACCTTTAACTTATTCTTGCATGTTACCTAATAAAATTATACAGCTCTTGATATTGTCAATATTCTAGAAATGTGAGTTTATATATTTTAATGACATGTAAGTTTGGGGAGTGAATTGAGGTCAGCTTTCTGGAGTAAGTGGAACTTACACCGGAGATTCTTAAACCATGTTTGCTGTTTTTCCTGTAAGGGTTCTGTAGAAAAATAGCAGACATAGCATTAATTTAAAAGAGAAAAAAAAGGCAGGGGGAGAACAGTAGGTACAGAGTTTGTGGTAACTGTTAGTGGAGCTGTGGCTGATCGTCCCTGATGAGCTTCAAGTGCACAGAGCAGGTGAACAGCACTGAAGGCAATGAGACCTGGAGTGCCCAGGTGTAGTGACAATCACAGAGGGCACAGAGGGCACACAGGTGTAAGGCAGGTAAGGTGAAGGGGATCAGAGGCTGTGCTGAGGAAGAACAAGAAAGGAGACCTGCTTGAAGCCTTCTGACGTTGTATGGTGTTATTTTGTGTATCATGGCTGTCTGGACTGTGCCACTGTGTCACCTTTGCCATGTCACCATGAGGACACCTCGCAGTACTGGCCCTGTGCAGGATGGTAGTGCAGGTGACTTTGGGCAGCCAGCTTCAACCCAGTGCTGGAACCTGGTGCTGCAGCTGCAGGCATGTCTGCACACAGAGCATCATTGCACTTCTGCTCCAATGAGATTGCCTTAGGAAATGGTAGCACTCCCTCAGTTTGAGGGGGCAAAGCTGATTATCTCACCATCAGTGAGAGCCCTGGGCTGTCAGCTCTCCAACTTGTGTCATCCCACCGTGCTGCAGAGCCTCCATCCTGGAGGGCTTTGTGTGACTGAATTTAGCCCAGAGAGGAGATGCAAATGGTTTTCAGCACTTTGGGTTAGTCTGAGACACGGCACAGAGGTGAAGCCCAAGCACAGCTCAGTGTCTGAGAGGAGGGAGTGAATCCTGCAGCACTTCAGCCTGCTCAGGGCTGTGTGAATGGCACTCTGAGTGGACAGCTGCTCACCTTTGCTTAGAAAGGTGAAAAGAAACACTTAATTGTCCTTTTCCAGGCCTGGCAGTGGGAGCTGTTCCAGTTGCATATTTTGGAGTTTTTCCCCACTGCTCTAGGACAGGCAGAGCAGCCATTTGTTCATGCCTTGGAGCTTGAGCCCTCTGGAATGAGATAATCTGTAACTCTGGGAGCAGAGTGTGTGGCTCTGCTGTCACTGACCAGCACACTCTGCCACTCTGAGCCACTGCTGGGTCATCAGCCTGCCAGGAACCCAAAAGCAGCTGTGGAAAAATGGTGAACTTGGATGTTCCCTTGAGACTGGCACAAAGATGAATGAAGGAGTGACAGAAATCAACTCCTTGATGAACATCCTGCTGTGCCTCTTTGCAGCTATGGAGCATAGGTGGTCCCTTCCCAAAAGCCAGAGCTTTCTTCAGTGCCAGCAGTGCTTGGCTCCTGCAGTGCCATGGGTGATTTGCAGTCAGCCATTTTGGTGCAAAAGAAAGCTTTCTCTCTTGCAGTAGTTCATTTTTAATATGAAAACTCGTGAGATACAACTCCACTTTCACATTGCACTGAGGAGATGTATTCAGGAAAGACTCTGAGGAAAGATTTCTGATCTGTTCAGGAAAGCCCAGTTGGCCTGGGCTGAGATGGTATTGCACACACTGGGACAAGAGGTTTTCTAGGCTCTGAAAAACCCCAAATGCTGATCTGTTCTATAGTGCTGACATTACATGTGCAATGAGAAATCTGCAACTTGTGTAGATGTGATTTTATTTTTAATCCCATTGAATGCTTTTCTGTTCATTTTCATTATCCCTGGAAGCCCTTTCCTCAGCTGCTGTGCAGAGTGGGAAATATTTCTGTAGTGAGCAGCAGCAGCAGCAAGTGAATGAGGGGGAGAAGTTTTGCTCTCAGGTGCTTGTTGTCAGGGACAGGTCTGTGTCCCTTGCTGAGGACATGTGGCAGCATTGCACACGCTGGGCTCCTGTGTCTCTGCTTGCTCCTCCATGAGACTCTCGTGGCATCTGTGCTCTGAGTGCTGACTGCCTTATCCACCCAGCCCTGCCTTTGTGCTGGCCTGGCTGCAGAGCACCTGAGCACCCAATGTCCCAGCACCAGGTCTGTCCTGCGACACTTCTCAGGCACTTCTTGGTTGCTGCAGACAGCCTCCTGCCTTCAGAAATCTGCATGCAAGTGTTTAAACATGGAACCAAACAGGGAGAATATCTGATATGTGAAAATAATTGACTGACTTGTGGTAAAAATGAGGACAATGAGAAGACACCTGACAGATTATTCAATTATAATCTGCTAGCTGTGGCAGAGTGAAACTCTTGTCTTTTTCCCAGAGCTGTGTGTGATGCTGAACACACGTGGGAATTGCTCCTGCCAACAGCAATGTCCTGAACAATTTGATCCTGTAGAATTTCTGAATTTGTTATAAAGCTATTTTTTTTTTCCTGCTGTAACCTGAGATCTCATTGGCATTTCCAGTAAACTTCAGCAATTCCCGTAAGGGGTGGTTTTCCAAGAATCAAAAGTGAAAGCAATTATTATTTCCTGTGCTTTAGCCTTTAATACTAGGGTTTTGTGCACCCCAGATTCATTTTGCAGCTAGATTTCTTCTTGGTTGCAGTGGTCAAAAGGTAACTAAAAAATCTTTTGCAGGATTTGGAGATGCTGGGTTGCCAATTCACGTTTAATGAGATGAGTTTTTTGTTTTTGCAGTAAGTCAGGGAAAATATCTTTAATTTTCAGGCTTAGCTCAGATTTTGAAAATATCACCACCGTGTGCTGTGCTCAGTACCTCTACAGCAGAAGACCAGGCTGTAAAGGAAGGAGTTTCAGAAAGTGATGGTTTAGGAGCCAGATGCTGCTGGTGCTTACAGGATGTGTGGGGACCAGAAATGAGATAGTGCTCCTTTGCAGATGGGCTCAGGATCTTGAGTCCCTGTCTGTCCACCAGCTGTTATTGAAATTATTGATGGATTTCTGGCCTGTTCAATCAATCAATCAGGTGATGTTGTCCCACACACTGTTGTTTGTGAAGTTGTGTTCTTTAGTCTGTCTCAGTGTGTGAGTGCCTCGTGTTTGGATTTTCTCCAGTGCTGTTCTCATATTTCCTATAAAATGTTGCAGTTCATAGAGAGCTGTCGCTGTACAGCTGAGACAGAAGAAATTGTCACCTCCCATTCTTGTGCATCACCATATGGCTTCCCCTATACGGAGAGGAACAGGTAAGAAGATTTATGTGTGCATCTTCTCAGTGGGTTTGGAATGTGCTGTGTGGGTGGGATTTGTGCTGTGCTCGTGGCAGAGATGTTCCCTCAGTTCCCTCCATGAGAAGCTGTAAGGAGCAGTGAGGACAGCTCAGTGGTGGGGCAGGCTGGGTGCTGCTGGGAATGTCTCCTGTGTGGGCATTTGGGAAGAGGCTCATTGTTCTCTGAGTGGGATAGTGAGTGCAGGGCTAGAAGGGCTTTTGCTTGTCTGAAGTCATCATTTGGTGAAGGGGAAGGAAGCTGATGAGATGGGAATGTTACCCTGGGAGCAGCTGAAATGAGGCTCACACCACTGAGTCACCTGGGAACCCTCTGCTGCTGTTTGTGTTTGCAGGACTTTCAGTGAGTTGGGGATGATGATGTTGTTGTTTTAATTCTTTCTGTGGCATTTTTCTTCTGAAGGAAACCTGCTGGCTGTAGGCTCAAGGTTGAGATGTTGGAACATGATCTCTTTGGAGAGGGAGAGCAGGAGCATTGCTCACTTTGTTCCCTGCCCTTGGGGAGAAAGTGAGTGAGGGAGCATCAAGTGAAGTACAGAATCTAAGACTTGGGATGAGTATTGGGGAGACCACAAAGACACAAGGAGAGCAGCCATCAAACTGCCATAGAACAAAACCATTGCACAACAGAGCTTGATTTCTCAGCAACTTCATGTTCAGGAACTCTTGGGTTCCTATTTCTGTGTACCAAATGTAGGAATCTGGCATTAGTTTCCATGTTAGGATATTGTTTATATTTCAGTGGCTCCCACTAGTGCTCTGTATGTTAAAAAAAACCCAAAAAACAACCCTTGTATGTGCTGTGCCTCAGGTACTGTCTTCATTAATGTTTTTTGCAGGATTTAAATTATTGTGAATGTGAGAAGAGATCATAGAAATAGTTGTTAAGAGTTTAGAGGAAATGAGTGCTCCTTCTGAAGTCTTTGAGATTTTTGAATGTGATGCTTACATCCAGAATTAAGCAGGACCCACACTACTATGCCAAAAACCCTTTTCAGTCAAGCCAAAAAAGCTCATATAATTGTTAATTTTGTAAGTGGAAATTTCCTTTGGGTGAGTTGAGGGGAGAGTGAAAATATCAGTAATTTAGTATGGAAAAACTACTTTTGGTTTCAGTTGTGCCAATAAGTTTCTGCTTTATCTTGAGCCTGATTAATGAGTTACAAATTTGCTTGCCAGTAACTCATACACCACCACCCAGCAGTGTTGCTACCACTTTCCTTATATCCTGGCTATTCTTTAGCTTTAAGTCAACTGCACTTTGAAGTGAGTTATTGAGGAGTGTTTTATTTATCCAGAGAAGCCAAGGGTAGCTGGTCACCTTGGCACGGTGTTCTAGGTACAGTTTGTGGTAGTTGGGAGTGGGGCTGTGGCTGAGCCCCATCCCTGAGGAGCTCCAGCTGCGCAGAGCAGGTGAACAGCACTGAAAGGTTGTGTTGAGGGAAAAGAAGCGGTAGACACTTGAAGCCTTCTCGAGTTGAATGGTGTTATTTTGTGTATCATGCCTATCTCAAAAGGAATGTATGCTGACAGCGACACTGCTGCCAATGTAGCTGTACAGGAACGTTCAGACACAGACAGAGCCCAGCATGACTATGAGATCTACGGGTACCCATGTCCTGCTCCGGACCGGAACTATTCTCGACACAGGAGTACAGGTGAGCCCCTGGGGACATAATGGGGAATAACTTATCAAGTGAAGGACAGCTTGTTTCATCTACATGGAAAGCTTTGTTGGAAAGAAAAGGCATTGAGAGTACTGAGTACGCCCTTCATAGTGCTCTACTCTGGAAAAAGTCACCAGACAGCTCCTGCTATTGTCAGTATTCTAGAAATGTAAGTTTCAAGACTTTAATGGTATGTAAGTTTGGGGAGTGAATCGACACGGATGCTTTCTGGAGTTACTGGAACCTACACAAGAGATTCTTAAACCATGTTTGCTGTTTTTCCTGTAAGGGTCCTGTAGAGAAATAGCAGATATAGCATCAATTTAAAAGGAAAAAAGAAAGGCAGGGGGTGGGTGAACTGCAGGTACACAGTTTGTGGTAGTTGGCAGTGGGGCTGTGGCTGAGCCCCATCCCTGAGGAGCTCCAGCTGCACAGAGCAGGTGAACAGCACTGAAAGGTTGTGTTGAGGGAAAAGAAGCGGTAGACACTTGAAGCCTTCTCGAGTTGAATGGTGTTATTTTGTGTAGCATGGCTGTGTCAATAGCAATGTATGCTGACTGTGACACTGCTGTCAATGTAGCTGTACGGAAACGTTCAGACACAGACAGAGCCCAGCATGACTATGAGATCTACGGGTACCCACGGCCTGCTCCGGACCGGAACTATTCTCGACACAGGAGTACAGGTGAGCCCCTGGGGACATAATGGGGAATAACTTATCAAGTGAAGGACAGCTTGATTCATCTACATGGAAAGCTTTGTTGGAAAGAAAAGGCATTGAGAGTACTGAATACACCCTTTGTAGTATTTTACACTTGGCACAGTCACCAGATTTTGAAAGTGATGCAAATACTGCTTTTAGTGTTGTAGCCTGGAAAGAAATTAGGGAAAGACTGTGAGACATGGTACCAAAAGGGGACAAGGTGGCTGTAGATTTGGCTACCACCTGGAGAGTGCTCTGTGAGACTTGAAAAGAATGGAAAAGAGAGCAGGACAAGAGACAGCAGGAAGTGGAAGGACAATCAGAGCCTGAGATCCTGAAGAACTGAGCAGGCAGCCTAAGAGCCTAAAAGCACACCAGGCAAATGAAGAGTGTAAGAGCCTAAAAATCCAGAGGGGTTATAGGTAAGCAGACCTGAGAGCATAAAAGTCTGGACAACTTATGAGACATTATCCCCAAGAAGAAGGGTGCTGGTTATGAAGAATGGATGCTACAGGCTCTGCTTATTTGGTACAAACAAAATAGAGTGAGGCTATGCAGCCTGCTTCTTTGGAAGGAGGTGGCTTGGGAGCTAAGATACACACTGTCTTTCTATATAAAAATATGGGAGTTTAGGGAAACAGCAGAGACCTCAACTATGGAAGGATGTAGATCAAAGCAGGGGATTGACAAGAGTTTTCCTGATATGCTATGGAGATTAGAGAAGTTCATTTGAGAATCAATAATATAGTCTTCTGCAGATAAAGGTTTAGATGAGATGCTATAATGGACCTAGTATTAAGGATGTGTTCAGAGTGATGTGAATCTGTTCCATAAATGTTTGTTGTGTATTTGAAAAAGGATTGTTAACTTGGAATTACAGAGGTGTTAATGAAGCTGTATAGTTCTTATTGTTGTTTGAGGTGTATGGCTGTTGATGAATTGTATAGCTGTTAATTTTGTTAATGTCTTAGTGTATTACCTTTAGCTTAGCTATTCTTGTGTGTTACCTTATAAAGAGATACAGTTACTGATATTGTCAATATTCTACGAACGCAAGTGTAAAGATTTAAATGATTTGGGATGAGAATCAAGGTCGGTACACAGTCACATTCCAGAGTTAATGGAACCTACACAAGGGATACTTTTATACCATGTTTTCTGTTTCTCCTGAAAGGGCCCTGTAAAGAAGTAGCAGACAAAGTCTTTATTTAAAAGGAAAAAAGGGGAGGAACTGTGAGTACAGAGTTTGTGATAATTGGGAGTGGGGCTGTGGCTGAGCCCCATCCCTGAGGAGCTCCAGCTGCACAGAGCAGGTGAACAGCACTGAAGGCAATGAGACCTGGAGTGCCCAGGTGTAGTGACAATCACAGAGGGTACAGAGGGCACACAGGTGTAAGGCAGGTCAGGTTGAGGGGATCAGAGCTTGTGCTGAAGAATGGCAAAGGATTGAAGCCTTCTTGAGTGTATGGTGTTATTTTGTGTATCACAGCAGACTTGAAGGCTGCAGATTATAGCCTTTCTGACGTGTGTGATTTGGGTGGGGATGAAGAGCTGTGTCGCCTTCTGAAAAGCCAAGAGATGCTGAACAGCACGGGCGAGACCAATTTGGACACCCTGAGTACAGGTGAGCCACTGGGGACATAATGGGGAATAACTTATCAAGTGAAGAACAGATACTACTTGGTTTATGTACATGGAATGCTTTGTGGAAAAGAAAAGGCATTGAGACTACTGACTACATCCTTTGTAGTGTTGTACTCTGGGCACAGTCACCAGATTCTGAGAGTGATGCAAGTACTGCTTTTAGTGTTAGAGCATGGAAAGGAGTTGGGGAAAGACTATGAGACGTGGTACTAAAAGGGGACAAGGTGGCTGCAGATTTGGCTACCACCTGGAGATTGCTCTGTGAGACTTGAATAGAATGGAAAAGAGAGCAGGACAAGAGAGAGCAGGAGGTGGAAGGACAATCAGAGCCTGAGAGCCTGAGGAACTGAGCAGGCAGGCCAAGAGCCTAAAAGTAAAGGAGGCAAACCAAGAGCCTAAGAGCCTAGAAATGCAGATCTATAGCTAACCAGATCTGAAAGCCTGAAAGAAAAGCAGGAAGATCTAAGAGCCTGAAAGTCTGGACAACTTACGAGAGAGTTCTCCCAAGAAGAAGGGTGCTGGATATGAGGAATGGATGTTACACACTCTTTTTCATTGGTAGGAAAGAAGTAGAATGAGGCTGGGCACTTTGCTTATTTGGAAGGAGATGGTTTGGGAGCAAACATCCACTCTGCCTTTGTTTATTAAAATATTGGAGTCCAGACTAACAGCAGTCACCTGAGCTATGGAAGGAGATAGATCAAAGCAAGGGATTGATGAGAATATTCCTCATTGATATGCCATGGAGATTAGAGAAGTCCCTTTGAGAATCAATAATATAATCTTCTGCAGATAAAGGTATATGTGATGTTCTGTAATTTACCTAGTGTTAAGTCTGTCTTCAGAGTGATGTGAGTCTGTTCCATAAATGTTTGCTATGTATTTGAAAAAGCATTATAACTTGGAATTACAGAGCTGTTAATGAAGCTGTATAGTTGTTAATGTTTTTTAAGTTGTATGGCTCTTGATGGAATGGTACAGCTGTTGAATTTGCTAATGTCCTAGTGTATGACCTTTAACTTATTCTTGTGTGTTACCTTATAAAATTATACAACTTTTGATATTGTCAATATTCTAGAAATGTGAGTTTAAAGATTTTAAAGACACGTAAGTTTGGGGAGTGAATTGAGGTCAGTACATGGATGCTTTCCGGAGTTAGTGGAACTTACACTGGAGATTCTTAAACCATGTTTGCTGTTTTTCCTGTAAGGGTTCTGTAGAGAAATAGCAGACAAAGCCTTTATTTAAAAGGAAAAAAAGTCGGAGCAGGGGAACTGTAGGTACAGAGTTTCTATTAAATGGGAGTGGGGCTGTGGCTGAGCCCCATCCCTGAGGAGCTCCAGCTGCACAGAGCAGGTGAACAGCACTGAAGGCAATGAGACCTGGAGTGCCCAGGTGTAGTGACAATCACAGAGGGTACAGAGGGCACACAGGTGTAAGGCAGTGAGGTGAAGGGGATCAGAGGCTGTGCTGAGGAAGAACAAGAAAGAAGACCTGCTTGAAGCCTTCTGACGTTGTATGGTGTTATTTTGTGTATCATGGCTGTCTTGTGTGTGCCACTGTGTCACCTTTGCCATGTCACCATGAGGACACCTCGCAGTACTGGCCCTGTGAAGGATGGTTATGTAGGTGACTTTGGGCAGTGGTCAAAAGATAAGTCAGAACATCTTTTGCAGGAATTGGAGAAGCCAGGATGTCAATCCCTGGTGAAGAGGAGGTGACGCGGCTCAGCCGGGTTGCCGTGGTGAAGGCCATTACAGATGCTTACATTGATTCTCGCCGGGGACCAATGCTGGCAGGTCCATTTGTGATTGATCATCTTTATTCTTCATTGAATCTTTTCATGTAATTCATAATTCTTTGTGCCAAATGTAGGAATCTTTACATTTTAGGACATGGTTTATGTATCAGTGGCTCACACTAGTGCTCTGTATGTACAATTTAACAAAAACAAACCCTTGTATCTGCTGTGCCTCAGGTACTGTGTTCACTGGTGTTCTCTGCTGCACTTAAATTATAGTGAATATGATGAGATCACAGAAATACTTGTCGGAGTTTAGAGAAAATGAGTGCTCCTTGTGAATTCTTTGAGACTTTTGAGTGTGGTGCTCACATCCAGAATTAAGCAGGACCCACTCTGCTATGCCAAGAACTCTTTGCAGTCAAGCCAAAAAAGTCCAAATAAACGTTAATTTTGTGAGTGGACATTTCTTTGGGGGAAGTTTTGAGGTGAGACAAGTGATCAGTAATTTAGTGTGGAAAAACTGTCTTCAGTTTCTTGGGTCCCAGTAAGTTTTTGCATTATCTTGAGGCTCAAGGTCCAAATTTGCTTCCCACAAATTCGTACACCTCCAGCCAGCAGTGTGATTAGTTAGAGGAGCCTACATAAGAGACACTTAGACCATGTTTGCTATTTCTTCTGCAAGGGCCCTGTAGAGAAATTAAAGAAATAGTGGACATAGCATTTATTTCGAAGAAAAAAAAAAAGGTGCGGGGGAAATTGTAGGTACAGAGTTTGTGATAACTGGGAGTGGGGCTGTGGCTGAGCCCCATCCCTGAGGAGCTCCAGCTGCACAGAGCAGGTGAACAGCACTGAAGGCAATGAGACCTGGAGTGCCCAGGTGTAGTGACAATCACAGAGGGTACAGAGGGCACACAGGTGTAAGGCAGGTGAGGTGAAGGGGATCAGAGGCTGTGCTGAGGAAGAACAAGGGGCAGACACTTGAAGCCATTTGACATTGTATGGTGTTATTTTGTGTATCCCAGAAGAATCAACTGTGAGATCTCCTGCCTCTGATGTTCAGGATTCAGCTGGAGCCAGAGCCCAGCACAGCCTGGAGAGCAGCAGGGGGACGCTGCCTGCTTGGGACCTGACCTCTCCTGGCAGCCAGAGTGCAGGTGAGCCACTGGGGGCATGATGGGGATTAAAGTATTAAGTGAAGAACAGATTGGTTTATCTACATGGAATGCTTTGTTGAAAAGAAAAGGCATTGAGACTACTGACTACATCCTTTGTAGTGTTGTACTCTGGGCACAGTCACCAGATTCTGAGAGTGATGCAAGTACTGCCTTTAGTGTCAGAGCATGGAAAGGAGTTGGGGAAAGACCATGAGACGTGGTACTAAAGGGGGCAAGGTGGCTGCAGATTTGGCTACCACCTGGAGATTGCTCTATGAGAGTTGAAAAGAATGGAAAAGAGAGCAGGACAAGAGAGAGCAGGAGGTGGAAGGACAATCAGAGCCTGAGAGCCTGAGGAACTGAGCAGGCAGGCCAAAAGCCTAAAAGCACACCAGGCAAATCAAGAGCCTAAGAACCTAGAAATGCAGAGCTATAGCTAACCAGATCTGAGAGCCTGAAAGAAAAGCAGGAAGATCTAAGAGCCTGAAAGTCTGGACAACTTACGAGAGAGTAATCCCAAGAAGAAGGGTGCTGGATATGAGGAATGGATGTTACACACTTTGCTTATTTGGTGTGAAAGAAATAGAGTGAGGCTGGGCACTTTGCTTATTTGGAAGGAGATGGCTTGGGAGCAAACATCCACTCTGCCTTTGTTTATTAAAATATTGGAGTCCAGACTAACAGCAGTCACCTGAGCTACGGAAGGAGATAGATCAAAGCAAGGGATTGATGAGAATATTCCTGATTGATATGCCATGGAGATTAGAAAAGTTCATTTGAGAATCAATAATATAATCTTCTGCAGATAAAGGTATATGTGATGTTCTGTAATTTACCTAGTGTAAAGTCTGTGTTCAGAGTGATGTGAGTCTGTTCCATAAATGTTTGCCGTGTATTTGAAAAAGGATTGTAACTCAGAATTACAGAGCTGTTAATGAGGTTGTATAGTTGTTGTATAAGTTGTATGGCTGTTGATGGAATTGTATAGCTGTTGATTTTGTTAATGTCCTGGTGTATGACCTTTAACTTATTCTTGTGTGTTACCTTATAAAGTTATACAGCTATTGATATTGTCAATATTCTTGAAATGTAAGTATAAAGATTTTAATGATACATAAATTTGGGGTGAGAATCAAGGTCAGTACAAAGTCACATTCCAGAGTTAGTGGAATTTACACAAGGGATACTTTAATACTATATTTTCTATTTCTTCTGCAAGGGCCCTGTAGACAAAAAGTTGAAAAAGCTTTTATTTTAAAAAAATAAATAAGGGGGGGACAGAAACTGTAGTTACAGAGTTTGTGATAATTGGGAGTGGGGCTGTGGCTGAGCCCCATCCCTGAGGAGCTCCAGCTGCACAGAGCAGGTGAACAGCACTGAAGGCAATGAGACCTGGAGTGCCCAGGTGTAGTGACAATCACAGAGGGTACAGAGGGCACACAGGTGTAAGGCAGGTGAGGTGAAGGGGATCAGAGGCTGTGCTGAGGAAGAACAAGAAAGGAGACCTGCTTGAAGCCTTCTGACATTGTATGGTGTTATTTTGTGTATCATGCACGTCTGGACTGTGCCACTGTGTCACCTTTGCCATGTCATTGTGAGGACACCGCGCAGTGTTGGCCATGTGGAGGATGGTAGTGCAGGTGATTTTGGGCAGTGGTCAAAAGATAAGTCAGAACATCTTTTGCAGGAATTGGAGAAGCCAGGATGTCAATCCCTGGTGAAGAGGAGGTGACGCAGCTCAGCCAGGTTGCCATGCTGAAGGCCATTACAGATGCTTACACTGATTCTCGCCAGGGACCAGTGCTGGCAGGTCCATTTGCCTTTGTGATTGATCATCTTCATTCTTCAGTGAATCTTTTCATGGAATTCATATATCTTTGTGCCAAATGTAGGAATCTTTACAAGTTAGGACATGGTTTAAGTATCAGTGGCTCACACTAGTGCTCTGTATGTACAGTTTAACAAAAACAAACCCTTGTATCTGCTGTGCCTCAGGTACTGTGTTCACTGGTGTTCTCTGCTGCACTTAAATTATAATGAATATGATGAGATCACAGAAATACTTGTCAGAGTTTAGAGAAAATGAGTGCTCCTTGTGAATTCTTTGAGACTTTTGAGTGTGGTGCTCACATCCAGAATTAAGCAGGACCCACTCTGCTATGCCAAGAACCCTTTGCAGTCAAGCCAAAAAAGCCCAAATAAATGTTAATTTCATGAGTGGAAATTTCCTTTGGGGGAAGTTTTGAGGTGAGACAAGTGATCAGTAATTTAGTGTGGAAAAACTGTCTTCAGTTTCTTGGGTCCCAGTAAGTTTTTGCATTATCTTGAGGCTCAAGGTCCAAATTTGCTTCCCACAAATTCGTACACCTCCAGCCAGCAGTGTGATTAGTTAGAGGAGCCTACATAAGAGACACTTAGACCATGTTTGCTATTTCTTCTGCAAGGGCCCTGTAGAGAAATTAAAGAAATAGTGGACATAGCATTTATTTCGAAGAAAAAAAAAAAGGTGCGGGGGAAATTGTAGGTACAGAGTTTGTGATAACTGGGAGTGGGGCTGTGGCTGAGCCCCATCCCTGAGGAGCTCCAGCTGCACAGAGCAGGTGAACAGCACTGAAGGCAATGAGACCTGGAGTGCCCAGGTGTAGTGACAATCACAGAGGGTACAGAGGGCACACAGGTGTAAGGCAGGTAAGGTGAAGGGGATCAGAGGCTGTGCTGAGGAAGAACAAGGGGCAGACACTTGAAGCCATTTGACATTGTATGGTGTTATTTTGTGTATCCCAGAAGAATCAACTGTGAGATCTCATGCCTCTGATGTTCAGGATTCAGCTGGAGCCAGAGCCCAGCACAGCCTGGAGAGCAGCAGGGGGACGCTGCCTGCTTGGGACCTGACCTCTCCTGGCACCCAGAGTGCAGGTGAGCCACTGGGGGCATGATGGGGATTAAAGTATTAAGTGAAGAACAGATTGGTTTATCTACATGGAATGCTTTGTTGAAAAGAAAAGGCATTGACACTACTGACTACATCCTTTGTAGTGTTGTACTCTGGGCACAGTCACCAGATTCTGAGTGATGCAAGTACTGCCTTTAGTGTCAGAGCATGGAAAGGAGTTGGGGAAAGACCATGAGACGTGGTACTAAAGGGGGCAAGGTGGCTGCAGATTTGGCTACCACCTGGAGATTGCTCTGCGAGACTTGAATAGAATGGAAAAGAGAGCAGGACAAGAGAGAGCAGGAGGTGGAAGGACAATCAGAGCCTGAGAGCCTGAGGAACTGAGCAGGCAGGCCAAAAGCCTAAAAGCACACCAGGCAAATCAAGAGCCTAAGAGCCTAGAAATGCAGAGCTATAGCTAACCAGATCTGAGAGCCTGAAAGAAAAGCAGGAAGATCTAAGAGCCTGAAAGTCTGGACAACTTACGAGAGAGTACTCCCAAGAAGAAGGGTGCTGGATATGAGGAATGGATGTTACACACTTTGCTTATTTGGTGTGAAAGAAATAGAGTGAGGCTGGGCACTTTGCTTATTTGGAAGGAGATGGCTTGGGAGCAAACATCCACTCTGCCTTTGTTTATTAAAATATTGGAGTCCAGACTAACAGCAGTCACCTGAGCTACGGAAGGAGATAGATCAAAGCAAGGGATTGATGAGAATATTCCTGATTGATATGCCATGGAGATTAGAAAAGTTCATTTGAGAATCAATAATATAATCTTCTGCAGATAAAGGTATATGTGATGTTCTGTAATTTACCTAGTGTAAAGTCTGTGTTCAGAGTGATGTGAGTCTGTTCCATAAATGTTTGCCGTGTATTTGAAAAAGGATTGTAACTCAGAATTACAGAGCTGTTAATGAGGTTGTATAGTTGTTGTATAAGTTGTATGGCTGTTGATGGAATTGTATAGCTGTTGATTTTGTTAATGTCCTGGTGTATGACCTTTAACTTATTCTTGTGTGTTACCTTATAAAGTTATACAGCTATTGATATTGTCAATATTCTTGAAATGTAAGTATAAAGATTTTAATGATACATAAATTTGGGGTGAGAATCAAGGTCAGTACAAAGTCACATTCCAGAGTTAGTGGAATTTACACAAGGGATACTTTAATACTATATTTTCTATTTCTTCTGCAAGGGCCCTGTAGACAAAAAGTTGAAAAAGCTTTTATTTTAAAAAAATAAATAAGGGGGGGACAGAAACTGTAGTTACAGAGTTTGTGATAATTGGGAGTGGGGCTGTGGCTGAGCCCCATCCCTGAGGAGCTCCAGCTGCACAGAGCAGGTGAACAGCACTGAAGGCAATGAGACCTGGAGTGCCCAGGTGTAGTGACAATCACAGAGGGTACAGAGGGCACACAGGTGTAAGGCAGGTGAGGTGAAGGGGATCAGAGGCTGTGCTGAGGAAGAACAAGAAAGGAGACCTGCTTGAAGCCTTCTGACATTGTATGGTGTTATTTTGTGTATCATGGCTGTCTTGTGTGTGCCACTGTGTCACCTTTGCCATGTCACCATGAGGACACCTCGCAGTACTGGCCCTGTGCAGGATGGTAGTGCAGGTGACTTTGGGCAGCCAGCTTCAACCCAGTGCTGGAACCTGGTGCTGCAGCTGCAGGCATGTCTGCACACAAAACATCATTGCACTTCTGCTCCAATGAGATTGCTTTAGGAAATGGTAGCACTCCCTCAGTTTGAGGGGACAAAGCTGATTATCTCACCATCAGTGAGAGCCCTGGGCTGTCAGCTCTCCAACTTGTGTCATCCCACCCATGCTGCAGAGCCTCCATCCTGGAGGGCTTTGTGTGACTGAATTTAGCCCAGAGAGGAGATGCAAATGGTTTTCAGCACTTTGGGTTAGTCTGAGACATGGCACAGAGGTGAAGCACAAGCACAACTCAGTGTCTGAGAGGAGGGAGTGAATCCTGCAGCACTTCAGCCTGCTCAGGGCTGCTGTGAATGGCACTCTGAGTGGACAGCTGCTCACCTTTGCTTAGAAAGGTGAAAAGAAACACTTAATTGTCCTTTTCCAGGCCTGGCAGTGGGAGCTGTTCCAGTTGTATATTTTGGAGTTTTTCCCCACTGCTCTAGGACAGGCAGAGCAGCCATTTGTTCATGCCTTGGAGCTTGAGCCCTCTGGAATGAGATAATCTGTAACTCTGGGAGCAGTGTGTGGCTCTGCTCTCACTGACCAGCACACTCTGCCACTCTGAGCCACTGCTGGGTCATCAGCCTGCCAAGAACCCAAAAGCAGCTGTGGAAAAATGGTGAACTTGGATGTTCCCTTGAGACTGGCACAAAGATGAATGAAGGAGTGACAGAAATCAACTCCTTGATGAACATCCTGCTGTGCCTCTTTGCAGCTATGGAGCATAGGTGGTCCCTTCCCAAAAGCCAGAGCTTTCTTCAGTGTCAGCAGTGCTTGGCACCTGCAGTGCCATGGGTGATTTGCAGTCAGCCATTTTGGTGCAAAAGAAAGCTTTCTCTCTTGCAGTAGTTCATTTTTAATATGAAAACTCGTGAGATACCACTCCACTTGCCCATTGCACTGAGGAGATGTATTCAGGAAAGACTCTGAGGAAAGATTTCTGATCTGTTCAGGAAAGCCCAGTTGGCCTGGGCTGAGATGGTATTGCACACACTGGGACAAGAGGTTTTCTAGGGTCTGAAAAACCCCAAATGCTGATCTGTTCTATAGTGCTGACATTACATGGACAAGGAGAAATCTGCAACTTGTGTAGATGTGATTTTATTTTTAATCCCATTGAATGCTTTTTTTGTTAATTTTCATTATCCCTGGAAGCCCTTTCCTCAGCTGCTGTGCAGAGTGGGAAATATTTCTGTAGTGAGCAGCAGCAGCAGCAAGTGAATGAGGGGGAGAAGTTTTGCTCTCAGGTGCTTGTTGTCAGGGACAGGTCTGTGTCCCTTGCTGAGGACATGTGGCAGCATTGCACACGCTGGGCTCCTGTGTCTCTGCCTGCTCCTCCATGAGACTCTCGTGGCATCTGTGCTCTGAGTGCTGACTGCCTTATCCACCCAGCCCTGCCTTTGTGCTGGCCTGGCTGCAGAGCACCTGAGCACCCAATGTCCCAGCACCAGGTCTGTCCTGCGACACTTCTCAGGCACTTCTTGGTTGCTGCAGACAGCCTCCTGCCTTCAGAAATCTGCATGCAAGTGTTTAAACATGGAACCAAACAGGGAGAAGATCTGATATGTGAAAATAATTGACTGACTTGTGGTAAAAATGAGGACAATGAGAAGACACCTGACAGATTAGTCAATTATAATCTGCCAGCTTTGGCAGAGTGATGCTGTCTTTGACCCAGAGCTGTGTGTGATGCTGAACACACGTGGGAATTGCTCAGGGCAACAGCAATGTACTGAAGAATTTGATTCTGTGCAATCTCTGAATTTGTTATAAACCTTTTTTTTTTTTTTTTTTTTTTTTTGGTTTAACCTGGGAACTGAAGTCTCATTGCAAATTGGCTGTTCCAGTAGCCTTAAACACTCACTGTAGGGTCTGGTCTTCTGTAATCAAAAGAGAAAGCAATTTAGCAGCTATGTTGGGTCTTGGTGGCAGTGGTCAGAAGATAACTTAAAACATCTTTTGCAGGATGTTTAGAGGCAGAGGAGACAACCAGTGCTGATGATGTGATGGCGATGCTCACCCACATGGCCACGGTGACCGGCATGAAAGCTGCTTACACACATTCTTGCCGGGGAGCAGCTGTGGCAAGTCCATTCATCATTGGTGGGGGGATGCTGTTTGGCCCAGTTGGAATTTTTATAGGTAAGTGTGCTTTGCTTTAGGAACAGGAGAGTGGTTAAATCCTTGAGGGAAGAAATGAGCTGGTGTGTGTTGAAGGAAAGGGGCATTCAGGGCTGAGATTTCCTGCTGCCATGAGGGGCAGGGTGAATAAGCCTTAGCATGGGGCAGGATCATTTCTCACTAAAAATGATGCTTATTTCTATATATTAAAGGCTCCTGATATCCATGTCCTGATGAACTTGGGGTTTTTCCCACTGGGATTCATTATTCCCTGTCACTTGCTTCTCTTCTTGTTAAGGACAGTCAGAGAAAAGCCAAAGTCTAATAGTACAGAATTGTTTCTCCTCTGTAAGAATGGAATTAAGAGTTGAATAGTTTGAAAGCTGCCTTGTTGCTGAAGGCATGTGGGCCCTGGCCCAGGAATGTTCAATGTCCTGTGAGCAGTTGCAGGAATTGCACAGGCTTACTGATGCTGGAGTGAATTGCAGTGTGCCTCCATCAGGGTGAGTTACAAAAGGAAGCAAATAATTTGTGAGGAGTGATAACAGAAAATGCAAACTGAAGCTATGTATTTAGTCCTAGTGCAGGTACAAAGCTTAATTAATAGCCAGAATAGTATTTTGACACATGTATGACTGAAGTTATCAGGAACAAAGAAGGGAAATTAAGCTTTTGTAAGGAATTTGTAAGCTTAAAATCTGAAGTAAAGGTAATAATGTAAGTGGCCTCATTCTTGAGTCAGATGAAGAGAAATACTCAAGTTATTAATGGATGCATTTTCTCTTTTAAGTGTTTAAGCTTTCATTATGTCTCCTAGTCAGGCTTGATGTTCTTCCACCACTGAGGAAGGTACTGCAACAAGTATACCTTTTATTTTGAAAGTACATATTAATAAGCATAAATAATAACAGTAATAAGTACTAACTAAACTATGAGCCATGGCTCAATTACAGTGTCACTAAATCATAACCCTCTTATTTGGCTTTTAAAATTGGAGAGGTCAATAAGCCAGATAAGTTTAGGACAGTTGGGACATTCGGAATCAAGTGCACCTTCACTTGCTCTGACAGCCAGGACAGGTGTGGGACTGGGTGCCAGGGTTGTCCCTCTTGCTGCTCTGCACCAGGAATGAGGATGAGTTCCCTGCCAGGTGCAGCATTGCTGCAGAAGCTTCCAGTCCTCGTGCTTCCCCAGGACTGCCTGCCCTGAGCAGAGTGGGCTGTGGCTTTGCTGCTTGGGGGAGAAAGTGTGATCATGAAATAAATCTTGTCTCAATGCACAAGGAGCTTAGACATCAATGCTTCTGGTGGCTTGTGCATTAAGTGCCCCTAAATCAGTTATTGATGTTCTCATGAAAGTCCCTTGAAGATGAATTCACCCATCGTCAGCTTTCAAGTATTTCTGTGCTGTCTTGGGAAAAATTGCTCACTGAGTAAAAGCTGCAAATGAAGAGTTTTTATCTAATGAAAAAGTGCAGCCCTGTGAGTGCCTAGATGACTTTTTAGGAAGAGTCTCTGGGGGTGGCAGTTTTGGTGGCAGGGTCAGTTCTGCCACCTCTCCATTGGCAGGGTTCTCTCCCTCTCTCTCCTTCCTTCATTCCATCTGTCCATCCATCCCAGGCCGTGTGTGCTGCGGGCAGTGCTGCCCTGTGCATTGCTGTGCTGCACTCACACTGCTGCTGGAGGGGAGCCCTGCAGGGCTGCTGGGCTGCTTTCTCAGCAGCCAGGGGCCCATCAGCTGTAGATCCGTGCCTCTGCTGTCATCCTGATAACCTGGGGCCTTCCACTCAGCCCAGCATGTCTTGTCCTCCTGGCGAGGGTGGGCTGTGCCCCTGGTAGATGAAAGCCTGCATGTGTCTGATGGGCTTGGTCTCTGAGCACCTGCAGGGTGGCTTCAGGTGTGTGGGACACTGCAGTGGGTGACTCTTCAAGAAGCAGAAAGCTTTGACCACTCTGGGAGTATCTAGTAAGAGATGATGACACTGCTGAGGCAGTTGTTGCTCTGCTCTTTTCCTTGGGCAAGGTTTTCTCCAGCAGTCGAGCTTCCCCTGAGCCAGTGTCCCAGGGAGTGTTCTGGTTCTGGTTTCTGGCTTGAAGCTGTTAGTGTTGATTGCAGAAAGGGTTTCTTTATGGTTGCTGTGGATGTAAAGAGCTTTTAAAAGCCTTTTTGATGCTTTGAATACTGTGTATAAATCTAGTTAACGCAGACACATACACAACTCTATCTTGATTTCTGATCACTGTGGGAACATTGTTGGTGAAGGCTGCGGATGGAATTCCAGGCTTTAACATTAACTGCTAAAAGCTAATGCTTCCCTCTCTTTGCTAGGAGGAACAGTGGGTGGATTCCTTGGATGGATGATTTCTGAAGATTTCAAGTCAGTCCCTCAGGTTTTAATGGAATTGTCTCCTGCTGAGAGGCAGAAGCTCTGTGCTGAAGCCATGGCTGTTCTCAAGAACTTTGACTGGACTAATGCGGATGAGCTGATTAGATTTGTAACAGCAAATTCTGTTGTCAGAGACAAGGTATTAGGAGTGCTGAATACTTACATTACCAATGAGCTAAAGGCAAAACCAAAGTATAGAAAATAATTCTCTACAGAGTAGGATTTTTATACTGGAATGCATGTCACTCCCATAATTGTGAATCTTCAAAGCAACACATTCCAGTTATCAGTACTAATTACAAATATATGCTGATCTAAGTGATTTTGGGGTCTTTGGGTTATGTGTTTGGAGGTTTTTAAATTTTTATCATGGTTGTTACCATTTTTGATTCGTGTGGATTTGTAAGCATAGTATTAGGTTACTGCATTATCCTGACACTGACCTGCTATGAAGTTTTGGATTGCTCTGCACAAGGACCAGTTCAAATTGCTGAAGGGAATCATGCTGCTCTTAGGCTAATGTGTCACTTGTGAAAATTTTCAAAGTCCTTTTGTTTTATTTCGAAGACTTGATTCTGTTTGTTGAAGTACTCTAATTTTTTTTCCCTATAAATGACATATAAAGTGCCAAAGTAGCTGGGGCACTTTGAAGAATTTTACCTGTTGTTTGTTTCAGCCCTGCAAAGGAAAGTTTTATGAGGAAGTACATTACTGTGAACTCAAAAAACTCAATCCATACTTCATTTGTCTCTTTTTTATTGTAATTCTTGAATTATCTTTTTATGTAAGAAGGAAAGCAAATTAAACAAGATTTCAAGAAACAGGAAAAGAAACTGTGAACACTTTCAATTTGATTTTCACCAGGTTCCTGTGCCCTGGGATGGGAGGGTGTGGCATTAAAAACATGGGGAGCTGAACCTGCCAGTTTTGTGTGAGCCCCAGGATGAAGGTTGTCATTTGAGCATTGGTTTCTTGCTTGAGTCTGTACAGCTGGTCCTTGGTTTTCATTAAAATCTTAATAAGAAGCCTCCTCTTGATCTGTGTGTTGCTTGAAATGGAAGGAACCCTTGAGGAGCTCAGGCAGGCCTGCAGTGGGCAGCCAGCAGCTGGCAGCAGCAGTGCTGCTGGGCTGGGCTGATGTGCCAGCTGCACTGTTACTGTGAGCACAAATGCTGTGGGGCTGAATGGCCCAGCCACTTGGTCACGTTGGGTTTCGAGGCACTCTAAGAGAAGTTTGTAGGTAGGAAGATGTGCAGGTGTGCCTTCTTGTTATGTAGGACCCGTGGAGCTGCTGATGCACTGGCGGCAGCGGTGCCTGCGGGTGAGCGTGGAGAACTTGGTCTGCGTGCAGCGCATGCAGATGTCCGTGGCCTTGTCTGGGATCCAGGGAGCCGCGGGCTCCCTGCAGGGCTGCCGGCCCGTCTTGGTCAGCAGGTGCTTGATGCACTCCTCCAGGTGGCTGATCCACTCCTTCCTCTCCGTCAGGGAGGCTGCGGACACCACAAAGGACTTCTTGGAGGTTTTGATCATCCAGCGGTTCTTCATCTGCAAGGTGTCCGGCAGCGTCTCCAAAGTGACATCTTCAAGGGGGATGATGTGCTGGGAGTTGTACTTCCTTTTGTTGATGATGATGCTGCCGTAGACGAGGATGTCGTTGAAAAGGAAAAAGATGCGAGGCTTTGGCTTCTTGCGGCATTCTTTGGTCAAAATCCCTTCTCCCAGCAGCACCCTGCCCGGCAAGGCCAAGGGCTGCCCAGAAGCCCCAAAGCAGTTCTCCACAGCAGCGATGCGCTGGCTGTTGATCTCCGTGTTTGCAAGATGGTCCACCATGGCCAGCTCCCTCTGAAGAGAGGAAACAAAGAGGGAAGGGGTGAAACTGCAGACATTGCACCAGGTGAGGGTGAGCAGCCAGTGGATGCACAGGGGAGATGCTCCTGGTGCAATCTGAGGCTACAGGTGATCTCACGAGCACTCCTCACTTGGGTTTGTTACCTTTCTAAATAAAATCTTCAAACTTTCTGACCCCATTTTGCAACAGCCCAGGCTGGACTGGGATGGTTCATTTTGCAGCAATGGAAGCCCCTGAAGGCAGAGCCAGGTGTTCCTGGTTGTGCTTTTCACCAGTCTTCCTGTGTGCCCTTAGAAAAGAAAGCTGCTTGGTCTGAACCTGACTTGATGCAGATCCATAGATCTGCACAAAAGGGTCTTGAGAGCAAGGCTCCTGCTTCTGACTGCACACCTGCTTTCTCAAGGATTGCTTACTGACACACACTCCCACAGCTCCATTCTGGGCCAGAGCTGAGGCAGGAACAAAAGCAAACTCTGTGCTATCACTTGTTCCTGCTGGTCTTCCATGCATGACAAAAAGGGTAAATAAAAGAAATTACAAAAGCCCCTATGATGTGAATAAACCAACTCAGAAGCTACGCCATTCCTCTGTTATCCCAGGATTGATGATGCTTCCAAATTCAGGACACATCATTCTGAAAACAGTGAGCTCTGCTGAATGGGAAGTGGAAGGGAGCACACTCATGTCTCCCACACCTCTGCACCCTCCTTCTCACACAGTCTGGGGGTTTGCCATTGTGCTGTGCTTTCGTTCCAACAGGAAGCCCAGGTAAGGGCAACCCTGAAGCGAAAGCAGCTGCTTGCTCTTGGCAGTCTGCAGTAAGGGAGGTGCTCCCTGGCAGTCGATTTCCTCCTTGCCCCTTGTGGTCAGCCACCACAAGGCACATTGATATAGTGTCCTCCTGGAGCCAGATCTAATAAGCTCTCTGAGGCCTATATAATACCCAAGATAGCTCAGCTACTCTTGGGGGCATAAAAATCAGCAGGATGGTTTCTGTGGTAGTGTTGGAAACAAAAAGGTTTAAAAAAGGGCAAAATAACA
Source organism: Passer domesticus (assembly GCF_036417665.1). NCBI lineage: Eukaryota > Metazoa > Chordata > Aves > Passeriformes > Passeridae > Passer > Passer domesticus. Next base: position 14,025,264 of record NC_087485.1, on the reverse strand, counting down.
AACAGAAAAATCAAGCCAGGTGCAAGAGATCTTGCTCCTGGTAATACACCTGACAAAAGCAGTTAGTTTCTTTTGTTCTCTTCTTTTTCTACTAAATTGCCCTGGCTGGACTTTTTGGCTCCTGTCCGTCTGGGTGTCCTTAAGTCTGAGGTGAAGTCTCCTGGGTCCTTGGAGGTGGCTTTTCCCCTAATCGATGAGAGAAACTTCTGTGCTTCTTTCCTTTTTAGGGGACAAAGGATAGTTTTGCCACTCTGTCAACAGGGGGCACATTCCTAAAGCACATCACAGGGCCATGTGTTGTTAGCCTGGCTGCTGCTGATGGGTGATGGGAGCACTCATGCAGAGCTGCTGTGCACTGGTATCCCTGTGCTCCTTGCCCAGAGTTCCTGCTGCCAAGGAGGCTGGAGGGAAGGGGGAGAGCAGGTAGGATTTCCAGAATTTGATGGTTTAGGAGCCAGATGCTGCTGTGCTCTACAGGATGTGTATGGACCAGTGATGACAGAGTCCTCCTTTGCAGGTGGGATTGTCCTGAGTCCCTGTCTGTTCACCAGCTGTTATTGAAACCATTGGTGGACTTCTGGCCTGTCCAATCAATGGGGTGCTGGTCTTCTTACACACTGTTTGTGAAGTTGTGTTAATTCATTCCTGGGAACTTGAGGCTTCTGGAATGAGATAATCTGTAGCTCTGGGAGCAGAGTGTGTGGCTCTGCTGTCACTGAGCAGCACACTCTGCCAATGAGCCACTGCTGGGTCATCAGCCTGCCAATGTGAAACGCAAAGCTGTGTTTCCTGTCAGGTACATACAGGCAACGTGTGTATCTGTGGTTGTGATATGTGTGGAAACTGATCATGGGACAGTTATAAAGATGAATTGTAATGAATAACTGAGGAAGTAAAGCATGGAAGAAGGCCTTTGAACCTATCCTTTGTTCACAATTAACTTTTATAAGTCTTAAGTCGATTTAGGAGCATTTGGATTAGAGCTTTAAGGATGTTGCTGTTTGACAAGAACTTTCTGCTTGTAGCTAAGCCTCAAAGAGTTTTGCAATAATAACCTTTTGAAATATAATATTAGGATATTGCTTGTAGTAAGGATCTTTGAAACTATAGCTTTAGAATATATAAAAAGGAAACATGCTTATCTCAATGCCTTAACAAAACAGTGAAAAGCAACTTGAGAAAGGAAGATGAACATCAACTCAAGGATTGATAGTTTCGACCAAGGGAAGCTGCACATCACTGTTATGAGATTTATAGTCCTTGCAGACTATAGGTGGAGCTACATCTGGAATCTGGACCTCACCAGCTGGGAGACTTCTTTCAGCTTTTGGAAGCTGGACCCCACCATCTGGGGATACTCCTTTCTGGAATACAACTTGAGATAAACTAAATCACAATAGTGTACAGAATTGTGATGTAAAAATTTGGAATAGAAACTGCTGAGAAAGCTTATGAGTACCCCTATAATTACCTGTCAGCCTTAACTATCAGTGTGCAGTTGGAAGGAAACCTTGCCCCACTGTACCCAGCACTGTATTGCTCATACTTTACTATATTAATTAGTGAATTGATTGCTGTTTGAAAATTGGCCTAGTCAAGCTTCTCGTTTATAAAACCAAGAACCCAAAAGCAGCTGTGGAAAAATGGTGAACTTGGATGTTCCCTTGAGACTGGCACAAAGATGAATGAAGGAGTGACAGAAATCAACTACTTGATAAACATCTTGCTGTGCCTCTTTGCAGCTATGGAGCATAGGTGGTCCCTTCCCAAAAGCCAGAGCTTTCTTCAGTGCCAGCAGTGCTTGGCTCCTGCAGTGCCATGGGTGATTTGCAGTCAGCCATTTTGGTGCAAAAGAAAGCTTTCTCTCTTGCAGTACTTAATTTTTAATATGAAAACTCGTGAGATTCCACTCCACTTTCACATTGCACTGAGGAGATGTATTCAGGAAAGACTCTGAGGAAAGATTTCTGATCTGTTCAGGAAAGCCCAGTTGGCCTGGGCTGAGATGGTATTGCACACACTGGGACAAGAGGTTTTCTAGGGTCTGAAAAACCCCAAATGCTGATCTGTTCTATAGTGCTGACATTACATGTGCAATGAGAAATATGCAACTTGTGTAGATGTGATTTTATTTTTAATCCCATTGAATACTTTTCTGTTCATTTTCATTATCCCTGGAAGCCCTTTCCTCAGCTGCTGTGCAGAGTGGGAAATATTTCTGTAGTGAGCAGCAGCAGCAGCAAGTGAATGAGGGGGAGAAGTTTTGCTCTCAGGGTGCTTGTTGTCAGGGACAGGTCTGTGTCCCTTGCTGAGGACATGTGGCAGCATTGCACACGCTGGGCTCCTGTGTCTCTGCCTGCTCCTCCATGAGACTCTCGTGGCATCTGTGCTCTGAGTGCTGACTGCCTTATCCACCCAGCCCTGCCTTTGTGCTGGCCTGGCTGCAGAGCACCTGAGCACCCAATGTCCCAGCACCAGGTCTGTCCTGCGACACTTCTCAGGCACTTCTTGGTTGCTGCAGACAGCCTCCTGCCTTCAGAAATCTGCATGCAAGTGTTGAAACATGGAACCAAACAGGGAGAAGAACTGATATGTGAAAATAATTGATGGATTTGTGGTAAAAATGAGGACAATGAGAAGATACCTGACAGATTAGTCAATTATAATCTGCTAGCTGTGGCAGAGTGAAGCTCTGTCTTTTTCCCAGAGCTGTGTGTGACGCTGAACACACGTGGGAATTGCTCCTGCCAACAGCAATGTATTGAAGAATTTGATCCTATAAAATCTCTGAATCTCTGTTATAAACCCAGTTTTTTATTGCTCTACCATGTGATCCCATTGGCATTTGCAGTAACCTTTATCAATTCCTAAAAGGGGCGGTCTTCTGATTAAAAGCGAAAACATTTACTACTTCATCTGGTTTTGTCATGCACAGTAGGGTTTTGTTTCCCCAGATTCATTTAGCAGCTAGGTTTCCTCTTGGTTGCAGTGGTCAAAAGGTAACTTAAAAAATTTTTTGCAAGATTTGAAGATGCTGGGTTACCAATTTACGTTTAATGAAATGAGTTTTAATGTTTTTGCAATGAATCAGGGAAAACATATTTAATTTTCAGGCTTAGCTCAGATTTTGAAGATATTACCACCGTGTGCTGTGCTCAGTACCTCTACAGCAGAAGACCAGGCTGTAAAGGAAGGATTTTCAGAAAGTGATGGTTTAGGAGCCAGATGCTGCTGGTGCTTACAGGATGTGTGGGGACCAGAAATGAGATAGTGCTCCTCTGCAGATGGGCTCAGGATCTTGAGTCCTTGTCTGTCCACCACCTGTTATTGAAATTATTGATGGACTTCTGGTCTATTCAATCAATCAGGTGATGTTGTCCCACACACTGTTGTTTGTGAAGTTGTGTTCTTTAGTCTGTCTCAGTGTGTGAGTGCCTTGTGTTTGGATTTTCTCTAGTGCTGTTCTCATATTTCTTATGAAAGGTTGCAGTTCATAGAGAGCTGTTACTGGAGAGTTGAGACAGAAGAAATTGTCACCTCCCATTCTTGTGCATCACCATATGGCATCCACACAGAGAAAGACAGGTAAGAAGATTTATGTGCGTATCTTCTCAGTGGGTTTGGAATGTGCTGTGTGGGTGGGATTTGTGCTGTGCTCGTGGCAGAGATGTTCCCTCAGTTCCCTCCATGAGAAGCTGTAAGGAGCAGTGAGGACAGCTCAGTGGTGGGGCAGGCTGGGTGCTGCTGGGAATGTCTCCTGTGTGGGCATTGGGGAAGAGGCTCATTGTTCTCTGAGTGGGATAGTGAGTGCAGGGCTAGAAGGGCTTTGGCTTGTCTGAAGTCATCATTTGGTGAAGGGGAAGGAGGCTGATGAGATGGGAATGTTACCCTGGGAGCAGCTGAAGTGAGGCTCACACCATTGAGTCACCTGGGAACCCTCTGCTGCTGTTTGTGTTTGCAGGACTTTCAGTGAGTTGGGGATGATGATGTTGTTTTAATTCTTTCTGTGGCGTTTTTCTTCTGAAGGAAACCTGCTGGCTGTAGGCTCAAGGTTGAGATGTTGGAACATGATCTCTTTGGAGAGGAAGAGCAGGAGCATTGCTCACTTTGTTCCCTGTCCTTGGGGAGAAAGTGAGGGAGGGAGCATCAAGTGAAGTACAGAATCTAAGACTTGGGATGAGTATTGGGGAGACCACAAAGACACAAGGAGAGCAGCCATCAAACTGCAGTAGAACAAAACCATTGCACAACAGAGCTTGATTTCTCAGCAACTTCATGTTCTGGAACTCTTGGGTTTGTTTTTCTCTTGAGGTGTTGAAGAGTCTCAGTACCATGTGAAGTCAGTAGGAGCTGTGGGGACTTAGCTGCACACAGTTTGAAAGCTGCACACAGTTTTATGGATGTTGACATTTCTATCCCTTCATTAGACCAAAGCCAGTGTTTGACAATTTTGGTGTTTCCTGATGCTTGGGTGAATTCAGTAGGGAACAACTGGTTGCTAGAATCAAATTGCACATTAAGTTACTTGTCAGTTACACTATCAGAGTTTGTAAATGTTTTTGGCTATCATGTGATTGTTCCTCTAAGACATAAAATTTACAGCTCCTTCTGTGCTGTCCTGGTTTAGGATCCTTGCTCCTTTGTAGCACCAGTGGCATTCTGCAACATGCCTGTCTTCATCTGCTGCTTGTTTGTGATTCTGATCAGTAGGTTGATGTCAGATGTAACTTTGACCTCCACGTTGTTGCACTTGGCTTCTCACAGACCCCACCACTGTGTGAGGTGTTAGAGGTTTGCAGCTGCAGAGCTTTATAAGCCTTTTCTTTGATTTCCTGAGCGAGCTGGCCGGCTGCTGACAGTTATTTGTTTTCTTGGTAGGGGCTGCTTGTCCTAAAAGTGGTTAAATGCTTTTGTGATGTCTCTGTTGCAACTTGTTAGTGCATTGTCAAAATACGCTTTAATGGCCTGTGGTGTGTGATAAATAAATACATGGTCACTGAAAATTGCCTGCTTGATCATCCTGATTCTTAATTGAACATAATTGAATTTTTCAAGGAATTAATAATTCTTTGTCCGAAATGTAGGAATCTGGGATTACTTTCCTTGTTAGGACATGGTTTATGTATCAGTGGCTCACACTAGTGTTTTCTATGTACAGTTAAAAGAAATGCCAACCTTTTATGTGCTCTGCCTCAGGTGCTGTGTTCACTAGTGTTTTCTGCACGACGAAATTATAGTGAATATGATGAGATCCTAGAAATACTTGTAACAGTGTAGAGAAAATGAGTGCTTTTTGTGAAGTCTTTGAGAGTTTTGAGTGTCATGCTCACATCCAGAATTAAGCAGGACCCATTCTGCTATGCCAAGAACTTTTTTCAGTCAAGCCAAAAAACCCCAAATAAACGTTAATTTTGCAAGTGGAAATTTCCTCTAGAGGAGTTGAGAGGGGAGTGAAATGATCACTAATTTCGTATGGAAAACCTAGTTTCAGTTTCGGGAGTACCAGTAAGTTTCTGCTTTATCTGGAGCCTGATTAATGAGTTACAGTTTTGCTTGCCAGTAATTTGTACATGACCAGCCAGCAGTGTTGCTACCACTTTCCTTGAAGCCTGGCTATTCTTTAGCTTTAAGTCAACTGCACTTTGAAGTGAGTTATTAAGGAGTGTTTTATTTATCCAGAGAAGCCAAGGGTAGCTGGTCACCTTTGCACTGTGTGTTAGGTACAGAGTTTGTGGTGATTGGGAGTGGGGCTGTGGCTGAGCCCCATCCCTGAGGAGCTCCAGCTGCACAGAGCAGGTGAACAGCACTGAAGGCAATGAGACCTGGAGTGCCCAGGTGTAGTGACAATCACAGAGGGTACAGAGGGCACACAGGTGTAAGGCAGGTAAGGTGAAGGGGATCAGAGATTGTGCTGAGGAAGAGGGAGGGGCTTGGAGCCTTCTGACGTTGTATGGTGTTATTTTGTGTATCATGGCTCTCTGGACTGTGCCACTGTGTCACCTTTGCCATGTCACCATGAGGACACCTCGCAGTACTGGCCCTGTGGAGGATGGTAGTGCAGGTGACTTTGGGCAGCCAGCTTCAACCCAGTGCTGGAACCTGGTGCTGCAGCTGCAGGCATGTCTGCACACAGAGCATCCTTGCACTTCTGCTCCAATGAGATTGCTTTAGGAAATGGTAGCACTCCCTCAGTTTGAGGGGGCAAAGCTGATTATCTCACCATCAGTGAGAGCCCTGGGCTGTCAGCTCTCCAACTTGTGTCATCCCACCGTGCTGCAGAGCCTCCATCCTGGAGGGCTTTGTGTGACTGAATTTAGCCCAGAGAGGAGATGCAAATGGTTTTCAGCACTTTGGGTTAGTCTGAGACATGGCACAGAGGTGAAGCACAAGCACAACTCAGTGTCTGAGAGGAGGGAGTGAATCCTGCAGCACTTCAGCCTGCTCAGGGCTGTGTGAATGGCACTCTGAGTGGACAGCTGCTCACCTTTGCTTAGAAAGGTGAAAAGAAACACTTAATTGTCCTTTTCCAGGCCTGGCAGTGGGAGCTGTTCCAGTTGTATATTTTGGAGTTTTTCCCCACTGCTCTAGGACAGGCAGAGCAGCCATTTCTTCATGCCTTGGAGCTTGAGCCCTCTGGAATGAGATAATCTGTAACTCTGGGAGCAGTGTGTGGCTCTGCTGTCACTGACCAGCACACTCTGCCACTCTGAGCCACTGCTGGGTCATCAGCCTGCCAGGAACCCAAAAGCAGCTGTGGAAAAATGGTGAGCTTGGATGTTTCCTTGAGACTGGCACAAAGATGAATGAAGGACTGGCAGAAATCAACTCCTTGATGAACATCCTGCTGTGCCTCTTTGCAGCTGTGGAGCATAGGTGGTCCCTTCCCAAAAGCCAGAGCTTTCTTCAGTGCCAGCAGTGCTTGGCTCCTGCAGTGCCATGGGTGATTTGCAGTCAGCCATTTTGGTGCAAAAGAAAGCTTTCTCTCTTGCAGTAGTTCATTTTTAATATGAAAACTCGTGAGATTCCACTCCACTTTCACATTGCACTGAGGAGATGTATTCAGGAAAGACTCTGAGGAAAGATTTCTGATCTGTTCAGGAAAGCCCAGTTGGCCTGGGCAGAGATGGTATTGCACACACTGGGACAAGAGGTTTTCTAGGGTCTGAAAAACCCCAAATGCTGATCTGTTCTATAGTGCTGACATTACATGTGCAATGAGAAATCTGCAACTTGTGTAGATGTGATTTTATTTTTAATCCCATTGAATGCTATTTTGTTAATTTTCATTATCCCTGGAAGCTCTTTCCTCAGCTGCTGTGCGGAGTGGGATTTCTGTAGTGAGCAGCAGCAGCAGCAAGTGAATGAGGGGGAGAAGTTTTGCTCTCAGGTGCTTGTTGTCAGGGACAGGTCTGTGTCCCTTGCTGAGGACATGTGGCAGCATTGCACACGCTGGGCTCCTGTGTCTCTGCCTGCTCCTCCATGAGACTCTCGTGGCATCTGTGCTCTGAGTGCTGACTGCCTTATCCACCCAGCCCTGCCTTTGTGCTGGCCTGGCTGCAGAGCACCTGAGCACCCAATGTCCCAGCACCAGGTCTGTCCTGCGACACTTCTCAGGCACTTCTTGGTTGCTGCAGACAGCCTCCTGCCTTCAGAAATCTGCATGCAAGTGTTTAAACATGGAACACAAATGGGAGAAGAACTGATATGTGAAAATAATTGATGGATTTGTGGTAAAAATGAGGACAATGAGAAGCTACCTGACAGATTAATCAATTATAATCTGCTAGCTGTGGCAGAGTGAAACTCTTGTCTTTTTCACAAAGCTGTGTGTGATGCTGAACATTCATGGGAATTGCTCGGGCCAACAGTAATGTCCTGAAGAATTTGATCCTGTAGAATCTCTGAATTTGTTATAAACCCATTCTTGTTTTTGTGGTTTAACCTGAGAGCAGAAGTCTCATTGAAAATTGGCAGTTCCAGTACCCTTCAGCACTCACTCTAGGGTCTGGTCTTCTGTAATCAAAAGAGAAAGCAGTTACTAGATACACTAGGGATTTGTTCCCCCCAAATTAATTTAGCAGCTATGAGTCTCGGTGGCAGTGGTCAAAAGATAACATAAAACATCTTTTGCAGAATTTGGAGAGGCAGAGGAGACAGCCCGTACTGATGATGTGATGGATTTTCTCATCTACATTGCCACTGTGCATCAAATGTACGCGGCTTTCAACCATTCTAAGCGGGGAGCAGTGATCACGGTTGTATCTATGATTGTTGGTGCGGCACTGCTTGGCCCAGTTGGATTGGCTGTAGGTAAGTGTGCTTGGCTTTAGGAACAGGAGGGTGGTTAAATCCCTGAGTGAAGAAATGAGATGGTGTGGGTTGAAGGAAAGGGGCATTCAGGGCTGAGATTTCCTGCTGTCATGAAGGGAAGGGTGAATAAGCCTTAGCATGGGGCAGGGTCATTTATCACTAAAAATGATGCTTATTTCTGTCTATTAAAAGCTCCTGATATCCATGTCCTGATGAACTTGGGGGTTTTCCACTGGGATTCATTTTTCCCTGTCGCTTTGCTTTTCTTCTTGTTAAGGACAGTTACAGAAAAGCCAAAGTCTAATAGTACAGAATTGTTTCTCCTCTGTAAGAATGGAATTAAGAGTTGAATAGTTTGAAAGCTGCCTTGTTGCTGAAGGCATGTGGGCCCTGGCCCAGGAATGTTCAATGTCCTGTGAGCAGTTGCAGGAATTGCACAGGCTTACTGATGCTGGAGTGAATTGCAGTGTGCCTCCATCAGGGTGAGTTACAAAAACTAAGAAATAATTTGTGAGCAGTGATAAGAGAAAGTGCAAAGTGAAGCTGTGTATTTACTCCTAGTGCAGGTACAAAACTTAGTTAATAGCCAGAATAGTATGTGGACACATGTATGACTGAAGTTATCAGGAACAAAGAAGGGAAATTAAGCTTTTGTAAGGAATTTGTAAGCTTAAAATCTGAAGTAAAGGTAATAATGTAAGTGGCCTCATTCTTGAGTCAGATGATGATAAATACTCAAGTTATTAATGGATGCATTTTCTCTTTTAAGTGCTTAAGCTTTCATTATGTCTCTTAGTCAAGCTTGGTGTTCTTCCACCACTGAGGAAGGTATTGGAACAAGTATTCCTATTATTTTATACTGAAAGTACACATTAATAAGCATAAATAATAGGAGTAATAAGTACTAACTAAACTATGAGCCACAGCTCAATTACAGTGTCACTAAATCATAACCCTCTTATTTAGCTTTTAAAATTGGAGAGGTCAATAAGCCAGATAAGTTTAGGACAGTTGGGACATTCGGAATCAAGTGCACCTTCACTTGCTCTGACAGCCAGGACAGGTGTGGGATTGGGTTGTCCCTCTTGCTGCTCTGCACCAGGAATGAGGATGAGTTCCCTGCCAGGTGCAGCATTGCTGCAGAAGCTTCCAGTCCTCGTGCTTCCCCAGGACTGCCTGCCCTGAGCAGAGTGGGCTGTGGGTTTGCTGCTTGGGGGAGAAAGTGTGATCATGAAATATTTTTTTCTCAGTGCACAAGGAGCTTAGACATCAATGCTTCTGGTGGCTTTTGCATTAAGTGCCCCTAAATCAGTTATTGATGTTCTCATGAAAGTCCCTTGAAGATGAATTCAGCCATCGTCAGCTTTCAAGTATTTCTGTGCTGTCTTGGGAAAAATTGCTCACTGAGTAAAAGCTGCAAATGAAGAGTTTTTATCTAATGAAAAAGTGCATCCCTGTGAGTGCCTAGATGACTTTTTAGGAAGAGTCTCTGGGGGTGGCAGTTTTGGTGGCAGGGTCAGTTCTGCCACCTCTCCATTGGCAGGGTTCTCTCTCTCTCTCTCTCTCTCCTTGCTTCATTCCATCTGTCCATCCATCCCAGGCCGTGTGTGCTGCGGGCAGTGCTGCCCTGTGCATTGCTGTGCTGCACTCACACTGCTGCTGGAGGGGAGCCCTGCAGGGCTGCTGGGCTGCTTTCTCAGCAGCCAGGGGCCCATCAGCTGTAGATCCGTGCCTCTGCTGTCATCCTGATAACCTGGGGCCTTCCACTCAGCCCAGCATGTCTTGTCCTCCTGGCGAGGGTGGGCTGTGCCCCTGGTAGATGAAAGCCTGCATGTGTCTGATGGGCTTGGTCTCTGAGCACCTGCAGGGTGGCTTCAGGTGTGTGGGACACTGCAGTGGGTGACTCTTCAAGAAGCAGAAAGCTTTGACCACTCTGGGAGTATCTAGTAAGAGATGATGACACTGCTGAGGCAGTTGTTGCTCTGCTCTTTTCCTTGGGCAAGGTTTTCTTCAGCAGTCGAGCTTCCCCTGAGCCAGTGTCCCAGGGAGTGTTTTGGTTCTGGTTTCTGGCTTGAAGCTGTTAGTGTTGATTGCAGAAAGGGTTTCTTTAGGGTTGCTGTGGATGTAAAGAGGTTTTTAAAATCATTTTTGATGCTTTGAATACTGTGTATGAATCTAGTTAAAGCAGACACATACACAACTCTGTCTTGATTTCTGATCGTGTTGGGAACATTGGTGGTGAAGGCTGTGGATGGAATTCCAGGCTTTAACATTAACTGCGAAAGACTAATGATTCTTTTTTGTTTCCTAGGAGGAGCACTGGGTGTTTTGGTTGGATGGATGACTTCTGGACAGTTCAAGTCAGTCCCTCAGGTTTTAATGAAATTGCCTGCTGCTGAGAAGCAGAAACTCTGTGCTGAAGCCATGGCTGTTGTCAAGTACTTTCACTGGACTGGTCCTCATCAGCTGATTGAACTTGTAATGTCAAATTCTATTCTCAGAGACAATGCATTAGGAGTGCTGACCACTTTCCTTACCAAGGATTTAGACGCACGAATAAAATATGGAAAATGATCCCTTCCAGAGCAGGATTTTTATACTGGAATTGCCTTTTACTCCCATAATTGTGAATCTTCAATGCAACAATTTCACGTGTTCAGTAATAATTACAAATATATGCTTATCAAAGTAATTTTGGGGTGTTCGGTTTTGGTGTTTGGGGGTTTTTAAATAATTATGATTATTGTTATCATTTTTGATTCGTGTGGATTTGGAAGCATAGTATTAGGTTACTGCATTATCCTGACACTGACCTGCTATGAAGTTTTGGATTGCTCTGCACTAGGACTAGTTGAAATTGCTGAAGGGAATCATGCTGCTCTTAGGCTAATGTGTCACTTGTGAAAATTTTCTAAGTCCTTTTGTTTTATTTCAGAGACTTGATTCTGTTTGTTGAAGTGCTTTAATTTTTTTCCCCTGTGAATGACATGTAAGGTGCCAGAGCAGCTGGGGCACTTTGAAGAATTTTACCTGTTGTTTGTTTCAGCCCTGCAAAGGAAAGTTTTATGAAGAAGTACATTACTGTGAATTCAAAAGACTCAATCCATACTTTATTTGTCTCTTTTTTTATTGTAATTCTTGAGTTATCTTTTTATGTAAGAAGGAAAGCAAATACTTAAACTAGATTTCAGGAAACAGGAAAACAAACTGTGAACACTTTCAATTCAATTTTCACCAGGTTCCTGTGCCCTGGGATGGGAGGGTGTGGCATTAAAAACATGGGGAGCTGAATCTGCCAGTTTTGTGTGAGCCCCAGGATGAAGGTTGTCATTTGAGCATTGGTTTCTTTTTTCAGTCTGTACAGCTGGTCCTTGGTTTTCATTAAATCTTAAGAAGAAGCCTCCTATTGATGTGATGCTGCACACACATGGGAATTGCTCAGGCCAACAGCAACGTACTGAAGAATCTGATCCTGTAGAATCTCTGAATTTGTTACAAACCCATTTTTTTATTGCTCTATCATGTGATCCCATTGGTATTTCCTGTAAACTTCAGCAATTCCTGAAAGGGGTGGTCTTCTGATGATTAATATTGAAAGCATTTCCTACTTCTTCTTGTTTTGCCTTGCACAATAGGGTTTTTTTCCCCCAGATTCATTTTGCAGCTAGGTTTCCTCTTGGTTGCAGTGGTCAAAAGGTAACTTAAAAAATCTTTTGCACGATTTAGGGGTGCCGGGATGCCAATTTGTGTTTAATAAGATGATTTTTAATGTTTTTGCAATGGGTCAGGGAAAACATCTTTAATTTTCAGGGTGTCCTAGGGTGAGGTTATGATGCTTGTATCCCCAGTCGTGTGTTCTGTTAGTGCTGGATATTATGTACTGTGCCTTCAAGACTGGCTCTGAAGAGCAAGGTTTGTTTTGGTTTGTTATCAGCCTGCTCCCCCACGGCTGGCAGGACACAGAGACAGGGCAGTACGTAGTGAGGCTTTGGCTTTTTGCTTTGCTTTTTGCTGCTTGCTTTGCTCTTGCTCCTTCTTCGCTCCTGCTTTGCCCCTGCTCTGCTTTTGCTTTTTGCTTCTGTTAGTTAGTTCAGCTAAGCGGTCCAGATTTTCTTCCCTGGACTGTTTTTCCCTTCCCTTTTTGGAACCATTCAAACCTGCTCCAGACTGGGACCTGGGAAACACCAAGAGTTTACATCTGGTGGCTGCAGCAGCTATCCCCAGCGCCGGAGGGAGCGACAACAGAGCGACCACTCCCAGGAAAGGCTTTCTGAATTTGTCATCCTTTTCAGATCAGTGAAAGTGTTGTCATCTGCTATTGTTCATTCTGTGTGCTGGGGGTGTTTTGCTTGTTAAATAAACAGTTCTTTCCACTTCTCTCCGAGGAATCCATCCCGAAGCGGTGGGGGGAAGGGGCTGTGTGGGTTTGCTTTCTGGGTGGGGCCCTTTGGAGGTTTTCTCCCAGATTTCTCACAGGCCCTAATCGAGGACACAGGCTTAGCTCAGATTTTGAAAATATCACCACCATGTGCTGTGCTCAGTACCTCTACAGCAGAAGACCAGGCTGTAAAGGAAGGATTTTCAGAAAGTGATGGTTTAGGAGCCAGATGCTGCTGGTGCTTACAGGATGTGTGGGGACCAGAAATGAGATAGTGCTCCTCTGCAGGTGGGCTCAGGATCTTGAGTCCCTGTCTGTCCACCAGCTGTTATTGAAATTATTGATGGACTTCTGGCCTGTTCAATCAATCAGGTGATGTTTGCACTCTGTTGTTTGTGAAGTTGTGTTCTTCAGTCTGTCTCAGTGTGTGAGTGCCTTGTGTTTGGATTTTCTCCAGTGCTGTTACCATATTTCTTATGAAAGGTTGCAGTTCATAGAGAGCTGTCACTGTACAGCTGAGACAGAAGAAATTGTCACCTCCCATTCTTGTTCATCACCATATGGCATCCCCCATGATATGGACAGGCACAGGTAAGAAGATTTATGTGTGCATCTTCTCAGTGGGTTTGGAATGTGCTGTGTGGGTGGGATTTGTGCTGTGCTCGTGGCAGAGATGTTCCCTCAGTTCCCTCCATGAGAAGCTGTAAGGAGCAGTGAGGACAGCTCAGTGGTGGGGCAGGCTGGGTGCTGCTGGGAATGTCTCCTGTGTGGGCATTTGGGAAGAGGCTCATTGTTCTCTGAGTGGGATAGTGAGTGCAGGGCTAGAAGGGCTTTGGCTTGTCTGAAGTCATCATTTGGTGAAGGGGAAGGAGGCTGATGAGATGGGAATGTTACCCTGGGAGCAGCTGAAGTGAGGCTCACACCACTGAGTCACCTGGGAACCCTCTGCTGCTGTTTGTGTTAGCAGGACTTTCAGTGAGTTGGGGATGATGTTGTTGTTTTAATTCTTTCTGTGGCATTTTTCTTCTGAAGGAAACCTGCTGGCTGTAGGCTCAAGGTTGAGATGTTGGAACATGATCTCTTTGGAGAGGGAGAGCAGGAGCATTGCTCACTTTGTTCCCTGTCCTTGGGGAGAAAGTGAGGGAGGGAGCATCAAGTGAAGTACAGAATCTAAGACTTGGGATGAGTATTGGGGAGACCACAAAGAGACAAGGAAAGCAGCCATCAAACTGCAGTAGAACAAAACCATTGCACAACAGAGCTTGATTTCTCAGCAACTTCATGTTCTGGAACTCTTGGGTTTGGTTTTCTCTTGAGTTGCTGAAGAGTCTCAGTACCATGTGAAGTCAGTGGGAGCTGTGGGGAATTACCACCTTTGGAAGCTGCACACAGTTTTATGGATGTTGACATTTCTATCCCTTCATTAGACCAAAGCCAGTGTTTGACAATTTTGGTGTTTCCTGATGCTTGGGTGAATTCAGTAGGGAACAACTGGTTGCTAGAATCAAATTGCACATTAAGTTGCTTTCAGTTACACCATCAGAGTTTGTAAATGTTTTTGGCTATCACGTGATTGTTCCTCTAACACATAAAGTTTACAGCTCCTTCTGTGCTGTCCTGGTTTAGGATCCTTGCTCCTTTGTAGCACCAGTGGCATTCTGCAACATGCCTGTCTTCACCTTCTGCTTGTTTGTGATTCTGATCAGTAGGTTGATGTCAGATGTAACTTTGAACTCCACGTTGTTGCAGTTGGCTTCTCACAGACCCCAGCACTGTGTGAGGTGTTAGAGCTTTGCAGCTGCAGAGCTTTATAAACCTTTTCTTTGATTTCCTGAGCGAGCTGGCCGGCTGCTGACAGTTATTTGTTTTCTTGGTAGGGGCTGCTTGTCCTAAAAGTGGTTAAATACTTTTGTGATGTCTCTGTTGCGACTTGTTAGTGCATTGTCAAAATACCCTTTAATGGCCTGTGGTGTGTGATAAATAAATACATGGTCAGTGAAAATTGCCTGATTGATCATCTGGATTCTTAATTGGAACATAATTGAGTTTTTTCAAGGAATTAATAATTCTTTGTGCGAAATGTAGGAATCTGGGATTACTTTCCTTGTTAGGATATGGTTTATGTTTCAGTGGCTCCCACTAGTGTTCTGTATGTACAGTTTTACTAAACCCCTTGTATTTGTTGTGCCTCAGTTATAGTGTTCACTAATGTTTTCTGCAGGACTAAATTATAGCGAATATGATGAGATCCTGGAAATACTTGTAACAGTGTAGAGAAATGAGTGGTCCTTGTGAAGTCTTTGAGAGTTTTGAGTGTGATGCTCACATCCAGAATTAAGCAGGACCCATTCTGCTATGCCAAGAACCCTTTTCAGTCAAGCCAAAATAGCCCAAAAAAACGTTAATTTTGTGAGTGGAAGTTTCCTTTGGGGGAATTGAGGGAAGAGTGAAAATATCTGTAATTTAGTATGGAAAAACTACTTTCAGTTTCGGTAGTGTCAGTAGGTTTCTCCTTTATCTGGAGCCTGATTAATGAGTTGCAAATTTGCTTGCCACTAACTCACACAACACCAGCCAGCAGTGTTGCTACCACTTTCCTTGTAGCCTGGATATTTTTTAGCTTTAAGTCAACTGCACTTTGAAGTGAGTTATTGAGGAGTGTTTTATTTATCCAGAGAAGCCAAGGGTAGCTGGTCACCTTTGCACTGTGTGTTAGGTACAGAGTTTGTGGTGATTGGGAGTGGGGCTGTGGCTGAGCCCCATCCCTGAGGAGCTCCAGCTGCACAGAGCAGGTGAACAGCACTGAAGGCAATGAGACCTGGAGTGCCCAGGTGTAGTGACAATCACAGAGGGTACAGAGGGCACACAGGTGTAAGGCAGGTGAGGTGAAGGGGATCAGAGGCTGTGCTGAGGAAGAACAAGAAAGAAGACCTGCTTGAAGCCTTCTGACGTTGTATGGTGTTATTTTGTGTATCATGGCTGTCTGGACTGTGCCACTGTGTCACCTTTGCCATGTCACCATGAGGACACCTCGCAGTACTGGCCCTGTGGAGGATAGTAGTGCAGGTGACTTTGGGCAGCCAGCTTCAACCCAGTGCTGGAACCTGGTGCTGCAGCTGCAGGTGTGTCTGCACACAGAGCATCCTTGCACTTCTGCTCCAATGAGATTGCCTTAGGAAATGGTAGCACTCCTTCAGTTTGAGGGGACAAAGCTGATTATCTCACCATCAGTGAGAGCCCTGGGCTGTCAGCTCTCCTGCTTGTGTCATCCCACCGTGCTGCAGAGCCTCCATCCTGGAGGGCTTTGTGTGACTGAATTTAACCCCGAGAGGAGATGCAAATGGTTTTCAGCACTTTGGGTTAGTCTGAGACATGGCACAGAGGTGAAGCACAAGCACAGCTCAGTGTCTGAGAGGAGGGAGTGAATCCTGCAGCCCTTCAGCCTGCTCAGGGCTGTGTGAATGGCACTCTGAGTGGACAGCTGCTCACCTTTGCTTAGAAAGGTGAAAAGAAACACTTAATTGTCCTTTTCCAGGCCTGGCAGTGGGAGCTGTTCCAGTTGTATATTTTGGAGTTTTTCCCCACTGCTCTAGGACAGGCAGAGCAGCCATTTGTTCATGCCTTGGAGCTTGAGCCCTCTGGAATGAGATAATCTGTAACTCTGGGAGCAGAGTGTGTGGCTCTGCTCTCACTCACCAGCACACTCTGCCACTCTGAGCCACTGCTGGGTCATCAGCCTGCCAAGAACCCAAAAGCAGCTGTGGTAAAATGGTGAGCTTGGATGTTCCCTTGAGACTGGCACAAAGATGAATGAAGGAGTGACAGAAATCAACTCCTTGATGAACATCCTGCTGTGCCTCTTTGCAGCTGTGGAGCATAGGTGGTCCCTTCCCAAAAGCCAGAGCTTTCTTCAGTGCCAGCAGTGCTTGGCTCCTGCAGTGCCATGGGTGATTTGCAGTCAGCCATTTTGGTGCAAAAGAAAGCTTTCTCTCTTGCAGTAGTTCATTTTTAATATGAAAACTCGTGAGATACAACTCCACTTGCACATTGCTTTGGGGAGATGTATTCAGGAAAGACTCTGAGGAAAGATTTCTGATCTGTTCAGGAAAGCCCAGTTGGCCTGGGCTGAGATGGTATTGCACACACTGGGACAAGAGGTTTTCTAGGGTCTGAAAACCCCCAAATGCTGATCTGTTCTATAGTGCTGACATTACATGTGCAATGAGAAATCTGCAACTTGTGTAGATGTGATTTTATTTTTCATCCCATTGAATGCTTTTCTGTTCATTTTCATTATCCCTGGAAGCTCTTTCCTCAGCTGCTCTGCAGAGTGGGATTTCTGTAGTGAGCAGCAGCAGCAGCAAGTGAATGAGGGGGAGAAGTTTTGCTCTCAGGGTGCTTGTTGTCAGGGACAGGTCTGTGTCCCTTGCTGAGGACATGTGGCAGCATTGCACACGCTGGGCTCCTGTGTCTCTGCCTGCTCCTCCATGAGACTCTCGTGGCATCTGTGCTCTGAGTGCTGACTGCCTTATCCACCCAGCCCTGCCTTTGTGCTGGCCTGGCTGCAGAGCACCTGAGCACCCAATGTCCCAGCACCAGGTCTGTCCTGCGACACTTCTCAGGCACTTCTTGGTTGCTGCAGAGCCTCCTGCCTTCAGAAATCTGCATGCAAGTGTTTAAACATGGAACCAAACAGGGAGAATATCTGATATGTGAAAATAATTGACTGACTTGTGGTAAAAATGAGGACAATGAGAAGCTACCTGACAGATTAGTCAATTATAATCTGCTAGCTGTGGCAGAGTGAAACTCTTGTCTTTTTCCCAGAGCTGTGTGTGATGCTGAAAACATGGGAATTGCTTAGACCAACAGCAATGTACTAAAGAATTTGTTCCTATAGAATCTCTGAATTTGTTACAAACCCTGGGGTTTTTTTCGGGTTTCTTTTTGGTTTAACATGAGACCTGAAGTGTCATTGCAAATTGGCTGTTCCAGTAACCTTCAACACTCACTGTAGGGTCTGGTCTTCTGTAATCAAAAGAGAAAGCAGTTACTAGATACACTAGGGTTTTGTTCTACACAAAAATTATTTAGCAGCTATGTTGAGTCTTGGTGGCAGTGGTCAGAAGATAACATAAAACATCTTTTCCAGAATTTGGAGAGGAGACAGCCCGTGCTGATGATATGATGGATCTTCTCATCCACATTGCCACTGTGCATCAAATGTATGCAGCTTTCAAACGTTCTACGCGGGGAGCAGCTGTGGTCACAGGTGCATCTATGCTTTTAGGTGGGGTGCTGTTTGGCCCAGTTGGATTGGCTGCAGGTAAGTGTGCTTGGATTTAGGAACAGGAGAGTGGTTAAATCCCTGAGGGAAGAAATGAGATGGTGTGGGTTGAAGGAAAGGGGCATTCAAGGCTGAGATTTCCTGCTGCCATGAGGGGCAGGGTGAATAAGCCTTAGCACGGGGCAGGATCATTTCTCACTAAAAATGATGCTTATTTCTGTCTATTAAAAGCTCCTGATATCTATGTCTGGGTGAACTTGGGGGTTTTCCACTGGGATTCATTTTTCCCTGTCGCTTTGCTTTTCTTCTTGTTAAGGACAGTTACAGAAAAGCCAAAGTCTAATAGTACAGAATTGTTTCTCCTCTGTAAGAATGGAATTAAGAGTTGAATATTTTGAAAGCTGCCTTGTTGCTGAAGGCATGTGGGCCCTGGCCCAGGAATGTTCAATGTCCTGTGAGCAGTTGCAGGAATTGCACAGGCTTACTGATGCTGGAGTGAATTGCAGTGTGCCTCCACCAGGGTGAGTTACAAAAACTAGGCAATAATTTGTGAGCAGTGATAAGAGAAAGTGCAAAGTGAAGCTGTGTATTTACTCCTAGTGCAGGTACAAAACTTAGTTAATAGCCAGAATAGTATGTGGACACATGTATGACTGAAGCTATCAGGAACAAAGAAGGGAAATTAAGCTTTTGTAAGGAATTTGTAAGCTTAAAATCTGAAGTAAAGGTAATAATGTAAGTGGCCTCATTCTTGAGTCAGATGAAGAGAAATACTCAAGTTATTAATGGATGCATTTTCTCTTTTAAGTGTTTGTTTAAGCTTTCATTATGTCTCCTAGTCAATCTTGATGTTCTTCCACCACTGAGGAAGTCACTGGAACAAGAATACCTATTACCTTATACTGAAAGTACACATTAATAAGCATAAATAATAGGAGTAATAAGTACTAACTAAACTATGAGCCACAGCTCAATTACAGTGTCACTAAATCATAACCCTCTCATTTAAATTTTATAATTGGAGGCGTAAATAAGCCAGATAAGTTTAGGACAGTTGGGACATTCGGAATCAAGTGCACCTTCACTTGCTCTGACAGCCAGGACAGGTGTGGGACTGGGTGCCAGGGTTGTCCCTCTTGCTGCTCTGCACCAGGAATGAGGATGAGTTCCCTGCCAGGTGCAGCATTGCTGCAGAAGCTTCCAGTCCTCGTGCTTCCCCAGGACTGCCTGCCCTGAGCAGAGTGGGCTGTGGGTTTGCTGCCTGGAGGCGAAAGTGTGATCATGAAATAAATCTTGTCTCAATGCACAAGGAGCTTAGACATCAATGCTTCTAGTGGCTTTTGCATTAAGTGCCCCTAAATCAGTTATTGATGTTCTCATGGAAGTCCCTTGAAGATGAATTCAGCCATTATCAGCTTTCAAGTATTTCTGTGCTGTCTTGGGAAAAATTGCTCACTGAGTAAAAGCTGCAAATGAAGAGTTTTTGTCTAATGAAAAAGTGCAGCCCTGTGAGTGCCTAGATGACTTTTTAGGAAGAGTCTCTGGGGGTGGCAGTTTTGGTGGCAGGGTCAGTTCTGCCACCTCTCCATTGGCAGGGTTCTCTCTCTCTCTCCTTGCTTCATTCCATCTGTCCATCCATCCCAGGCCGTGTGTGCTGCGGGCAGTGCTGCCCTGTGCATTGCTGTGCTGCACTCACACTGCTGCTGGAGGGGAGCCCTGCAGGGCTGCTGGGCTGCTTTCTCAGCAGCCAGGGGCCCATCAGCTGTAGATCCGTGCCTCTGCTGTCATCCTGATAACCTGGGGCCTTCCACTCAGCCCAGCATGTCTTGTCCTCCTGGCGAGGGTGGGCTGTGCCCCTGGTAGATGAAAGCCTGCATGTGTCTGATGGGCTTGGTCTCTGAGCACCTGCAGGGTGGCTTCAGGTGTGTGGGACACTGCAGTGGGTGACTCTTCAAGAAGCAGAAAGCTTTGACCACTCTGGGAGTATCTAGTAAGAGATGATGACACTGCTGAGGCAGTTGTTGCTCTGCTCTTTTCCTTGGGCAAGGTTTTCTTCAGCAGTCGAGCTTCCCCTGAGCCAGTGTCCCAGGGAGTGTTTTGGTTCTGGTTTCTGGCTTGAAGCTGTTAGTGTTGATTGCAGAAAGGGTTTCTTTAGGGTTGCTGTGGATGTAAAGAGCTTTTAAAATCCTTTTTGATGCTTTGTATTTTGTGTATAAATCTAGTTAAATCAGACACATACACAACCCTGTCTTGTTTCTGATCGCGGTGGCAGCATTTTTGGTGAAGGCTGTGGATGGAATTCCAGACTTTAACATTAACTGCTTGTTGTGGTGTGTTTCTTATTAAGTTGTAAATTGGTTCATTCCATGTACCCCTTTTGGTTGTAATGGTTCTGCCCCGGTTATCCCTCTCCTTGATTGCCCCCTCAGTTTAATCTTTCTCCTCCCCGTTACCCTTGACAACCAATGTATCTATCCCTTAATCCCTCCCTGGTGCCCTGTCCGTCACTCAGTGGCCCAACCTTTCCATCTAGAATCTTCCAGCTACGGTGTCGAGTGATTGGCTCAGGGGCCAGGGACCCTCCCCAGGCTTTCCCGTATTGGTTCACCTGTTATGTCTGTTAACCTCTCCTCACTCCCACCTTTCCCTCCATTGGCTGAAGACCAGAGCCCATGTCTGTACCCTCCCCTCCTTATAAACTCATGTCTGACCCCTGTTCGGGGTCTTCAGCGGTTGGATCACCTGGAGTTATTAAATCTGGACTTAACCACAGCTGGAGTCCGTCTCTTTGTCTCCTGTTGGGTAGCAGCCTTTTCACTGTGGATCCTCATCCTTCAAGGAGAAAGCCTTAGGCGCTCTCCTGACCGAGCCCAGGATCGGGAGAGTGTCCCCGTGCTGCTGGCGGTGCTGGCCGCAGCTAGCTGGGACGTCCTTTGAGGCCAGCCACCGCTGCAACTGCTAAAGGCTAATGATTTTTTTTTTTGTTTCCTTGGAGGAGCACTGGGGGGATTGCTAGGAACGAGGACTTCTGAAGAGTGCAAGTCAGTCCCTCAGATTTTAATGGAATTGAGCGCTGCGAAGAAGCAGAAACTCTGTGCTGAAGCCATGGCTGTTGTCAAGTACTTTCACTGGACTGGTCCTCATCAGCTGATTAAACTTGTAATGTCAAATTCTATTCTCAGAGACAAGGTATTAGGAGTGCTGACCACTTTCCTGACCAAGGATTTAGGAGCACGAGTAAAATACGGAAAATGATCCCTTCCAGAGCAGAATTTTTATACTGGAATTGCATTTTACTCCCATAATTGTGAATCTTCAACACAACAATTGGTAGTGCTCAGTAATAACTACAAATATATGCTGATCTAAAAAATTTTGGCGTGTTCAGTTTTGGTGTTTGAGGGTTTTTAAATTCTTATCATTATTGTTATCATTTTTGATTCGTGTGGATTTGGAAGCATAGTATTAGGTTACTGCATTATCCTGACACTGACCTGCTATGAAGTTTTGGATTGCTCTGCACTAGGACCAGTTCAAATTGCTGAAGGGAATCATGCTGCTCCTAGGCTAATGTGTCACTTGTGAAAATTTTCAAAGTCCTTTTGTTTTATTTTGGAGACTTGATTCTATTTGTTGAAGTGCTTTAATTTTTTTCCCCTGGGAATGACATGTAAAGTGCCAGAGCAGCTGGGGCACTTTGAAGAATTTTACCTGTTGTTTGTTTCAGCCCTGCAAAGGAAGGTTTTATAAGGAAGTAAATTACTGTGAACTCAAAAGACTCAGTCCATACTTTGTCTCTTTTTTATTGTAATTCTTGAGTTATCTTTTTATGTAAGAAGGGAAGCAAATTAAACAAGATTTCAGGAAACAGGAAAAGAAACTGTGAACACTTTCAATTCAATTTTCACCAGGTTCCTGTGCCCTGGGATGGGAGGGTGTGGCATCAAAAACATGGGGAGCTGAATCTGCCAGTTTTGTGTGAGCCCCAGGATGAAGGTTGTCATTTGAGCATTGGTTTCTTTTTTCAGTCTGTACAGCTGGTCCTTGGTTTTCATTAAAATCTTAAGAAGAAGCCACCTCTTGATCTGTGTGTTGCTTGAAATGGAAGGAACCCTTGAGGAGCTCAGGCAGGCCTGCAGTGGGCAGCCAGCAGCTGGCAGCAGCAGTGCTGCTGGGCTGGGCTGATGTGCCAGCTGCACTGTTACTGAGAGCACAAATGCTGTGGGGCTGAATGGCCCAGCCAGTTGGTCACGTTGGGTTTCGAGGCACTCTAAGAGAAGTTTGTAGGTAGGAAGATGTGCAGGTGTGCCTTCTTGTTTTGTAAAGACACAACTGAAACTGTTCTGCCAAGTTAATTTTTTGCCTATAATAATGATCTGTTTGTTTGTGTGATGAGATTTTTTATAAGTTAATGTTTAAATGGTAAAGTTTTAACCCAGAAGCTATTGTTGTGTGCATTTGATTAATTTACTTCTGCAGGTACCATTTGCCTTTGAGAAATTCGGTGGCATGCAGGGCAATGATTGTTCTCAGTATTTGGTAACACTTTTTCAGTTATGTGAAAAGGAGGTGAAAAAGAATGGTAAGTGAGTACTTCTAACCTTGTCAGTGTTTCATAATGCCATGCCTGAAATCAGTGGGGTTTCAGTTCCATTGGCAGATGACACAGACTGCATATTTTAAAAGATTTTACAAACTATATCCATTTAAAAATACTATGTTTTATGAATTCAGTTATTTTCATTTGAAATCTTCTGGTTATTTCAGAAATTCAGTCTTTCCAAAACAACACACTGCTAGCAGTGACAGATGATTGAATGATCTGGTGGGATGGAGTTGGCATCGTATGCTGTTCAAACCCAGAATGAACAGAGGGGACAACTGATTGTAAAGCAGGCCATAGGAAAAATTGAGGTTCCAGTTAATCTGTAATAGTATTTAGTATTTAAACAGCCTTTTACAAGTTTCAGTGGGTTCAGACATGAATATCACGACCCCCATTTTACAGTTATTCATAAATTTGGGCCCCAATGTAAGTAGTGATTTGATTTTTATCAATTGTATCAGTGTAATAGACATGGATGGAGTTTAGATCATTTTACTCTTGTCCTCTGCAATGCTTTTATTATATCCATCGGAATTGTAAACCAGTTGGAACTACGCTCTTGGCCTTCACTGTGCTATAAAAGGGGCATGTGTTACATGGATGCCAAGAGAATTCGGGTCCCAGTAGTTCAGAGTTCTGTACAGAACAGTTCTAGCTCATGTCAAACCCCACTGCTGCTGAGCTCCTCAGAAGCTTTGTGCCACAGAGGAGCATGCTCTTTGTCATTACAATAAATTTAACTTCTAGAGATTTTCAGACAGCTGGAGTAGAACTAGAAGATAGGAATTTAATTCTGTTTGTTCTCTGTATCTTTATTTAATAGATTTGATGCTCTTGGAGCTCCTTGGAAGGTGACAGGTTTTCAAAGTGGTAGCACTAGGTTTGCAGACTGGTCTGAAGCACATTTCATTGCTGGCAATGGAAGAATAGAAATTAACTCAATTGCTCATCTTATGTGAGTTTGGATTTGAGAGAATGGGGAAATAACCACTCCTGTTGGACACCCTGACACTTAACTACACAGGGAAAATGGCGTTGCAGCCACAAAGATTTTGTTGTTTGTGTTTCAGTGTTTTCTAACAGTTTATATTGCTGAGTGCTGCAGGAAGAGCAATTGTACCTTTTGTGCTGACTGCAGCCCCACTGCTGTCATATTGAGGTCACCATGATAGTGGTCTGTAGCCTTGAGTGGGAATTTGGGTGAGTTAAAAGCACCCTTCAGCAGATTTGATCATCTGAGGGAGCAGAGCAGCTGCACAAGTGTTTTAACATCCATCTGTTGCTGTTCTTTGGTAGAGACATTGCTGTCCACCACTGCAGCCCTTGCTGGTGCTGGAAACAGCCATAGGCAGGGATGGCATCTTCTGAAATCCATTCCAGCTGCATAATGTCCAGGCAGAGTGTGAGGCACAGCCACTGCCTGGGAAACGAGGTAACACAGTGCCAGCAGCTTTGGGAAGCAGCTTAAAGAGTCACTGTGGGGAGATGTACATATTTATATAAGGAAACCATCTGTGATGCTGGTTATTAACCTGGTTTGGTTGTAGATGTGACAGAATCAAGCTAGGTTTTCACTGGCAGATGGTGTATATTATAGTTAAATTTTTTTTCTTTTTATTTGGGTTTTTTTAAGCTTTCTGATTTCAAAACACAAAACACAAAGTGTTCTTTTAGCAAGGACAGGGATTATATATGCCTTTTTAAAAGGCAGTCCTAAATTCAGACATAGACTAGTAAATGAGATGTGCCATCTAGTGGCAATTAGATTAATTCTTAAAGTCAGCCTCTCAAGGCTGCCTCAGTATCTGGATAACACAGTTAGTTAGTTACCTTTTTCTATGAAAAGTAAGGTTGCATTATTTTTTTTGCTCTTACTCTGTCAAAATTCTAGCTTTAGTGAATTTGTATTAGACTAAAAATATCAGCCCAGCTACAGCCTAGGCTAGAATTTATATGCATTCCCTGCAGAAGTTGGCTCTTTGGTGATTATAATATGTGAGCCATGACAGCACAAATATTTACTGCAGCTGCATGTCATATTTAATTACAGTGAGAAAATACAGAATCAGGCAGAGGAGGGCAGTTTACTTCTTGATTACTGAGGGATAAGTGTATTGTGTGAGCTGAGCAGCAGTTGGTTTGCAAAGGCAGATTGTCCACAGTGGAACTGGTGAGCCAGTGAGGAGTTTGTTACCTGCAGGGATGAGTTTCTTTGTGCCCTGTGGTTGTGTTCGAGGGTCCCAGGACGAGGGGAGAGATGAGAATCTTGACTCCATGTTTCAGAAGGCTGATTTATTATATTATGATATTATATCATATTAAAATGCTATGCTAAAATGATACTAAAAGAAATAGAAAGAAAGAGTCCTTCAGAAAGCTCGAAAGGAATAGAAAGGAAGGAATGACAACAAAAGTTCATGACTCTCAGAGTCCGAGCCAGCTCACTGTGATTGGCCATTAATTAGAAACAACCAACATTCACCAATCACAGATGCACATGTTGCATTCCACAGCAGCAGATAATTATTGTTTACATTTCTTTCCTGAGACTCCTCAGCTTCTCAAGAGAAAATCCTACCAAAAGGATTTTCATAAAATATGTCATGGTGACAGTGCCCCACAAAGGAGGGTGGTTCTTGGCTCAGCCTGTTCACGTCGTATTTGTCACGTTATCTCTCACCTCTGGGCAGCATGAAAAGCAACAGGGAGCAGCATCCCGTGGGCAGCTTTTCCCAGTCAGCCTCTCCTTGCAGGGCTGCACAGCCGCGCCTGCAGAGGCTTTGCTGGGCAGAGCATTCCCAGAGGAGCCGCTCCGCAGGGCTGCTGGCAGGAGGGCTGGGCTGTGCCGGGCTGGGCACACACGCGTGTCCCTGTCCTTTATTCCCAGGGCAGCATGGGCTGGGCTGCTGTGCTGTCCCCCGTGTCCCTGTCCCTCCTGCCCAGGCCATCGTGTGCTGGGCTCCCCAGGGCTGCTGTGCCATGCCCGTGCCCGCTGGAGAGCGGCTTTGTGCCTGAGCTTGTTTAAGGAGGCTGAAGGTCCTCCTGCAGCCACGGCTTGCTGCTGGCTCGGGACACTGAGCCGGGGGTGGTGGCTGCGTGAGCCGAGTGGCAGTAACAGTGGGGTGTAATGGACCAGCACGTTGTTGGTGTTTGATTGTTTCTCGGTGTTGCTAGCTTATTGCAAAGGTTTCATACCTTCTCAGTGATGTCTCATGGGCAGCTCCTCACAGCGCTGACTCCTTCTTCTCAGCACAGCCAACCACTCTCTTATAGCACTCTTCTTGGTTACAGCTGTGGCTTGTTCTTAATCTTTGGTAGTTGGTACAGCTGCAACTCCTCAGGGGTAAGATTACCTTATATGCTATCCCCCCACATCTCAGCGTTATCCCGGATGGTTCCAGCAGTGTGGGGTGTGGTGCTATGTGCCTGCTGACAGGCTGCTGTGCCCTGGCAGAGCTCCTGTCCCTCTCACGGGTCACCATTTACAGCTCCTGGCAAATGTGCTGCAGCACGAGGGGCACAGGTGGGCTGGGATGACTGCCGTCCCCTGCTGCCACTAACACTCGCCTCTTCAGGGAGGAAATCCTGTGCTCAGAGGGCTGGGTGGGCCAGGACTGCTGCTCTTCCGAGGCACAGCTCTGTTTGGCACACTGGCATAAAGCTGTTGAGACCCAGTGTGTGCCCACATTTCTTTCAGATGACACCCCTCTGATGATTGCAAGTCAGTGGAGATGAGCATGCCTTTGCTCACTTTGGTTGGTTTGTGGGAAATTAGGGCTATGAAACTCACTGAAAGGTTATTGGAGGGGGATTGGAATATTCAGAGCCATTAAGCAATTTGATTTTACACAACTATACTCTCATGGCATACCTGCTCAGAGGTTTGCTTGTGCACATGGAGGATGAGACAAATCCTCACTTCATCTCCTGGTTCTTCTTGATTGTCAATGATTAGCTAACTTTTTGGACAAATCTTTCATTTCCTTTAGGTATCTTTTATATCCTACAGCTGCTAGCCTTCCTGTGAGCCCCTTGGCCTGTTGGGCTGACAGGAGGACTGGTGTATGTGGTTTGCTGAGACTTCTGTGACTGTCCTGCTGTCAGTGCAGGGCCTTGCTCAGGAGCTGCCTGTGCTGTGTTCTCCCCAGTGTGGGTGGGCCCTGTGGGGCTGGACAGCAGGAGTGAATCCTCCATTCCATGGAATGGCATCCCTCACTACCCAGAGGCCTCTCTGTTAATTGTTCTGGTGCTTTCACATACACACTTCCAAACACTTATTCCGAAATTAATACTCCTGTTCAAAACTGTGCAGATTCATGTGGAGATGAGATTTTCCCATTTTTTTCCTTGCAGAGTGGCAGCAGCTCCAGCAGAGCTCCCTGGGGACTCAGGGGCAGGCTCAGGGTTGGATCCTGTGTAGCTGCAGTGGTAGGACCTGCTGAGCTCAGTCTCCATCAGCATTTTGGCAGTGCTGGTGCAGCCAGAGGATGTAAAAGCAGTGCTTTTTTTCCCCTCAACTAAAAGCTCTTACAGAGAAAGCAGTAGCTTAGGCTGTCACTGCTTGATCAGCTGATGTATAACTCCAGACTAATTGAGTAGCAGCCTTTCAGCTGGGTTGGAAAGCTTTTAAAAAACCAAAGGCCTTTGTATTGAAGTGAACTAAAGCTATTAGCCCCTAATTAAAACATGAGGTTTCATCTTTACCTTTCTAGAGATCACAGAAATCTATGTATTTTTCAGGCTGTAAGCCAGAAATCAAACATTCATCATGTAATTGCAGTAAGTGTGGGCTAATACTTCTCATTAAGTGTGATTTATGAATTCCAGAAGAGCCTACGAGGTAAATATATAAAATTATTCTGAAGTCTGCAAAAATGAAGGTATTCATTTCTTTGGATGACTGTTCAGCAGGAAGAATTTAATATGAACATTTCAGCTTTCTCCTCTCAGTACAGACACTGCATTTGGACACCTGTACCATTGCAGTTCCCTCTGAGCCACTGCTCATCCTTCACCCCAGCTCACCCTTCAGCTGCCAGCAGGGAAAGCAGCGTGGCTTTGGGACAAGCCCATTCTGCTGGGCCTCAGAAGATCTGTCAGCTTCTCTGGCTCTTCTGCTTGTTTGCTGGGTGACCTTGAGTAATTTCCGATCTAGATCCTGAATGTGCTTTTTGTTAAACACTTTGTAATCTATCAGTAGGAAATGATGTGTTACAGAAATGTGATAGCACTGTTCTGCAGCTAACCAATCTCTGATCCTGCAGTCAGGACATGAGCATCAAAGAAGGAATGTAACAAATGTTAGCAGAGCTTCACAGCAATCAGGACAAAGAAGAAACTGCTAAGTTTTGAAATGTAGCTACTTACTTTGTGGCAGGGGAGTGAAAGATTTACACTGATGTTTGACCTTAACTAATTAGACCCTGTACAGAAGTGTCTAGCAGGATGCAAATGTTTTGTGTTCCTTATTCCCTGCTCAGCTTCAGTAGGCAGGAGTGAATTAGGGTGAAATTAAATCTGTCCTGTGCTCTGGCATGCTGCTTTGTAGTAGAGCACTCTCAGATTACTTTGTACATGTAATCTGAAGACAGAATGAAGGGTTTGTTATTTTGGGATCAGTCAGTGAGATATGATGAATAATCTTTGTAATTTGGGTTCATTCTTCAAAGCTTTGAAGCTCTTATTTTTACCTGGCCCTGCTGCAGCTCCTTGTGCTGAGATGTTAGGGCAAAATAATTGGAGGATCAGAATTGGCTCCTGAACATTTACAGAGACCTGAGTGTCTGCAGTGGGAGAGAGCATGGAGCCAGTGCAGGTGTGTGTTTAGCCTCACCTAGACCTCCCCAGGTGCTGGCAGTCCCTCACAGCTGGAGGAGATCTGCCTCTCCTTATGAAGTGTAGGTAAACTCATTCTTCTGATATTGGTGTAGATTCCCAAAATTAATTTTTGTTCTCACCCAGCTAACTGTCCAGTGGATATTTCTGCTCCATTTCTGCTCTCTCCCTGGCAGACAATTCTGCTTGATACTGATGGAAGTTTTCTGCAAGAAGGGAGCCCCGGGCAGCTCTGATTTTTGACTGCTACCTGCATTTACCCAAACCTCTCTGGCTCTACAAATCCTCCTCGTTCGGGAAAAAAATGAGGGGGCCATCTCACTTTTTTACCTTGCTCTTCCAGGTAAGTTTTAAGCCCTGTTTTAAATTTAATTTTAATTTAAGCCCAGCTTTTCAAAATCCTAAATTAAAAACTTGCTGTCTTTTACAGCAGTGACGGATACAAAAGACACAACAGCTGAATGTCATATTCAGGCTTGAGAGAGACAGGGTGCAAGAGCAAATGCTTGGTTATTCAAGAAAGCAGGGGATAGGGCAAAATGGTCCAGAAGATGGTAGATTGTAGCAGAGTGCTTGCTGAAGTGTCAGTAGGAGCCAGGTGCCTGCCCGTGCCTGCCTGTGAGGCACAGTTCGTGCGGCAGCCTTTGTAGCAGGCCCGGGGCCTGCACGGCCTCCTTGGAGGCCACAAGCCTGAGCGAGGAAATGCCGAGTCATGATGGCTGGGCCTTAGCAGCCCCTCTCTTCTGCCTCTCGGACCCTGCTTATCTCCCTGTAAGCCCGTAGGTCACTTTCCCCTGACCCTTACTACTGGACAATTTCCAAAACCCCTGTAGGGTATAAAAACCCCTAATTCTGCCTGGTTTGGCAGAACAGCTGTCACTGAGAACCTTCATGGACCAATAAAGAATCTTGCGGAACCTCATACAGCTTTCTCCTCTCTTTCCCTGCATCTGCTGCTGTGGCACCAGCAAGCTAAAGAGCTGAAATCACTGAGAGCTGATAATCGCTGAGAGCTGAAATCATTTAAGGTTGCCTGTAGCTGGGAGCTGCTTGGAAATTCAGACGCTGTGCTGAGCCCCACTGAGCTATCCTGGCCAAGGCAGCCCACTGGGCACAGCCCGGCTGGAAACCACCTTTCAATAGACTTTGACCAAACTGCAGTTTATTAATGCCTTGTGCAGGAACAAAGTCAGTAATAAAGGGCTAACTAGGGTGCTGGTGAGGAAGGCTCCTGGATCTGATTTTGCTGGCTTCCATATAAGGGGCTTGCATGCTTTTCCCCAGCCATTCTCTCCAGGAATCTGTGTATAAAAACATTTGTTCCACAACCACAGCAAACAGCCTGGCAGCCGCCTGCATACTTGAGGCTTTCTGCTGTCTGAAGTTTAACTCTGCAGGAACCTGTGCTGACGCTGAGTCTAATCCTAATTTCGGACTTTCATGTCCTCAACCTGGCCCGTGAGGCTGGGGCTGCTGACAATGGCAGCAGCACGTCCCTGGTGAGTATGGGGTGAAGATCAGCACTCACACTGTGCCACTAATGATAAGTGCCAGCGAGGATAATAAGGAGCTCTCTTGTAGTGCTTTACATCTTCAAAGTGCTCTGCTCTTGCTAAGTAATTGAGCTGCCTTGTGACAAAGGTATGTATTTGTGTTGTGCCTAAAGCAACTGTGCTGTACTGTTATGCAATAGACCAAAATTGGATGGTGTCTGCAGATAGCACTCAGGAAATCAATTAACCAACTACTGGCTGCTCACACCCCAGCAACAGAGCCAGCTTCAAAGCTGTCCCACGTCCTTTCCTTTGGTTAGCCTTGGCTGGTCTTTGGGAACCTCAGACATTCATGGAAAGCTGCACATGCCAAGTGTTTGATGATGTGGTTGCAGTGTTTTGCAGCAGCTCCGTTTCCAGCCACACCATCTCCCAGCCCTGCCCAGAGGATGCAGTCCCAGTGCTCCTGAGTTAAACCCAGGCACTGCTGGGCTTAGCCCAAGAGCCCCAGCTCTGTGCTGCAGCTGTGTTCTAAGGACAGGATCATCCTGGCATGGACTGGCCACAAAAGAAAACAAGGTCACGCTGTGCTGTGCTGCCATGGGGAGGAACAGAGGGGATGCTCTGCTTTATCGGCAAGATATCAAAACCTTACTGGGCAGCAAAGGCACCTTCCCACAGCAGCCCAGTGCCTGCCAGCAGCTGCAGACATTGCCATGAGCCTACAGTCAGCAGAGCCCTGTGTGTTGGTAAGTGTCACCAGTGGGGAACCCTCACCACACAGTGCTGACCTGGTTTCTCTCAGGAAGGAGTTGAGGTCACTGGACAGATTTCCGACAGTGCTCAGCAGTGAGTCAGAAGGCAACAAGACGGGCAAGACAGATGGGAAAGGAAACCCAAGAAGTAAATGTATTTAGGTCCTTGAACAAACCCAGGTAGCTGCCTGGATAGTCTGTGCAGCCTGCTTGGTCCACTGGCCATGTTTGTCCTTTGGGAGCCAAAGAGGGCATTGCAGGGCTGGGAGGGATACAGAGAAGGGTAACACTGTATGGGAGGGCACCTGTGTCAAGAGAGATGGGCTGGTTTAAACCGTTCCACCTGGAAAGGGCACTGATAGGGGGAGATTTTGTCATAGCTGTGACTGGCACAGAGCTGAACAGGAGGAACACTACTGTGCTGTAGAAGGCAGGGTGCACCCCCTGAACTGGCAGAGGAGAGGGGAAGTGCTTGTTCACACAGTGGGACAGGGAGTTGTGGAGTTAATTGGCACAGGATGCTCCAAGTGCCAGAACAAAACTGTGTTCAGCAAGTGATGAGGCAGATTGATAGTGAGGACTGGTCACACCAACCAGGCTGACAAGAGACTAAAGCAGCAGCAGTGTTGCTCTGTAGAGGCCTCTTCAGTGCTGTCCCCCATGATTTTGGGGTAGGTGAACTCTGGCTCTGGGTAAGTCAGACTGCTTTCATGTTCTCCCAATTCCTGCAGTGCTGTGCCAACACATGTGCTACTGTGAGTAAAACACAACGTGGGAGCTGCCAAAGCAATCACACTGAAAAAAGCGTGGCATTTTCTGTGTTGTACAAAAGGGGTTTCCTGTGCCAGGGAAGACCTGCCCATTTGCCTTTGTGTCTTTTATTCTGCTCAGGAGTGGAGCCTTCCTCTCCCACTGCTTTCCCATGTACAAACCAGTAATTAAGCAGAGGACCTGACCTCTCCAGGTCCATCAGTTGCAATCAGTTACTTCATGACCTCAAAATTGCAATAACTTAAAATTAAAATAAATGCCTTTATTACTTGCACCATAGAGGAAATGTCTTCTAGCTACCAGAACCCAAAGCACTAGGCCAAATTTTTAAAGAGGGAAATCTTTATTCACACCCTTTCAAAGTGGAAGTTGTATTAAGATATAGTCATACTATTGCTTTGTTTTGCAGAATCTCTCTTTTATATATATTAAACAAGCTCCTTCTCTTCCCCTGTCTTGGTGTCGTTGCTAAACCTGCAGCCAAGAACTCTCCAGCTCACAGAGGTTACAGCCCTGTTGTGCAGGGCTGGTACAGCTGGGAGGGAGGCCCTGCTTGTTGCCTTGTCCCAGTGTAGCTGGATGAGCTGACCCCAGGAAAGTCCAGCCTGCAGAGGTAAATTCTGGTGGGGAGGATGAGCAGGAGGAGAAAGTTCAGTGCTCTGAGTGGGAGGCAGAGCTGGACAGGAGGTGCTGAGCCTCCAGAGAGCTGTTAAAGCCACATTTGTCCTGGAGCAGCCTGTCAAAGTCTGTGTCCAGGGTGCTGTGTTGTTCGTGCTTGGGCAATGCCCAGCTCCTCTGCCAGCTTCCAGCACAGGACCCTTCCCCATTTCCCAAAGGGAGCAGCATTTCCAGTGCTGGGGGCTCCCCACTCTTCCTGCACTGCCCAGATGGTTCTCCCGAAGGGTGAGCGTGCTGAAATGGGGGAAGATCTGTGGAGCTCTGACTTGTAAGGTCTCAACCAACAAACACATCCTTTTGGGTCCCTTCTGTGCCACAGCCATGGCTGGGCTTTGGCTGCTGAGTGTCCCTGAGGACAGAGGGAGGCTGTCAGCTGCTGGGAGGGGGGCTGACTTGCTGCTGCTCCAGAGGGCTGTCCTTAGGCTCCAGGGGTGCTGAAAGGGCTGCTCCTGCTCCAGGGCTACACCAGCTGCATTCCAGATCCTGTTTTCCTGGAGGTAACACCTCTCCAAATGCGGTATTGCAGGGAGCAGCAGCAGGACTGTGAGGTCCTGAAGTAGCCAAGTGTGACAGTCTCCATTTGTCACCGTCCCCAGATTAACAGCTCTTTGCCAGTGGATTTTGTAGAGCCTCTCATCATTAGAGCTGTTTCCTTGCAAACAGATGGCTGCAGTGTGACATCCCGAGTGCCTGTGAGACCAGCACAGACACAGGGGCTTGCTCAGCCTGCAGGGGCTGTGTCTGCCTCCAGCCTGGTGCTGGAGTGAACAAAGGCAGCCTCACACGCTGCAGGATGATGTGCTGACACCAGGCGCCTCTGCTGAGGTTTGGGGGAAGGCATGTGGCCTGTCTGAGCCCCAGCAGGAGGCTGTGCTGCAGACCCCTGGGCAGCAGGGTCAGTGCCCAGCAGCACTGCTGCCTCTGCCCCCTGGGCCCCACAAGCTTTGGCTGGGAGAGTCAGGAGAGCAGCTGGATCCTGCCCAGCCAAAGCAGCCTCTCCCAGAGAGCAGACAGCCCTGCAGGGAGGCTGGCACTCCTCCTCTGCCCAGGGAGGATGCAGAGGGCTGGCACTGGGAGCAGGGCTGCTCACAGGGTGTGCAAAGCCCCACAGGAGCATGTGAGAGACTTTGGACTATGAACAGCAGCTGGCTCGTAGGGGCTGCTCAGGCAGGAAACAGGTGTGCAAAGGACATTTTGGGCAGGATCTAGAGACTCAGGTTAGCTTGCCTGGAACTTGCTTCTGAGCACTCAAGTCAGAGGCTCTGACAAGCCAAGGAGCTGTGACCTGGGTGCTGGTGGCTCTGGGTTGTGGGTTAGTTGTGGCTCTCACCCTGCTGTTAGAGCTGTTTGAGGCATCTGAGGGTGCCTGTGAGGGGCACTCCTGAAAGCACTCTGGAAATCCTTTCTATACAAAGCCACTGAGGCTCTGTTTTTACCTTATTTTGTAACTCTTCCTGTAAAAACGTGAATTTTTTTCTTGTTGCTTTTAGAGGGGAAGAGACATGTCTGGCCTTGAGTTAATGCTTTTTCCTTCTCAAATCCATTTTTTCCATAGGCTGTCACACACATTGTGTTTATGATGTGAAAAGAGGAGAGGCTGGCCAAAGCTCAGCAATCCCTTGCGGCACGGGGCAGTCTGGGCAGCAGGACCACAGGTAGCAGGATGGCTGCCAGCAGCAGCTGCTCTGCCCAGGGTGTGTGCAACAGAAGGTGCTGCACAATGGACCTTTGCTGAAGTAAAACCTTTTTTGCTAAAGTAAAACCTTTTGTCTAGCTGAGTAAAACCTTTTCTCTAGCTGCCCTCCTCTTTCTCTCCCTTCCCTACAGCAGCAGACTGGGAGGTTGTGTAGCTTGCTCTGGGCTGTGAACCTCTCCATTGCTTCTTTGCATTTCTGGCCCTCCCTGGAACTGAAGTCAGATGGCAGCTTTGGTGCTGCTCAGGGCTCACCAGCACTGTACAGCACCTCCCTGCCTGCCTCTCTCCTCCTCCTGCAGCACAGGACCACAGCAGTGGCTGCGTTTGGAGCTTTTATGAGCCAGGTCACAGGCAGGAGAGGCTCCCTCCCAAACCCCTGCATGGCTCTGGGCTTGTTCTGCCTGTGACAGGTAACAAAGCAGAGCTGGCTGGGATTGCCCTGCAGTGCTGTACACCCTGGTGTGCAGCCTGGGCTCCTCTGGGGGCCCTGGACACAATCTCCAGCACACAGGTCTTTGGCTGCAAGGGTTTCTTGCAGCTGTTTTGTGTCCACCATGTGGGACAGCAGTGCAACATCTCCTTCCTGCCAGCTCCATTCTTAAAGGCCCATGGCCTGCAGCAGAAAGGGTGAGAAACAGAAGCCTGTGCTTTTCACTGGAGACACCACTTTGCAGCTCAGGAGTAGCTGGGACCGTGTGTACTCCTCAGCTTCTCCTCCTAATCCAAAACCCAGGCAGAGTGAGGAACATGAGAAACTGCCTTGCAGCAGCAGTGAATTGGAAGAGGCTGAGATCTGTGGCAGAGCCAGAAATCCAGCTTGGATAGAAACTGAGTGTTTTTGAAACTGGGAGCAGACTCCATTGGAGCAGCTGGCTCACTTGTCCCTCCTGAGTGCTCGTGAATGCTGAGTCAGCACCGTGCTGGGAGCTGGTGTGTGCCTGAGCTGGCCTTGGGACAGCAGATCACACAGCATTCCTTGCACCTTTTTGATCCTTTCAGTCTATTTGAAGAGCTAATCTCCCCATTACCTTCTCTTAAGCTTTCCTGACTGGCTGCTGCACCAGTGCCATCCTCCTCCTCCCCTTGTAACCAGCTCCGGAGAGCAGAAGAGCATGGTGTGCAGTGGGGACATCCTCACCCTGCTGTGCTCTTCAGGCAGGGGCTGAGCAAGGAACCTCTTCTGGCACATGATCCCCACAGTTCATGTCTGGAGCCCTTCAGGAGGAGGCTGTGACCCCACAAACCCTCCAGCCTGCAGATGCTCCCCAAGGTGAGCACTGGAGCTGCTGCTCCTCCTGGTCACGTGCAGAATGAATCTCTGCTAAGGCCTTTGTTGAGCTAAAACAGAGAGAGCACAAACTATCAGGAAATGCCCTATTAATACACTGGAGATAGAATCAGGCTGGAAAACTCCAGGCTGGACTGTAACAGCACACAGCCTGTGATTTCAAACCCATGTGTTCAGCAGGCCAGAAGCCAGGAGCCCCAGGCTCTAATCCCAGTGCTGAGCTCCACAACAGAAGTTCAGGAAGTGGAGGAGAGGCTTTGTTTAAATTTCCCCATGTTTTCCTGGGCAGGATCCTTTTACCATAGGCATTAAAAGTTTAAGAATTGCCTGTTTCTTGGGGCTTACAGTTGGTGCAAGATGTGTGCATTTCCCCAGAAGCCATCAGCAGCATGCACCAGAAAAAGGGGCTGGGCTGTTTTTGGTGGTTTGTTTGTTTGTTTTTTTCCTGATTATTTTTCCCTGCTGTGACTGAGAAAGCTTTTGCTCACCAAGAAGGCATTCATTAGAGGCGTGCCTGTCCCTCATTGGAGCATAAAAGCAGTTCATAGGTCTTTTGGGGCTGGCTAGGCAAGACCTTTGAACACACAAAGCAAGCTGATCTCTAACTGAACGAAGGATTAGGTTCCAAACTGCAATACATTTCTGATTGGATGCAGACTCAGCAGCTGGGCTATTTTTGGCTCGTGAACCACTCTAATGGCTGTTTATTTTTAAGGTCATTTTCTGTTTGCATAGCATGTACACCCTTCTGGTGGGTGGGAGGCATTGTAAAAACAATCACTGCTGTGCAGAGTTAGGAACTGAGTCTGGAGAGGGATGGAAAAAACAGAACTCAGTGTACTTATTGCTTTAAAGCCCAAAAACATCTGCTTAGGTCATAAGGTTTGCTGGCCCACTCTGAGCTGTGTCCCCACCGGAAAAATACTGTTCCAGTTAATACAGACTACTGCAGGGATTGCAGGAGACTTGGGGAAAGCCTGTCAGACAACAACATGGAATAAATAGACAGGAAACATCAGATTTGATGCCCTTACCTTCAAGCAGTAAATAGAAACCAGAGCAGTCTCCCCACAGCTGAGCAGTCACCACTTGTGCTGGACTGGCCAGGCCTGGATCCCAGCTCCTGTTAAGACCCTTGTTCAATAATAACATGCTTTATTGTCCTGTTTTCCTGGCTCCTTCCTGTTGGCAGTATCTTTATTCACACATAGTCAAGTGATACAAATTCACTGGAACAGTAGCAGTTTATAAAAGAGTGTAAGAATAATTATCTTGAACTGAAATTTAAAAAAACACATGGCCACCTCTCAAGCAATGCATTGCTTGTAACAGGTCATGGTAAGGAAACATTTCACAACATTGGCAGTGTATTCCCAGCCATGTTGCTTTTCCAGACCACAAAATACACAATACAAAAATACACTAATAATGGAGTTTGTAGAAATGTCTGCTGCAAAACAATTGCTGTTGTCTGATTTCCTCTATATTTACTCCCACGCTACATTATGATAGAGTACTTGAATAAACACAGTTTATTTCTAACTGAATTTGAACTACGTACTCAAGTAAACTGTAAAGTCTTTGGCTCCCATCCTTGAAGTACATAAAGGACCTTAACTTTGGACTCGTGAGACTGATAAGGCAGGAGGTGAGCCCACAAGTGAGAATCTGATGCCTTGGGCAGCAGCCCAGGAGGGAAGGGGAAGATGAAGTGCTGTACTTCACAGCATCTTAATTTGGGGCTTTTCCCTGGACTTTTACAGACTTTTAACAAGTCTTCCCTGGGCTGTCCTTTTACCTGATAGGCTTGAGATTTTCAAGTTTCTAGTAACAGGTATAACTGCCTGTGTTTGAGATCTGCCTCTGCACTAGTTGAGTGAATGCAGTACCTCTCTCCCTCCGTATTTCACTGCTCAGTGTCATTTTCCCTGTCCCTTTCCCCTCCCTCCTCCTCCTGGCCTGGTACCACTGGCATGGCCTCTTTCCATGTGAGAGAGCTGGATGCTCCAGTGCTTTGCTCACACTGAGCCTCACACAAGCTCCCTGCATTCCAAGTGCCATTCTCTTAGTGTTTCCAACCTTGAGAAGACAGGGAATCCAGTGCTGGCTGTACCATGCAGGGATGAGCAGCTATTCCCTCAGGCTGGCAAGCTTGCAGAGAGAATCTCAGAATGCTTGTGGAAAGTGACATCCAGAATGGCCCTTGCTGTGAGGAACAAACTGTGAGCAGGCCAATGTGTCCAACTCTGGGATTTCATGCTCCTTTTCCTCCCAAGAGCCAAACTCAAAACATTTCAAACAAGAGATGTTTTAGCAGAGAGGAAGAATAAGGCACTGAAGGTGAGCTCATTTGGCCAAGACTGATTCACAGGGCGCTGCCCCAGTCCTCAATGCTCTTCACGGAGCTGTTCTCTCTGTGCTCACACTATATGAGACGTTCTCAGGGGGGAAACCTTGTCTCAGCTCTGACACCACACAGGGGCCAAGACCCACCTTCCCAGGCATGGCCTTCAGAGAAAACATCGAGAAGGACACGCAATGGAGGCCAGAGGGTGGCTTCCCAGTGTCTAAACACCAGCAGCTCCCAGGGAGGTCAGCTGTGGAAAGATGACCAGGATACCTGTGAGGTATAAAACTCTGTGTCTGCTGGCCACTGCTCAGCTCTCTCATCGTCAGACTTGTCGCTGTCATCGCCGCTGGAGGGCTCGTAGCCCTGCATGGCAGAGGGGATGGGCTCCGTCTGCCTCCGATCCGCCTCCGCCTCCTTATTCTTCTCTGCCAGCAGCTGCCTGTAGCACAGGTTGCAGACCCTCAGGGGCTTGGGGGACAGCCGGGGCATCAGGAACCTCTGCCTGGAGCAGTCGGCGCACACGACAAAGCCGCACTTGCGGCAGTGGTGCCTGCGGGTGAGCGTGGAGAACTTGGTCTGCGTGCAGCGCATGCAGATGTCCGTGGCCTTGTCTGGGATCCAGGGAGCCGCGGGCTCCCTGCAGGGCTGCCGGCCCGTCTTGGTCAGCAGGTGCTTGATGCACTCCTCCAGGTGGCTGATCCACTCCTTCCTCTCCGTCAGGGAGGCTGCGGACACCACAAAGGACTTCTTGGAGGTTTTGATCATCCAGCGGTTCTTCATCTGCAAGGTGTCCGGCAGCGTCTCCAAAGTGACATCTTCAAGGGGGATGATGTGCTGGGAGTTGTACTTCCTTTTGTTGATGATGATGCTGCCGTAGACGAGGATGTCGTTGAAAAGGAAAAAGATGCGAGGCTTTGGCTTCTTGCGGCATTCTTTGGTCAAAATCCCTTCTCCCAGCAGCACCCTGCCCGGCAAGGCCAAGGGCTGCCCAGAAGCCCCAAAGCAGTTCTCCACAGCAGCGATGCGCTGGCTGTTGATCTCCGTGTTTGCAAGATGGTCCACCATGGCCAGCTCCCTCTGAAGAGAGGAAACAAAGAGGGAAGTGGTGAAACTGCAGACATTGCACCAGGTGAGGGTGAGCAGCCAGTGGATGCACAGGGGAGATGCTCCTGGTGCAGTCTGAGGCTACAGGTGATCTCAAGAGCACTCCTCACTTGGGTTTGTTACCTTTCTAAACAAAACCTTCAAACTTTCTGACCCCATTTTGCAACAGCCCAGGCTGGACTGGGATGGTTCATTTTGCAGCAATGGAAGCCCTTGAAGGCAGAGCCAGGTGTTCCTGGTTGTGCTTTTCACCAGTCTCCCTGTGTGCCCTTAGAAAAGAAAGCTGCTTGGTCTGAACCTGATTTGATGCAGATCCATAGATCTGCACAAAAGGGTCTTGAGAGCAAGGCTCCTGCTTCTGACTGCACACCTGCTTTCTCAAGGATTGCTTACTGACACACACCCCCACAGCTCCATTCTGGCCCAGAGCTGAGGCAGGAACAAAAGCAAACTCTATGCTATCACTTGTTCCTGCTGGTCTTCCATGCATAACAAAAAGGGTAAATAAAAGAAATTTTAAAAGCCCCCATAATGTGAATAAAGCCACACAAGCTAAGCCTTTCCTCTGTTATCCCAGGACTGACAGTGCTTCCAAATTCAGGACACATCATTCTGAAAACAGTGAGCTCTGCTGAAGGAGAAGTGGAAGGGAGCACACTCATCTCTCCCACACCTCTGCACCCTCCTTCTCACACAGTCTGGGGGTTTGCCATTGTGCTGTGCTTTCGTTCCAACAGGAAGCCCAGGTAAGGGCAACCCTGAAGCGAAAGCAGCTGCTTGCTCTTGGCAGTCTGCAGTAAGGGAGGTGCTCCCTGGCAGTCGATTTCCTCCTTGCCCCTTGCAGGCTGGAGGGTGCTGCCCAGGGCCAGCTGGCCATGGGAATGTGAGTAATTTCCTCCTGCACAGAGGTAGCTCAGCCATCACAAGGCACATCACAGGGCCTTGTGTTGTTAGCCTGGCTGCTGCTGATGGGTGATGGGAGCACTCATGCAGAGCTGCTCTGCACTGGTATCCCTGTGCTCCTTGCCCAGAGTCCCTGCTGCCAAGGAGGCTGAAGGGATGAGAAGGATGGCAAAATACCTGTCCTCTGTGTGTGTGACATTCTACCCTTGCCCCTCACCCCCAATCACCCCTTTGCTGTGCTGGAAGGGAAACCACAGAGCTGCCGCAGAAGGCTGCTGCACACCATGCTCCTCTCAGCTGACCCATCTGCAGACAGACTGGGCAACTCCTCTGAGTTCCCAGAGCTTCCTTCTCCAGGCTGAAAAGGCACAAGGTTTAGCCATGGCAGACCTAAATGGAGTGACCCAGCCTGCAGGAACAGCTTTCTCTGAGGGGCACTGACTGGTCAGTGCTCCTGGAGAGCTGCCTTGGTCAGGTCCCCCTGGAGCTGGAGGGAAGGATGGGAATCCTCAGAGCCCTGGAGGGCACTGGATGGAGCTGGGCTCTGTTGGGCACATCCCCTCATGTGGGTGGGCACTTCACATTTACTGAGTGCTCTGGCCAGGCTGCAGCCAGAGGGGGATCCAGGGGCTGCCTCCAGCAGCAGGGGCTGAAAGCACTCCCCAGCCAACCTGCCATGGCACAGACGTGCAGCAGCTGGGCCAAGGATCTGCTCCTTGTCATCAGAGAGGGAGAGCCTCCATTGCCAGCGTGGCTCCATCAGCCTGAGTGGATCTGTGCAGGCAGAGGAGATGTCCTGCTGCAATCAGTACCACATTTGTTTTTACCCTCTCCCTCTTAAATGCACAAATGAGGCTGAAGAGCAAACAGGCAGGGCAAACTGTTGTCCACAACTGTGCACCAAACTCCCTAAGTAGGGTTACCCAGACTCCCACCTATCCTGGGATGTCGTCTCTCCTCAAATCCCTGGCCGAGGAGTTTCTGTGTGAAAGAACAAGATGAGCACACAAACAATAAAGGAAAAACTCAAATTACAGCTTGGGATCCTTGGTGTGCAAAGAATATACTTGCATTCTGTGAATGCAAGAATTTACTGGCAATAACTTTGGGCACCGGCAACACCAAATGACATAAAAGCCAAAGCAGTCCCACCAGTTTCCTTCCCTCATGCTTCTGGGCTATGGAGCTCTTAGCCTACCTCTTTTATGTAGTTTAGAAGCATGGCCCAACCTCTCAAGAACTTATGGTACTTGACATAACTCTGTTTCCAGGGATCTCTGCACACCAGATTCCAGTGGAAACGAAAATATTTTGTCAGGTATAAAGACCTTGCCTGCAGAGCCAGGAAACCTGAGCTCCTTTTCAAAGAGGAGTGTAAGCTCTGCTGCTGTGAAAGCTTTAGCTGCTGCACTGACCTGGGCCCCTGCACAGAAAGCTCTTGGACTTACTGCATGGAGCAAAAGGAGAAGGGCTGGACACAATCCTGTAGTGTGAAAAACACTGAAGGTGAGCTCTCATTACACATCAGACTTCTACCTGCAGGTATGGCCTTACTCATCCACCCTCTGGTTTGCTACGTAGTTAAAATACCACGAGTTAACCTAAGAAAAGCCAACTCTGTCGTGGGAAAATCTTCTGCTGTGACTAAAATTGTTGGCTGCTCTAGCCCAGGGTATTTCTTGAAGGAGTTTTTGTGGGATGCAAAAGCAGAATGTTTTCCTCCCATGTGTCTCCTCCCTCGGGCATAAGTGACTAGAGAACAGCACATAGGCATAATAAAAAGTTAAAAAAAAAAAAATAAAT
Source organism: Passer domesticus (assembly GCF_036417665.1). Classification (NCBI taxonomy): domain Eukaryota; kingdom Metazoa; phylum Chordata; class Aves; order Passeriformes; family Passeridae; genus Passer; species Passer domesticus. Next base: position 13,984,007 of record NC_087485.1, on the reverse strand, counting down.
AAATGTAGGAGTGGGACTTAAGAGTGCCTACCATTAGGCTTGGACAACTCACTCTATCCCTCTGTGTTATCCCTGTTCAGGTGCGGGGGAGAAACAACCATCTGGGGATCTGGGGGGCTGACTAATCACATCCCACCACAAGCCAGCTCCATCCTGCCCTGAGTTCCACACAGTGCTTGGCTTGACTGCCCACATAAAACCCAATTTCATGTTAATACTGTGACTCACTGCAAATAATCCACAGTTTGGCTTTGGAATGCAAGCCCTTTGTGAGTCTGGTAAATAAAGATAGCTGCTGAGTGTTACTACGGTCTCCTTTCCTGGGAGATGAGAGCCTCTCCCTTTGGAACAAAGTGAGGGTATGAAGTCTAATCTAGTTTATTCATTTTGGTAAATGGTTTTTTTCCTGTTTGCTTAAGTTTGCTGTGTCAGGTCAGCATGGTCACAGTACTTATTAGCAAGTGCTACATAAGCCTATGTACCACATGCAGCAGCAGCAGCTCACCCAGCTGAAATTAGGGTGGTAAAATGTGCTTTTCTGGCATGCTGCTTTTCATAAAAGTTTCTGGCATGGCGAATTCTGGGGTTGTTTTTTTCATCAAGATCTGCTGGTTCTGCATGTGATCAAGTACTATACAGTTAATATGACTGATGTTCAAAGGAAAAAAAACACAGCTTGGCACTCCCCTCCAGAAGTAAGCACGCCACAACACTTAACAATGAGGGCTTGTTCACTTGTGATTATAAACAGCCATGTTGGTGCCTGCCAGGCACAGCATTTCAACTTCAGCTCACGGGTCAGCAAGTCTGGGGTATGTTTTTCAAGTCTGTATGTACCTAAGGCTTAGGTGTACCGATGCAGAGAGCTGTTCTACCTGATCCCTCTGCTCCTGCCATCAGGCAGAACTGACAGCCCTGGTATCCACTGCACACCTCATGCATACCACACGTGGGATGGTCCATGACACCCAGATCTGACTGCTGAGGGCTGCCAGCAGAAAATGCCCCGAGCCTCATCTCTCTGCAGCTTTCCCTGACTCCCTCTTTCTGCTATGCTCTCAGAAACCTCTCCTGGAGTTAGGGCTGGCATACGTTCTTGCTTACCAAGGACAGCGAGCAGGCATTTAGAGGAAGAAGAACAAAGTTCCTCTCCTTTTCCTGCCTGAAGGCATTTCAGCTTGCTTCTCCCTCTTTCCCGGCATGCTGTAAGTGCTGGAGCAGGCAGGGCAGGCTCTGGTAACCCCCTTCCTGCCATGCTTAGGAGGAACCCAATTCAGCACATGTACATTTTGGGACTGGCTGTCACATCGGCCCTTTAAGAATGTCACAGTCCCAGTGGGACAGGGACAGACTGAGCTGCCAAGCTTCTCGCCGCTGCTGCTCAGCACAGGGCCAGAGCAAGGGGCCGGCCGGCTGTAGGAGCTCAGACTGATGCTGCCGAGCCCAGCTGCTGGCAGCCCGAGCTCGCCTGTGGCTCTCGCAAGTGCCAGCCGGGCTCAGAGGCGCCCAAGCAGGAGACGAAGGGAAGGAAGGGAGGGAGGAAGGGGGGAACCCATGAACCTCAAGGCAGAGGCTTACCCCGTCCGTCCCCCCGCTCCCTGTCCCGCACTCATCCCGGGGCACTGCGGCCGCACCTCCCGCTCCGCCGCTCTCTGCACTCGTGACCAGCGACACACACGGGCCGGCTGCCGAGGGGAACCACCGAGGGACGCGACAATTGTCCCTCCCTGTCCCTCCCAGCGCCCGGGAGCTCAGTGCCCCTCTGGAACAGGCGCACGGCCCAAGCGGGGTCCCGCTTACAGCTCCGCAGCGCGAGCAGCATCCGGGCTTTGGGTACAAAGTTGGTAACTTAAAGAGTGCCTCTAAAACCCCCAGCACGCCCTCCCTTAAAAACCCAACACCGGAGCGGCTCTCGGGCCGCAGGCTCCGCACACGCGGCAGGGGACCCGGGACGGGCAGCGCACACCGGGGGACCCCGGAATGAGCGGCACAAAACCGTGAGATCCCGGGCGGGCAGCGCACACCCCGGGCGGGCAGCGCGCACCGCGGGATGAGCAGCGCACACCGCGGGATGAGCAGCGCACACCGCGGGACCCCGGGCCGAGCCCGGCGGCGCGCACGCCCCCCCACCCTGCCGCTCTGTCCCCCGCTCCGGCCCGGCAGCGGAAACCCCCCGGCTCTCCCCTCTACCCCGAACCGAACCGAACCGAAGCGAAGCCCCTCTCGCCCCGTACCTGCCGGCCGGCCCCGGCAGCGCTCCCGCGGGCCGCGCCGGGCTCGGCTCCGCTGCTGGGCCGGGCCGCTGCCGCTCCCCGCCCACCGCCAGCGCCGCCAATGGGCAACCCGGGCCGGCCGGGCTGCGAGCGCCCCGCGGGTGCCGTGAGTGGGACTGCCTGTGTCCCACGGCTGTGTGTGTGCCCCACGGCTGTGTGTGTGTGTGTGTGTGTGTGTGTGTGTGCCCCATGGCTGTGTGTGCCCCATGGCTGTGTGTGCCCCACCGCTGTGTGTGTGTGTGTGTGTGTGCCCCACGGCTGTGTGTGCCCCACGGCTGTGTGTGTGTGTGTGTGTGTGTGTGTGTGCCCCACGGCTGTGTGTCCCATGTCTGTGTGCCCCATGGCTGTGTGTGCCCCATGTCTGTGTGTGCCCCATGTCTGTGTGTCCCACGGCTGTGTGCCCCACGGCTGTGTGTGCCCCACGTCTGTGTGCCCCATGGCTGTGTGTGCCCCATGGCTGTGTGTGTCCCACGTCTGCGTGTCCCCGGAGGACTGTGTGTGCCCGGAGCTGCGTGTGTCCATAGCTGCGTGTGCCCTGCTGACATCCAGCAGCCCCCTGCACACTCTCTGCTTGGCCCCACAAGCCTCACTCAGTGTATTTAGTTTGCTGGCGGTTTTAAGTTTCAGGTTTCATCCCCCCTAATCACAGTATATTCCATCGAGCAGAAGGGTACACATGGATGACATTGTGTAAGGATTGTTTCAGGGATAAAGTACCCCAGTGTTTTACAGTTAAGAAGAGGGATATAAATAGAACCACACATGACACTGGTCCAAAACAGAAACCAGACCTCCTCCCAAGCTTTGGATCACAGCTTCTAACCACTTTTGTGGTTACAGTTACACATATCTATGTAGAGAACAATCTATTAACACCGGAATTGACGTTGCAGGGAAATCTTTTGCATTTCCCTCTCCCACCCACTCATCCCCCGTATGACAGTGCCAGGAGGGTGGTGGTGTTGTGGGCAGAGGCTGTGAGTGCCCCTCAGCCCTGCTGAAGGTGCTGCAGGGGAGCCGAGCTCTGTCCCTTGCCATGTGCAGTCACACAACCCCAGGCCTGGGCTGATCTATAATTCAGGTGCTTGCTCACTTTCTGTAATAGCTTTTCTATTTTTAATGGGAAGTGATGGACCTGTCAAGGTATAAGAAATATTTTTTTTTCCCAGGTTTTCATTTTCTTTGGTAATAATAATGTGGGCTGGGAAGCTCATGGTGCACTTTAGAGCTAAAATGCTTGGCAATCATGGGAGTTTCCTCAAGACCTTATTCCTTTACACTTTGTGTTTGTGTCAGACAAATGAGGACACAGACTAAGTTCAGTGCGTAGCAGAGGGAGGATTGCAGAGAGGGCCATCAGCCCACTGACAAACCCCTGAAAAGCTGGGAGAAAGCTCAGCACAGAGGGGAGGCTGCTGGGTTGAACTGATCCAGGTTATCACTATATATAGTGATTTATATATGTATCAGGGCTTTAGTGGGGGTCTTTCCAGTCCTCCTTCCTTTTCTGTGGGACTGAGTGGTCTGTGGGTGCAAGGAGCGTGGTCTGCCTTTGCAGACTGCTTCTCACACCTGGGAGCTGGTTTGTGTTGAGCTGGAGTGCCAGCTATGTCCTGGCTGCCTTGGGAGTAGTTTGCTAACTCTGGGGAGATCTGCCCAGCTTAGAAATTCATTCTCTACAGAATACTGGGTTTTTTTTTTTTAACAAGATCTAACTGTAAATATCTGTAAACTATAAATAGACAAAGCATTAAACTAAATATGCCAGAGTTTGTCTTAGCTGTCAGACTAATTCAGATCTAACCAGCCACAGATTATTACTCTGAAACTGTTTTTCTTCCTCCTATACATTAAAATTATTCTAAATTTGCTCTCATGTTATGCTAATCATAGTTCTTTATTACTGAGATGTAATACTTTATTTTTCTTGTTGTTTCTCAGTATGTTCACCTGGACAACACATCAGCCAAACACAGCATTGGGTTGGCCAAACCACCTGGGATTTGAAGGGTTTTTTTGTTCCTCTTCAGTCAGAAGTGGAGGTGTGCTCAGGCAAGTGCTGCACGAGGCAAGGGAAGCCCCGAGATACACTCTGTGTTACAGTCAGTATTAAGCAGCTGCAATTGAGAGCTGACTTGCTGCTGGTATTTTGTTTGTTTGTTTTGGAAGCTCTTACCCACTTGCTTGAATTCCTTACTGAGACACAAACTGGGAGTTCCACCAGTAATCTTAAGAGTTGTTTGATAGGCAGGCTCAGGAGCTCTGTTTTTCCTGGCTGTAAACCCAAACATTTGTGGGACCACTTGAAAAAGCTGCAGCCCAATTTATCAGCTTTGAATGCAACTAGAGCAAGGTGAAGAGACTTTATCTGATTGCCTCTGGCATTTTCTCCAAAGCCACTTGTTTCTCAGTAGCAGAAATATCTTGCCCAATTGGGATGCAATAATTTCAAAGCAAGTAAAGGAAACTGCAGCTGCTCAGCTGAGTCAGCCAAAGGTAAGCTCTGCAGGGGAGAAAATGTTTTTTTATTATCTTCTAGTGGCAAAATTACTACAACAGCCTGCAGGAAAAGATTAGATTATAATAGTAACAAAAACATCTGTTAAATTCTCAGCTCTGTGTATGTTTAGTGCATGTTTGGAAAAGAAGAAAAAACAACTCAGGCATTTGATAAAATTCTTTTGAATAAAACTCAATATTTAGATTCAGTTTGGGATGTTAGGAACCCACTGTGATCATAGGATAGACAGTGGTTTTAACTAATTGACTACATGGGGCACTTAATCAGTGGACAAGACAGCTTTTAGCAATGGAGATTTTACTGAACTGAGCTTGGCATACTGTGACCTAATGAAGGAATAAGACAACTTGTGTTCATCATCCAGGTGACCTGTAGGGATGAGTGACCTCTGTCCTGAGTGGCAGTGTGGGGTGTGGGGGATGAATGTTTGCCTGCTCTTGCTCCTGGGGGATTCAGCCAATCAGCCTCTTCAGGAATGTGTGACTTGCCGTGGTTGATTTGTGTCTCTGAAGCCCTACCAGCTTCCTCTGCCTGCTTTAGAAAGGAGTTGTTCCAAGTGTGACAGTGCAGAGGTCACATCCATGCTCAGCTCTGTCAGTACAGGCTGGAGCAGAGTGCCAGTTTCCAAATTCTCACTGGTCCACGTGCCTTGAGGCTGCTGCCCAGCAAACCTGTGTCAGAGGCTGCTCGTGCCTTAGGGCATCTCTCAGCCCTGGTGCAGGAGATTACCCCCTTCTTGAGTGGCCCTGGGAGGTGGCTGCAAAGTGGTTGTCCAAGTGATGAAAGTATTCCTGAAAGCAACCTCTGCTTGCTCCTCTGCCCTTTGCAAAAAGCAATGCTCAATCAACGTGCTTTTGTTTTAAAGAGGCACTGCAGTGCTTTGTGTGTGTGCAGCACTTCATCCTCAGGATCTTGAAGTGCAGCATAAATTCTAATAACTGTGAGGGTTTGTAGCCTTCTCACAGGGAGTTCCACTCTTGGGGAGGTTCATTTGGTCACAGGGTGCTTGGTCACTGGCACAGAGCAGTGGGTTATTTGCTCTTGTCCTCAGCAGCAGCGGGCTCTGGCTCAGTGAATCACCCGGAGCTGAGGAACATCCCCAGAGCTCCTGACTCACAGCCCACGTGCCTCACCACAGGGCCGTGTCACCAATCTGTGACCCTTACAAAAGCTCTTGTGTGCAAGGACAACAAAACCTCCCACATTTGCAGATTCTAAAGTTACAAGTTTGTCTTGGTGTTTGCTGCACCCTTCCCTGCTCAGACCTCAGCCCTGCTCCATGAGTACAGTGCTGTAGAGTTGGAACTTCAGTCTTGAATAACCAATACCGATCAGTAATTTCTCAGTGGATCCAGTGGGTTGGTCATGACGAGTCTCCAGGCTGCACCCAAGAACTGCCCAGTGCAGGGACTCACAAGAGGGAAAGCTCAGAAGTCTGAGCTCTCCAGGGGAGCAGGATGGGTGAGCACACACTGATGAACGAGCAGAAGCCCTGACATGCTGCAGCCCTGTTCTGAGTAGTGTTCCCCAGTAGTGGGAACAGGCTGGAGCTGAAACACAAAAGGTGAAGGTGAGGAAAAGCTGAGGTAAGAGAATATAAAATGTCAGGCCTGTGAGAAGGTGCAGGTGCTCAGTGCAGAGAGGGATGTAATATTAGAACAAAATGTATGAAATTAATGTAGGAAAAAAAAAGGTGTGTCCAGAAAAGTTCCTGAATGCATATTTTAGCATGCTGTGAGAGAATGCTGCCCCTTCTGAGCTCAGCCTTCCTTCCAGAAGGAACCATTCTGGGCACGTTCTTGTGAACCCTTTTCTTACTGCTGCTATCCTGTCTGAACAGTGATCTCATATTCAGTGTGCTTTTATTGCACAAGATAAATCATGGTGAACAAATAACTGGTGAGCAAGTGTTTCAAAGACTAAACTGAGGTAGATTAGCCATTTCAAATATTGAAATAGGGAAAAAAGCATGGGGAACAGAGTGTGATAATCACTGGTTAATGCAAAATGATGTAAATGACTGATTAGTCAAAGACAAATAAAAGAGTGTCATTCCTGAGCCCTGCTTTGCCTATGGATATAGCTTCTATTTATGTGAAGAACACGCTTTGGTCTCTTTGCTTTGTAACTGCTACCCAGGCTGAATGTGTGCATTGCTCAGAAAGGAAAAACCTTCTCTTTGTAAGGGACCTTGCCCCACATCAGTGTCTTTTGTGCAGGAAGGCATCTGCTGCCATTGCCTGGGGAAGGTTCATGCATTGAGTGCATGTGCAGAGAGCTCTGTGAAAGGGAACAAAAAGGGGAATCTTTGTTTCCTTTTGTTATCTTCAAATGTAAGGGAACACAGCCATGTGGTGTGGTTTTTTTTCCAAAGTGTTCTGCTGACATCCTGGAAACCAAGAGAGCAAACCTGAGCTTGGCGGAGATCCCCATCCGTTGACATGCTGGGTCTTTAAGTGCAGAGGTGCTGACCTGAATGAGGAATTGGGGATTTCTTCTGAGGTAGAAGAGGTTTATTGGCTTTTGGAGATGGTGTTGCTGCCTGGGCGGTGCAGGATGTATGAGATGACACAGAGGATGTATGAAGGAGCACCTTAATTTGTGAAGTGTAAAAATTGGTGTCTGGTTGAGAAACCAGAGGGATGTGATGTAATAGGAGGTTTGTGGTTGCTGTTGGGGGACATCTGCAGGAGGAGCTGAGAATTCTGCTCTGTACTTCAGCTCAAGCTCTGCAAAAATTGTCAATGTCCAGGTGGTACCATTCTGCCTTTTTGGGAGAATTTTGGAAGAGTTAATATTTTCCAGAGATTTCTCTCTTACTGATGTACTGAAATGCAGGATGCTTTTCTTTTCTTTTCTTTTTCTTTTTTTCTTTTTTAATTTATTCTGTTTTTGCTTTTGCTTTTGTTTTATCTGTTCCCAGAATGCCATATTTCATCTGTAACCTCACCCCTGAAGAGCAACTGGGGGAAGGCACTGCAGGCTGGCTCTGTACCATTTGGGTTGTTTGATTTCATTAGCTTGGGAGCCCTCACAAACGCCTCAGGCCATGCACCTCCTCATGGACCCAACTTGGGAGAATCTCTTGTGCTGCTGCATGCATTAGCCTTCATTAATACAATTAGCATAATAGCGATTAGGATTCATTATTCCCAGCAAAAAGATAAAGCTGGTAATACATATCTGTGAATCGAATTCCTCAGCGCCTTGTCTTGGGATTGCTTCATTTTGGAGTTGTTTGCTGTTTATATCCTTCCATCCTCTAGGAAAAAAAAAAGAAAGCCATGTAATTGTAAAACTGTTTGGGTCAGAGAAATGCCCCGGGATGATCTTTCAGGCATGCTAAAGAGGTGAAGTGATCTATGGGACCCTCACAGCTCTCACAGCCACTCAACAGTCGAAACTGCAAACTTCATCTTCTTCAAGCACAAAAGCTACTTAGTTTCCCCATGTTGAAGACTTTTTATAATAGCAATAAGACAACTCTAGAGAGAGCCATCTAATATTAACTCCAGGGAGTAATCATCTAATCACAATCTGGGGGTGATTTGAAGCACTCATCTGGACCAAATGCCTCACAACACCCCAGGAGTGGTTTTATTGCATGATAGCAGTACCCCATTGAGCCTTATTGCTTAATTAAAAACAAATTCCCAAGTAATTTTTTTGCCTTTCCATAAAAACACAGTAGTACATAGCATGTATAAAACATCCATTAAATGATGGTAGATGCAAATTTACATTGTGAGATACAATCCGTTTCTTTACCACTTGGGGTTGAAGTTAAATGTAAAACCATTTCCTATAATCTGTGCACTGCTGTGTTTAGAGAGGAATAAATATGGGAAAGAGAGGTTCATTGTAGGATGCCTTGTTTTTGTTAAGTGATATGTTTGGTCCCTTACAAAGGAATTCAATTCCTCATCCATCTTGCAGACTCAGGAGTCAGTCATTGTGGCCTTTTCTGTTCTTCCTGGAGATTTCCTCAGCTTGTACCATTCCAGGCAGCTTCAGAGGGATGCTGTCCTTGTGTCTGGGATTGCCACAGCTCTCAGAGCAGAGAGCAGTGCTGGGTTTGGGATCACACAGCTCACTGAACAGGGCGTGCCTGTGTGTCTTTGTGGGCTCTGCAGTCTGACAGGGATTAAGCCTGGGAGGTTCATGGTTTATCCACTTTTGGTGGTGCTGCCCACAGCTGATCTCAGGCTGCCCTGGCTGTGGCTGAGATGTTTCCCAGTCCTGCAGTTTCCCTGGGAAAACTGCTGCAGCTGTGCCAGGGTCCCTGCTCTGCCAGGAACCCTGACTGTGCATGGGAAGAGTGTGAAAGTCCTTCCAGTTTCTGTAGAGGAATGCCTGGGCTCCCTGGCACCTCTGCAGAGTGCTTTCCTAGCCCCAAGGACTCTGAGTGTTGTTTACATGGGAAAAGGATAAGATGAATGTGTTCTTACAAACAGAGCATGAGAATCTGCTTGTAGATAGGGCCAGGGACTCAGATAGGGAGGGAGGGAGGGAAGAAACCATCCCTTCTAGAAACTGTTACTGTTGACACAGACTGCTGCTCATCCAAGGCCATGTTAAATTCCTCCTGAACTTACAGAAAAAGAACAAAGGCTTAATACAGCTAGGAATAGTGTTTTGTTATAAAAGAAAAAAATAAAGGGGGGTGTGTATTACAGGGGGCATGGACTAGAGGATTCAGGGAGTCTGTACCTTCAGAGACATCAGCCAGCTGGGAGAGGAAGAGGGTGATGTGGCCAGGAACTTCAGATAAAGAGCAGGCTGCATCCCCCAGCAGTCTGAGAGACCCTATGGGAAGAGCCCCGTGGCCTTCCCTTTTATTCAGATCAAGTTACAGGACTCCTCTGTCTCCTTTTTGGACACCTCTGGTGGTGTGGGTTTTTCTGCACACATGTTACAGGCAGAGAAAGCAATCCAAGTTTTTAAATGTTTAACCAAAAATCATACACGGAGTGATGGAGTCACTGCTCAGAAGTCCTGGCAGCCAAAGCTGTAATTGGGCTTTTGGCCACAGCACTGAAATAAACGTGGGAGAAAAAGGAGAAAAAAAGATACATTTTCCTCAGATTTGTTCATTGGGTTGCCTTTAATTGAATGGTGACAATCTTGCAAGTAAAAATTTTTAAATAAAAGCTGAGAATTAATAGTAACTATTACTCTGGTTGTTCCAGGTGCTGGAGCCTTCTCATGGTATCTACAAGCTCAGGATAGAGGTTGGATGACACTTGTCAGTCTGTCCCACTGTGGGCCCCACTCTGTGTTGAGCACATCCTTCTGGTTTTCCCTGTCACATGGTGGTTCCCCAAGGGAGCAATGTGAGTATCTACTGCTGCATTTGGGGTTAAGGAGGCTGTGTGCTTTCTCCTGTACTTAGATTTTGTAAAAAAATAATGTTGAGGGTTGTTTTTTGTGAACGCTTTGATAGAATGCTTTGCTGACTTCATTTTTAATGTGACATTAGAGAGGTGTTAAATGTTGTGGTAGAGGATTTGTTATAAAGAGGCTGCAGCATTGTGCTGAGAAAATGGATGAGAGTAAACTATTGCCTGCTTCTGCTGCCTGGGAACAGTCTGAAAGAGCAGCTAAAAGAATAATTAAACCTGTGTATTTTCAACAGTTCTGTACTAACCAGGGACATTGCCAGGTCAGAAAAGGACATAAAAGAATCTGACAGTGTTCTTGAACAAGAAACATTTTTACCTGAAAGATCTCTGCTGGCATTATTAGGAATGCCATTATCTTGCTTTGATCTGACTCTCTAGGACTGGCTGCTCACACAGCTGACCCAGAGCAAGCAGCCAACAAAGGAAAGCCCTAATGGACTTTAATGCCTTTACTGAAGGGTTTCTCTTCCCATCAGATGTGTGTCATTTTACAAAGGCCCCTTTCATCTTAATGTGCCTGCTGGAGCTGGCTGGCAACAGTGGGGCCAGCCCAGCCCTGGCTAGGGCAGGGTGTGGCAGAGTGGCTGTCCCTGCTGCAGCCCTGTCCCCCTGTCCAGCCCAGCGTGGAGCTGAGGGGGTCTGCAGTGCTGCAGCCTGGATGCTGGGCAGGGCTGGTTCTGCTTCAAAACCTACTGCAAAAAAACCCCAAACAGACAGTGAGAGATGCCCTACCATGGCTGGTTTTTAGTGGGTTTGGGGTTTTTTTGTTTGTTTCTTTCTTTGGGGTTTTGTGTTTGGTTTTTTTTGGTTTTTTTTTTTTTTGGTTGGTTTTTTGGGGGTTTTATTTTTCTTTTTTGTTGTTGTTGTTGGGTTTTTTTTAGGTTTTTTTTTGGAAGTTGGTTTTGAAGCAGAACCAGGGGTTTGTTGGCCCAAGGCACACCTTGGCCATGTGAAATACAAATACCTGCCTCACTCTGACTGCAGCAGAGCACAGCCCTAGCCTGTTCTCCCATCTGAACACATACAGCTAAGCTTTAGGACACAGAATAAAAATTATATCTGCCTTTATTTGGTCTTTTAAATGAGGAGGCAGGAATCTTGTGTTGATGGTTCTGGGATATTTATGACTCCCTTTAAGAGTATATCCTTCCACTGAGGAAATGAGGAGTGTGATATTTTAGCTGCTGGAAATGCCTGGCTTAGTTTGGTTCTGTTTCCCGATTTCATTTTGACATGGTAGGCAATTCAGACAATGTATTTGCAGCAAGGAAAATGGAGTTGTTATGGAAACATCTGAGCGAGGCAGCTGACACGGGGTAAGGCAGGCACCAGATTCGCTGTGCGCACAGACACACTAAAGCAGCGAGTTCATGTAAGGTAAGGGAGCAGTTTCTAGGCACTGTCTGCTTCCTGGGTGGGTTTTCTGGCGCAAGAGGGAAAAAAAAGCCACTTTAAAACTGTGAGCATGTGGCTCCATCTTCTGGTACCAAAGCAAAGTGAGTTGTTCTGGATACAGAGGTGATATTTCTGTATCATTTTTGTTAGCTTCTACGAAAGCAACAACAAACCCTGCAGCAGCAATAATAATAATAAATTAAAATACCTGTGCCCTAGAGCCAAGCTACGAATAGAAGCTGAAGGCACAAACCATTCTGCTGTGAAAAAACTGCTTTTTGAATAATTCCTTAGATGTTTAGCCCCAGGTGGAAGCAGTTTGCCCAGCGTGGGCTCTCCCAGGGTAGCCTGGTGCCTCTGTAGGTGCTGCTCTCCTGCATTTCTTTGTTCCCCTCTGCAACGACATCTTTGGCAAAGCAGCTCAAATTCCTGATGCATCCTCGTGGAAATGCGAGCTGGGTAGAAGCAGGAGTGAATGGCTCTTGGAGACAGACTGCCAGAAGTCAAAAGAAAATAAAGCTGTTTTATGACTTCACCAAACAGTGAATGTTGTTACAGTGCATATTGCGCATGCTTAATTGAGCTTGATTACTCAATCTGTTCACCTTAGCAACTCATTTTGGTTTAATCAGAAGTAAGTCATTGTTCAAAACCAGGAGGTGTTATCATTTTCTGGGTAAACCTCAGGTTTTCTAAATTATCCTAAAGAATTGCCCCAACTTTGCTGCTTTAGAACAGCACCCAACACAATGAATCAGAACAAAAGGCAATTTTCTTGTTGAGGTGCTGTCCTAAAGCTATGGTTTGCAAGTCATTGCAAACAGGAGGCACTGCTCTGTAAACACAAAATTAACACTATGGACCATGTGTTTAACTTGGTTTATTCAGTGTACAGATGCAAGCATGTTGTTTTATTCCCCTGGATAGTAAGCCTAGGATAAAAGGACCCGAAATTCTTTGTATTAAGCACTAGTTTTCAGTCCAAACTACTTCATGGCTGAACTGTGACAGAAGGTGAGGGAATATAAATGTAATGGCTCCGTGCTGGTGCCACTCTAAGATCACTGCCATGAGTGATAAGTTACTTGCATGCAGCATTGATCTGTGGGGAGAGTTGTGTGGAGACCTGCTTGGAAAGAGTGCATTCCTGCACGGCAGGGAATCATAGCACAAAAATCATTCCTCGAGTAAGCACTAGCCAGGGCTCACCTCACAGCCTCAGCAGCAAGGCTGTGGATCAAAACTAGAGGTGAAACCAGCCTTTACTCTTCACTGTGATGCCTTTAAAGCCCCACACTGAGGGAAGCATTTTAAATGGCCACAGGTTGTGCTGGTAAAATACAATTGCAACATCCATAGCTGGTATTTAGTGTTTCTAACCTGTCCCTGAGGCTGGGGCACATTGCACTTCCCCTTGGCCCTACCTGAGGTTTTCTCTTGAGGCTGCCTCCAGTTCCTGCAATCTTTTTTCCCCCCTCTCCATTTTTCACCTTCACTTTTATCCCGTTCCATTTGTGAAACCAAGCTCTAATTTCTAGAGTCTGTGTCTTTCTCCATATCCTGTGGATTATTCAAAGGGATCTGCTCACCTTTTACTACAGACCTCTTTTATTAGGGAGTACAAATCCTACCCAGAGTGTGTTTGATAAATCAGATCTTTTGCAGACATCTGGAGATTGTATGTGCAAATCCCCAGCCAGCTTGTTTTGTAGTCATTGTTACCATAATTCAGGTTAATGTTGTTGCCACTTTTTACTTGCTAAAACACATGTGCTGCTTTATTGCTTAAGAAAAAAAAAAAAAAAAGTGGCTGCCTTGGAACAGAAGTTCTTTTAAAACCCTTCCTGCAAGTTTGCTGTTTGGAAAAACAAATGTGAAATCAATTGTCCTATCTTTGAATTACCATTCTGAAAATGCAAGTTGTGAATAGAAATTACTTGGGTTCTGCAGTGGGGAGAGTGTTAGAGTCTCAATTGAGAATGATGTACCAATGGAGACCTAAAATAACAAGTGGAACAAGTAAACTTTTAGCTTTTCCTGTAAAGATTTACTTAAAAAATATTAGATCCCAAGCGAGGCTGCTCATGCCAAGTTTTAAATCTCATTTGAAGTTTTATAGCTGTTATAATCTCTGATATATAACCTTGGAGATAGGGGCTCGTAACAGAAATACCAAGTCCCTTGACTATTGCCTCACAAAAAAGAGTTGCTGTAATAGTCTGCAATTCTGAGACAAGTTTGCAGGGCTGGCTTATGTCTGCATATCATCATTCAGATGGGTCTAAGCTGGGCTCTCCACATTATCTGAGGTTATTTGTAGGTGATGAGCTGTGTGCAGCTGTGCCAGCAGTGCCAGCCTTCCCAGCACAGCCCAGCCTGTCCTTATCCACAGAAGTGCTCCCACAGGGAGCCTTGGAGCTTGGACGTGCTGGTAGGGAAAGTAAAGAACAGCTTATTTGCTGTTTTGCTGTCCTTATTCTTCTGCATTTCTGCACAGAAGAAATGGAAGTTCCCAAGGAGCCAAAAGGATTCCACATGCCAGTGCTCTTCTCCCTCTCATTATCATACGCTTGCAATCAAACTCTAATTTTTGAAATAAAAAACCTGCAGGATTCTTTATCGGGACTATTAAACCTTCAATCTTCATTATTTAGGACGGCTACTTACCTTTTACTCACTGAAGCCATAATGCAACTGCTCCTATAAAAACTATTGAAATGGCTACTGTGGCAGTGAGTAGATTTTCCTCCGTGTAAAATAATCTTCTGTGAGTAAGACATAACTATCATTCACATTAATTAGGCAGCCATATAATGGGGTGTTCAATAGCTATTACATCATTTAAATTCTTCAGCGAGCACCTCAGCCACCCAAGAACTATCCAGCTGAACATTTCTGAGTCCATAATTTTGAAATAATCCTGTAGAGGAAGAATATGCATGGCAGAGTGTTGCAGACAATTTCACCAAGAAAAAAATTAATTTTATTCAGATTTATGGAATTATTTTAACATTTACAAGAAGTGCATAATCCTTTTCTTCCCTCCCTCCCAGAGTAATGGTGCTATAAAGTGGAGCCTATTTTGGGGCTGCACTGTGTGTACACCAGAGAATGTCCAAGGAGCTTGCAGCCAGAGGCCAGTGATGGCAGCTGGACACACAGACACAAAACAAGGACATTTCCCTGCACATTCTGCTATAAACCTGGGGCCCTGGAGCCACAAGGCTCAGCTGGGAAACCCTGACCCACAGAAAAGTGAGTGCAGTCCTGCTTGACGCTTTAGGCTTGATGGCTTTTGCTCTTAAAAATCATATAAGCCCTTAAGTATTTATTTTCAGTTTGGGTTATTGATTTAAACATTTTGATGTAAAGCCGAAGTCTTTTGATTTGAATATTATAAATAATGTTCTAACTATGTTATGATATATTTTTGTACCTTTTAAGATTAGTTCCTCAGTAAAATGTAGATGTGCCATGAGAGTAGGAGCTGTTCAGATGCCTGTAGAAGGGAATGGTTATTAGAAGATTGGGCAGTGCCTGAAAGTAAATGAAAATAATATGTTTTAAATCAGTATGGTCTGGCAATATGGGAATAGTTCTTAGCAGAATGAAAGAAAGGAATAGCCTAAAAATAGGCTGGGGAGCAGGGCAGGCTAGATTGTAAAGTTTAGACTGTGCCTTTTCCTATCAGTTATGTTATTTTAGCTAACTGTATACTAATTTTTTTTTCTCTTCTCAATGGTTATAATGTACTGTACCTTATCTGACTAACAGTAGAAAGCAGCAGAGTGCTCTGTTCACAGGGAGAGCTCTTAATTCAGTATTAAATGTTGAGTTCTCTGTAGTTTTCCATAATCCCTATGCAGCAGGCAGAGCCTGCAGAGGTAGGAGTCAAACCCAGCTGCAGGTAGTGTCAGGTGCTGTTTGCTCTGCAGCCCAGGAGGTTCGTGTTTGCCAGATGGAACTGCTCCTCTCAGCAGCAGATCTCTGCTTCAGAGATCCTCTATTTTTCATGTTTGCTCATTGATTTAATTAAACCAGTACACTGAGGGAGATTTCTGCCTTACCAAAATCATTCATTTTCATCCCACACTGTGGGGACTTAGAGCTGGAGTTACCACAGGAGTGACAGAATTAAGGATGGGGAGCATGAGACAAGGGCAGGTGAAACCTCTGGGAAATTCCATGGAATCACTGTTGCTGTATGATTGATTTTGGTATGTGGGACCATGGGCTGGTGAATGGTGCAGCATGACAGGCTTGATCAGATTTTGGGCTGTCTAACAGCAGGAAGGAAGGTGAGCATTTGTTATGGGAATGGGCACATGGAACTGTTCTGGTAAGGGGCTGAGGGATTGCTCTGTTCAGACAAAATCAGGGCCATGCTGGTTTTGAGAAAATACTGCTGCTGTTTTCTGAAAGCATGGTCTGGATCAGAATTCTGTGCTCTCTCTTACACTTCTCTAAAACACTGGATGAATTTAATACATAGAGTTAACACCAGCTACTTGCTGCTGTTATTTCTGTGATTTAATATGAGTTTGTCAGTCATAGATGGTTTTTTGGGGTTTCCACTGTATTGCTAACTGATTTTTTAGATGAAATCTCTCTCAAAAAGAATTTTCCATGTGTTTTCTTGGATGTGAATTGGCTTCAATTTCAAACATATCCTACAGTGAATTATTCTGAGGTTTCAAACAGAAATTATGGGATTTTTTGTTTTTCTATTCTTGCTTAAATGTTCAAAATTCAGTAACTTAATTGCTTTAATTGCTTTAGTTAATATTATTTATAAATATGCATACACAGTAATAGGGGAGCAGAAATGTGTGTAAGGTAGTGAGACATTGCTGACTGCTGTTCATTCCCTGGTTAGTGAGAGTTTAGGTGTAAAAATCATGACAAAGAAGTCTCTGCTGAGTGCAATCCAGAGTTGAACATGGGAAGGATGAAGCATATTAGAGACAGCTGTGATTAGTTCTCCAATTTCCCAATATTAAATCCATTGGGTATTTACTGTCTCAGCTAATGAAGAGACAGGGAATGGCCGTGAATGGGCAGGGGAGGGCTGGTGGGCTGTCACTGTCACCTCTCCCAGCTTCTGAGGAAGTTCCTCGACCAGCACTGGGGAGTTTAATGTGCTTTAGGAAAAGTGAGCACAGAGCCCGTGCCAGGTGGGACTTGGTTGATTTGCTGGGGGTGGGCAGGGCTCCAGCTCTGGGTGGTTCAGCTGCAGGGAGCCATGGCTTTTGGAACTCCTGGAGGCTTTGCAAAAAGGCCTCTGAGCTGATTCAGCAGCTGCAGGAAAGGATCCTGAATGCCTGGGCTGTTCAGCTCTTGTTGTTCTGCATTTGTCACCTCTCTGTGCCACTAGCCTGGCATTACTCTGGGGAGCCTTTGCCATCTCCTGGGCACTCTTCACTGTAGATATCACTGTGCCTTGCTCTTACCAAGGCACTGCCAGGCAGTGTTTGTTTTTGTGCTTGTTGAAATAGTTTAAAAAATGCAAGTGCCAGTAGCTATGGGAAGTTGTATCGTGTTCATCTGTGTCCATATGGTAAAACATGTTCTGTCCTTCACAGCACAATGAGACATGATTGTGCCTAATTCCAATTTGTATGGCATCCCCATTAATGTCTCTTTCAGCCTTCCATTAAAGGCCCTTAATGTTAATTAACTGGACTATGCCAATAAAGTTCTATTAGCTTCCCCCTATTAATTTAATATTATAGGCATTAACAGATGTCTTAATTAGATGTTACACTGAAGGCTGTGAGGAAAATTAGAACTAGGTCATTGTCATGAAAGGAAATTTTCTGTTATGATTTATGGCTTCTGCAGTTTTGTTTGTTTTTCCTTCTGACCTCTTATAGGAAACCGAGAGTTTTCATTTTAGAGAACATTGAAAGGAGTAATGGGTGGAAGGTAGAAAATAACTTATGTCTAACAGCTTTAACACATACTGTTCTTACTTCACAGATAAAAGTTCTCATTGGTGTGAAATTACTATTTCTCCATAATATCTGTCCCTGGCAAGAACACTGTTTTCCCCATCTCAAGGGCAATACTTCATGGAATTGCAACAAAGAATTTTATTTCTATATCAACTGCTTCTATGTGCTGATTCCAAAGGATCTGTTCTTGAACACCAGGATTGCCCACAATGAGTTCATCCATTCAGGGATGGTGAAGATGGTTTGTGTCTGAGGTGCCAGGGAGGTGCAGCTCTCCTGTGACCTGTCCCAGCAACAGCTCAGGAAGGGAAGTGGGAGCTCTGGGGGGCAGGGAAGTGTTTGTAGCCCTGGGGCTGGAGGTGGTGATGAGCTCTGGCTCTCTGCTGCCCTGTGTGCCCCCCAGAGCAGGTAAAAGCTCTGACTGCCCTCCCAACCCAGCTACTCAGCTTTGGGGTGTGATTGTGTCAGGAACAGCTGTGCTCTCTTTAAAGAAATTACCCTGGTTATCTACAAATGCTTGAATGGTGACAGAAAAAAATTCCTAGGTACAAGTCTTTCATTTGATAGTGAAATTGATGAAAAGCTCCTGAAAATTACACTTAAAGCCACCACAGAAGCACTTTTATAACAGAAAAATGTTAAGCAATCTAAATTCAGGGGTCACTTCCACCTCCCAAACACGTCAGACCTGTCCAGTCAATGAGGGATTGTAACCTGGAAAATCAAAAATGAAGTGTACAGTAAAAAATAAAAAAGGGGCTGAGAACAGACTAAGCACAATAGCTCTGTGACAGGTTAAATATTCATAAAGCAATTCTGTGGGTAATTGAAATACAAGATTGAATGGAGGTCACTTCCACCTGTGAATTTCTAGCTTCAAGTGATTCTGTTCTGGGCTGTGCTGTGTCCCTGCCCTGTGCCATGACACTGTGTGCTATTGACACAGATACAGATACCTGACCTAGCCTGAGAGCAGCAGGCTGCTGTGAGCCCTGGGCAGCAGCCAGCCTGCAGGCCTGCATGGTTACAGTTATACATAAACACTGTACCCACCTGTAAGAATATCAGCCCCAGCCAGGGGCTTACTCAGGTAAAACCTGCCACTGAAACAATTTATTTGCATGTGCCTGCAGCAGGCCAAGATGCTGATGCTAGCCCAGGAATAATGATTATAAACAGCATTTGTCAGCACCTGCAGTCTCACTGCAAGCAGCTAACAGGCAGCTAAAGCCCAATTTATACAGAAAGCATTTATTACAGAGTTACAAAATATAATTATCAGTGTACAAATTTACAACTATAAACTGAAACAGAAGTCAGGTAGTTAATCATACAGCTTTAATACAAGATAGAGTATTATATACAAATTAAAAAAAATGGACACAACCAATTTCAACAGTCTGTGAGACTGCTTAAATACAGCAGATACTGCTCATTCTTCAGTAAGAAGAAATGCTTTATAAATATTTCAGATGGCTGTTGCTTCTTCCATCTGCCAGAAAGCCTGCCCTTTGAGCTGCAGGAAAACATGTTTCTATGAATGCTTCTGAGTTTCCATGAGCTCACAGGTCAATAGTTCCTTTCAACTTGAATTTCTTTGCAGATCTCTCACTTGCTCTGAGCAGGAACTTGCTGCCGTAGATGTAGGAAATGAACCCGTCAAGCTCCAGGCTGAACACGTTGTTGAGTTTGGGAACAACTGAAGTGCAAAAGGACACAAACTGAACAAAGTGTGCTAATGCAAGTCCCTGCAATGGAAATATCCTGGCACACCAGGGGATCTTATTCACCTGGAGATCTGAGCCTTGACACATTTCAAGGTTTTTGTACTTTCTCAAGAGAAGAAAAATAACCCAAGCCTCCATGTTTAACTGGAATTACCAAAGTCAGTCCTTGTGCAGGAGCAGTGTTGCACTTTTTAAAAACTGCTCATCTCTTACAAGATGTGTTTTGGACAAGCTATTGGGCTGTTGGGTGGTGACTTCTGCCACTCTATGCAAAAAGCCAAAAGCACTGATATAAACCAATGCACTCAGAGGCACAAAATGAAGAGTGTGCTCAAGAATTTTTTATGATTCCTGTCATGAAAAGAACAGAAAAAGAATGCCTTGTATACCTTTTAACTTGTCCTCTTTAGTGATAATTTTGAAGACGTGTTTAAATTCCTGTAGAATGATTCCTGTTATCCCAACATAAGAGGGGCACTTTGATTTTGTAACTGAAAGAACAGAAGGAAGTATTAGTAAATATCAGATGCCCTTTACTTGTTCTTCTCCTGTTGCCTCATGATTTTAAACATTTTCAAACATAAACATTTAAATATTCTGAAATAATGTAGTTACAGTAGTCACTGGTAAAATCTGCAGTTAACCTTTGCAACCAACAACATGATTTTCAAGAGTAGTTGTGAAGTAATTAGAATTTTTAATGAAAGAAATATGATCTCAACTATGTGATTCTATAGTTAATGATACTGGAAGGAATTTAAAAATAAGCACCTGAACTGCAGGATCATCTCCTGAATTTCAGATGATGTATGATGTTCTACAAGCAAACAAACAAAATACCTGTAACAATGGCTCCATGGAGATCAGCTTTGAGCAGCTTGCCCTGAATCATATGGGGTTGCCTTGAAGAAGAGAACGGGATCAAAGAAGAAGGAAAAAAATCAAATGAACTGTCAGATTTACAAAACCTGACCATGACTATCATAATCACAATAATTGTGTGATTCTGTGACAATATGCTTATCAGTTAGCCACAGTGTTTCAAGCAGAAACTCAATAAAACTGGAAGTATCTAGTGTACAAAACTCTGATTAAATTTAAAATATGCCAACGTACGCATCGGGTTTGAGTCCATGGCACAGGTCTCTGATGTACTGTTTCCAGAGCTCGTGGAGTGGGAGGAAGATGGCATATCTGCAGTAAAAAAAAAGATAAATTCAAAGTATTACACAAAATTTAGGTATAAGAAAGTCCATTGGTTAATCACTGAAGCAGTCTGTATTTTCAGAGTTGACATTCTTAAGTTACACAGCCTTCAGCTGCCCTGCAAGGTGCCCCACTCCAAACAGCTGCTTTACTTTATAAAGCAAGCACAAAGCATGCTCTTCTCTTCCAACCCAAAACTGTGATGTCTTTTAGAGCATCAGGTTAAGACTGAAGAGATCTCTCCTTTTTTCCCCACTCTTTTATCTCTGTTAGCAAAGCAGGGTCTTCATTCAGCATGATAAATTCAAGGAACCTTATGCAGAATTTTGACTCTTTGGTCACAGACAGTCCAACTTTACAAACTGAAACCAGAGGGGATTGTGTCTGGGTTTGATTTCTTGTCATACTGAGGTACACAAAATGAGCTCAACAGAAATGAATCTTTCACCTGTGCACACAAGAGAACTCTTTTCATGCTGAAATGACACAAGTAGTGTTTCAGGCTGACTTTACACACTGCAGGGTTCCTATCCACATCAACATGCTGCTGCTTTTACACACTTTTGATGTATTACTACACAAAGAAGACATTTAAAGCCCTACCTTTGCTCCTCAGGTTCAATTTCAAACAGACGCAGCTCTCGCCTCTCCTTGGCAGTAAAACCTTTTGTCTTCTTCCTCTTTTGCTTGGTCTTTTTTTTGTGATAATGCTCCAGAACGACAGCTTTCCTAGTCAGCATGTCCTGGATGGCTTCATCTTTCATTTTGGGCATGCTGCGCTTCAGGAAGGTGTGTACAAAGGCCTTGGCTTTCTCTGAGCCCTGGGGCTAAAGACAAGTGGAAGGATGCTTTAAAATGGCATGTGTTAATTAAGTTAGAGCTTGCTGCTGACCGGGGGTTTCATCAAGTCGGCGAAATCCCGGTGGGAAGGGGAGATCTTCCCGTCAGAGCCAGTGAAGGGAGATGTTCCACGCAGAAGGCGCTGCGGGCACACCCCGGCCCGCCGTGGGACTCGCGTTTTGGAGGAAAAGCCCGTGCTCTGCATTTGGTTTGAAACAGCGAGTTCCGAGAGGGATACACGGGGAACCCGGGAACCGGCCCGCCCCGGCCCGTCGGTGCCCAACGGGGTTAAAAGGCCGTGCAGGAGGGGGAATGGCCAGGTGCCCCCGGCGGGCGTTCCGCGGCCCCAGGGGCGGTACCTGCAGCCGCAGCTCCCCGGTCTCCTCGGGCTGCAGCCGGCGGTACAGCTGTCCTGCAAGGCACGGCGGAGCGGGGTCAGCGCCGTCCTGCCCCGCACCGCCCTCATCCTGCACCCCTCATCCTGCACCGCCCTCATCCTGCACCGCCCTCCCTGCGCCCTCACCCTGCACCGCCCTCCCTGCGCCCTCATCCTGCATCGCCCTCCCTGCACCCCTCACCCTCCATCGCCCTCCCTGCATCCCTCACCCTCCATCGCCCTCCCTGCGCCCTCATCCTCCATCGCCCTCATCCTCCATCGCCCTCCCTGCGCCCTCACCCTGCACCGCCCTCCCTGCACTCCCCCGCATCCCTCACCTTGCACCGCCCACCCTCCATCCCTCGCCCTCCACTGCTTTCCCCTCATCCCCTCACTCTCCACCGCTCTCCCTTCGTCCTTCACACACCATACCTCGCCTTCTATCCCTCACCCTCCACCACGTCACCCTTCATCCCTCACCCTCCACAGCTCTCCCTTCATCCCTCACCCCCATCCGCCGCTCTCCCCTCATCCCTCACGCTCATCCAGCGCTCTCCTCTCTCCCCCATCCCTCTCTCCCCTGTCCCCTCACCCTCCATGGTGTCGCGGCGCAGCCGGCGCGTGCTGATGACGAGCGGGCGCGCATGCGCACAACGGCGCCCCCGACCCGGCCACCAGGCGGCGCCGCCGCGCGCGGGAGCTGGCGGCTGCCGTGAGGGGAGCGCCTGTGGCCATTGGCTGTTCACTGCTCTTGTACTAATAAATTCTCTGACCTGGGGGACACTGAGCAACAGATATTTCATTTACTATAATGGGGGAGTTTCTTTTTAAAAGCCCTGTCAATCATACCGTCTGTAACACAGGCCACCTCGTTTTCTGTGGTCATCCTCCGTGTGGGTCTGGTCACGGACCCGTGAGGCGCGCGAGTCTGGTGCGGAGTTCTGACATGTCCGTGTCCTTCCCTCAGGAACAGCAGGTCTGACACTCCCCAGGGGCTGCCTGGCCGTGCCAGTCGTCACTTCTCCCTCATGCTGCAGTCACTCCCACTACAGATGCTGAGATGCACATTTACACTTTTCCTTCTGTTGCCTGATTTGCTCTGGAGATCTCCCTCGCCCCCGAGATTTACCAGTGTGGGGCTGGAGCCAGCCACTGCCCAGGCTCCAGGGCCATGGCAGGCACAGGTCCTCTCTAAACTGAACTAAAGTTCCTCCATTCCCTCCTCTCCTGGTAGGAGAGTTCTTTCCTAGTCCCACACGGCCTCTCCAGCCACAGCCCGGGCTCTGCTCTCAGTGGATAACAGTGCGTCAGATCTGTCCTGGGGCTGCACACCCAGCACATGAGATCTTGGTTAAAATCAGCCCTCCTGTTTCTAGCAATCAGGGTCAAGGCATAGGAAGATGCCACTCAATGTGAGATTTACGTGCTCTGACACATCAGGGCCTCTTTCCTTCTGGGGCAGGACAAAGTCCTGCTCACAAAACAGAAGTGTCTTGAAACCAGCATGGCCAATTCCTTTTCCTGCCAGCCCAGTCCAACTCCTGCAGTCCTCTGCTCAGGCATTATTCTTCTCCAAATACAGAAAAGATTTATATTCTTGTCCCATGGCAATATTTGCTTAGCAGATAATTAAGCACTGCTTGGTAAACGGTATTTGGGGAGGGAGTTGTGGAGGCAGGGTATAGGAAACATGATGATTTTGTTGAGTGCTGCTGTGGGGGCACAAAGGTATTACAGTGATCCCTAACAGGGAATGAAATAGTAGATCTCTCTGGATGTGTGTAAAGGAGAAAGGGCTGGTGTCTGCGGAGTATTAAGCATGAACAGCAGCTGGTTTGTATCACAGACCTCCTGGCAGTTAAATACGTTACCGCAGCAAGTGGATCTCTTGGTTTTACAAAGCATGGACTCCTTGAGTTGTCATTGCTACTATGAGAAGATCAATTTTCATGAATGGAGTACCAGGATAAGCGCTATGGGTCTTCAGGGCCGTATGAGTGCTCCTTCACTGGATTTATGCTGCAATTCTTAGGGCACTTCAGGGATTAATAGTCAAATCAGTGTTGGCGGTGCTGGTGTTGTAAATCCAATGATCCAGGCTAAACTGGTGCCTGGGGAAACCAGCCTCTTCCAACAGCTCTACATCTTCATTTCCCAATTTATCTTCAGATATAACGTCTGAGGGAGCGAGCTCAGCGCGTTAGTGTGTGTCCTGGCAAGAAGGCTCTGCGTCAGGAGTCGAGGCTCACATCAAATAAACATGAAAAAGAATAGGTGAAGAAACCGAGAAACTGCAGAATTGGCAAAGACAGTTTGTAGATAAGAAAAAGAAGGCTCAGAGAAATGAGGAAAGATGGGTAAGATGTGAATGTAAAGTGATGTAGAAATATGCCAGCAAATAACTATAATGCATATTTTGGGATATGCAGCACCCTGTCTTAGTGTCTTAGAATTTCGAAGCTTCTTATTTCATGTAAATCCCCTTGGAATAGATTTGTAGTGATAAAGTTCCATGATATATATTATTAATACCATGTTATAGGTGCCAACATTGGCGTTTCTTATCCAATTAAATCTATATGGCTTTATTTATTGCTCTCCAAAATAGTAACCCCCCACTCACACCTATGCAAAGCCCTTTCATGGACACAGTCTAGCTGTGTGCCCTAGGGGAGGATATTGCTGTACCTCTTGGGGCTGCTGAACTGCAGGGATGGGCAAGGACCTGTGTGCAGGCCAGCAACAGCAGTGTCCTGGGAGAGCTGGGCGGCTGTGCAGCAATTACACCATGAGCTTTATTGTGACAGTCACAGAAAGCTAAAACTTGAGATGGGAAGTGACCAAAGACAGTATAATTAAGGATGTTTGTGTGACACAAGAATAGCAGATCAGGGATTAAAGAAAAAAAAAGTAATTATGAACTGAAGCGAGAGATGAGCGTGAAGTTAACTGGTGTGTGCAAAAAGTCACTGGGCTGTAATCACTGTTATACTTTTGCTGACAGTGATACAGGAAATAAATACTGTAATTCTCTAGAAGGACTGTCTCAGCAAGCATTTGAGCTCTCAAGATCAATATAGTTTATTCCTCTTGGCCAAATTGTATTAGCAGCTGAATTTGGTCCCTACGGACATCTGTACTGGTGAAAATAATTTCCATTTAAAGCCCTCTGATCTGATTTCCTCTATCCAGATAATACAATTCCCACCCCCTTCCCATGGCTGTGCTGAAGCAGCATCCATCCAGTCCGTGTCAGCCCTGCCACCATCCCACAGCTCCTGCCTGCACCCAGCCTTGGCATCCTGCTCCTGACATCCTCTTTGGGCTGGGGGAGCAGTTTTAGGGCCAGTGGCTGACCATGCCCAACACTGGGAGCTGGCTCTGCAGCCAGCACCTTTCCAGGGGTCAGCACTCGGGGGTCCCTGGAAGTACCTGTCTGGGAAAGGGTCGTGTCTGGGGGTGGTGGGTGGGCGGGCAGGGTGAAATCTGCCATCCAGCCCGCTGGGAACATGGAGTGATTGAATGGGTAGCCTGAATCTGCACCTCGTGTCAGTGTAGGTATGCCAGAGGAAGGTTTGCAGTATTTGTGTGTGAGCCCAAACTCTTGCATTAGGGCCTCGGTTGGGTGATTTTAGATTGCTGTGTTTGACTGATGAGCAGCATCTTCTGAAGTACCATGTATCCCTCAAATGTGTCTTTTCCATACATTTGTCCATTAATTTTTCTGCTTTATCAGCTCGCCCTTAACTCAAGGCTTGTCATCGTGTTCTGCCCCCGCCCCAAGCTGACAAACTGTCCTTCCCCGCTGAAGGGTCATTATTTCCTTGCAGTGCTGGCTCCTTCTCATCTCGAGTCGCAGCTGCTGCTCCAGGGCACAGACAAAAGACTGGCTTGTCTGTGCCTGACAGAAACAAGAAAGCGCTGGGAAGCACAGTCCAAATAGATCTCTGTGGCAGAGACATCAGAAGCAAATAATCATCCAAAACTGTTTGCAGAAAATCCCAATGGTTTAATAGCTGGGTTTTAAAAAATCAAAGTAAAACAAGGCAGGTTTTTGGCAGGCTGTGCCGTGTCTCCACAGCTGCTAACACTAGAGGGCAGGCCGAGACTGTGCAGTGCTTTTGGAATTCAGCTCACTGTCTCAGAGTGAAAAGTAAATTATAAAAGTTTACAAATTGTGTCCTCTTACAGAAGAAATGTGCCCCTTTGCACTTGGTTTAGCATACAGAACTCCATTTCCTCCACATACCAGCCTTTTCTGCATCACAGTGTCAGTGAAAAGAGGATTGTGAAGGAATTCCATTTCACCACAAATTAAGGAGGCCATTTTTAAATACCAATAAATTCTTATATCAAAATAAGAAGCCATATCCGTCTAAAAATACTTGAGCAACCCTAGAATACCTGGAGAGAACTACTGCAAACCAAGTACCCAGCCTTGGCACACAGAGCAGTGCTAAAATAGCAACCCTTGCTTCCCAAGGCAGTAGCAAGCAGTCAGGAAAGCTGAGGCTTTGGCAGCTGCTGTTTGGTTTCCCGGCGTGCTGGGATCACGTATGATCCAAACACACATCAGCATGACAAGCACCACTTCTGCTCCTGAACAGCTTGTATTTACTAATCAATACCAGCATTCAGCATTCATGTATTATTCCATGACAGTGTCTCACAGTCATTACTTTTGTTATGCTTTGAGTGTCATTTAGAACTTGTTGAATATTCTATTTTAAAACTTAATTAACATTGGCTCACGTGTGATAGGGAGGTATGATGCAAAAATGAGTATTAACAATAGTAAATTAGAAAGTAATAATAGTCATTGGAGTTTAAAGTATTTCATTTCGTTTTGGTTAAACTACATAAAATTAACATAATTCATTACAATTTGAAAAGAATACAGGTGTATTGAAAACAAAAGGTGTATGTTAAAATAATTTGTGTTTCCCTGCAGCATCTTTGCTGTGTTTCCCAGCAGGTGCTGGGCCAGAGGCAGGGGGAGGGCCGGGGCCGTGGGCACTGCCTCTGGCACCGTGACCCCGGAGGGAGCAGGAGGCTCCAGCCACGCTGGGCAGTGTCTGCAGCACGGCCCCCTCCTGCCCAGCTCCCCGCAGCTGCTCCCTGCCAAACAGCCACCGTGCCTGGAGTCACAACTGCTGTGAAACCCCAGGGAAGCTGAGAAGCTTCGTTAACTGAACAGATACGAATTTCTCGTTTTTCCTCTATAATGAGGCATCCTTCTCAAAAGCATCACTCTCAGCAAAGCCCTGCTCCTGCCTGACTCTTTGGAAGCAGCATGCTGAGGCTGTCAGGAGTGAGCCATTCCTTTTAACACAGCAAGTCTGCTTGTGCACCTCCAAAGGATGCAGCTGCTGAATACACTCTGGAGGGGCTCCTCTGCAGCACTCAGCTTCAGGTCCTGCTGGTTTGAACGCGTCCGTCACAGCACGCCAGCTCATGAGAGTCCTGCCCAGGGGACCTGTGTGTCTCAGGTGGAGTGACCCAGAGGAAAACAAGCGGGAGCTATTTGTCTGTAGAAACTGGGCTGAATGAGCCCTTGGCACAGCCAGCACATGAACAGCTCAGTGTCCTGAGCTGCTGCCTGAGGCAGTCTGAGGGAGAGCTGCGATTCCCGGCTGACAGGGAGTGGTGCATGCTCACACAGGCTGCTGCTGCCCATAGCGCTGCTGGGCCATGTTGGTAATGCATGGAGGCAGCATTACATTTGTAATGTTCCTGGTTATCTACATTGGTGTTTTATCAACCAATTATAGAGGCATCAGTGACTGTATAACGTGTGACCCAAACCATCAAGGGAAATTCAGCTAAATCCCCCTCACTGGAGTGCACTGAGCTGTGCTCAGGACTCTTGAAGTTCTCATCCAAGCGAGTGTGAAAAGCAGTCACAGCATCTGAGGGCTTGGACTCCCACTGCAGGCAGGGTCCTTATGAGCAGTGGTCAGCTCCTTGCACAGAGCTGGTGATGAGGCATTCAGCTCCCTGTCTGTAATCCCATTTCTTCAGGACTGCTGGAGTGTGGTGGGGCAGTGAGGGGGTTAACGCTGCAGCAGCCCTTTGATAATTGAAAAAGAAAAAAGCCATCCGAAGCTAACCAAAACAACCCCCTGTTTGAGGTCAGTGCTCTAGTAAGTGCCTTTTAAAGAAACAATAACCTGGTGCAATAGAAAACATTCTGTCCCTCTCTTCAGTAGAAATCTGATAAACCACAGAGAGAGGCAGGTGTCCAAGGAGATAAAAGTAATAAATGTGGCTGCAGTTCGGGAGTGAGTTAGGCTGTCAGGCTGGTAATTAAATGAAAGCCCTCTCAGGAAATGCTGGAAGCTAATAGGTACACATGGAGATGCCAATTCATTTGCCTCAGCAATATATGTTAATTTTAGCATGGGATTAATTTATACATTTTGCAGTGGGATGAAATGGCAAGGATGGGAAGGGGAGAGCTTTCCAGTGGTAGAGATTATTAAGCACCTTATACTTGTTAAAAACAGAACAGTGTATGAAAACAGGAGAGAGAAAATATTGAATTTAAGTACATTCTCTAAACAGAGTTAACTAATCACAGGCTTATACCTGACCCAAAGCACTCTTGCAGACAGCTGCCAGGGGCTCCTTGGCTTTGCCACAGCTCAGTAAGTACAGAGCCCTCGTTAGCAGGTAGCTCGAGTCACTCTGTGTTGCTGTGGTTTAAAGGATTTCTGAGTTATGAGAGTGTGAAATGAGGAGTGCTGCAGGGGTGGATCCCACTACAGGAAGAACAGCAGTTATTTGGGACTACAGCAAGCTCAAGGATGGATACTCTGGCAAGTGTACAGAGGAGCTGCAGAAAAGGACAGATTTGTATGTAAAAGCATGCTGGTAATCACTGAGAGAGCTGGTAATCACTGAGAGAGCTGGTAATCACCAAGAGCTGGTAAACTTCAGCAGAGCTGGTGGTCACCACAGAGCTGCGTGTGCCATGCAAGTCACTGCTCAGGACCCCATCAGCTTTAGCCACGTGGCACACCCTGACTCCTTCTGGTTTATGGTTGTCCTGTTCTGGAAGAAAGCTGATTCTGAGGGCAGGCACACACTGAGGTAGGGGGGATGTTCTCCTGCAGTGGAGGGCAGTGAGGGGGCTGTGACCCTGCTGTGCCTCAGGAGGTGGGTGTTTGTGTGCTACTGCCCTTCTCTGAGGTCATCTTTGAACCTTGCATCACTTCAGTGCTGTCACAGGTGCTGTCATGTAGCACCCTGCAGCTCCAGGTGCACAGCTGAGGACAGACATGCTGCTCCCAGTGCGTGCCCAGGCCCCCGGTGAGCCTGGAGCTGCCGGTGCTGGTGTCTGCCAGGGCAGCACCAGGTGCTGCTGGGGACATGAAATGAGGCCCTGATTTACACATCCAAGTGTGCCATTAAGGGCTTGACTACGGGTATCTCAGTGCTGAAACACACACTGCAGCACAGCAGGCTTCTTTCTAAAAAAAGCACTCTGATCTGTGAAATTATCAGCATTGAGGCAGCAGAAGCAAAGCAGATTTTCCTTTATTTTCTTCTGCCTTAGAGGACGAATACTCACTTGCCCTTCAGTATGATTACAGCCCATTTACCAACACTTCTTTTTTTTAAATTTCTCTTACATTTTGGAACAGTCACAAGGAAGAAGTGTGTCTTTTCAGAGCCTGGAGCAGCCAGAACAAGGGTAAAGTTTATTTAACAAAAAGAATAGTTCCAGCTGAATACATATTGTAGAATTACAGTATCAATGAAAGTAAAATAGAAATGGTTGTGGGTCAGGGTCAGGGAAGGAAGATAATGACATCTGCTGCAAAGTGCATCCAACACTGTCTTCAAATTTTAAAGTTTTTTTTTAATCGGATGTTTTTTCTTTTCTCTGTGTAATTATGCAAAATAATTTAATTTAATTTAAAAAATGTACTAGGTGCTGAAAGCAAGGTGGAGGCTTGCTCAGGGATTGCAAGTAGAAGCATTATAAGTGGTGTCTCAAATGCTGATTTCAGAGTTGTGGGCTCTGTCCTTCCAGGATTGTGGTATGTGTCCTTCCTGCCCACACATGTCCCCTAAGGGACATCTTCCCGTCATGGCTGGCCAGGGCAGGACCCTGAGGGACTCCACGAGGGCTGGCCCTGGCTGCACAGTCCTTGCTTAACAGCCATTGCCCTGATGCCACAGAAGTCACTCTTGATCCCCTTTGTTCCAGACTGCAGCTGTCAAAATCCACACTCTTCATGAGGAGAGTTGTTACCCACTTTTGGTAATGGTATTTTTAGCTGGCTCTTGCCACTCTTGCTGCACAGTCTGGCTGCTGTGTCTCCTTCCAGGCACCGCTCTAGTGCCCTGCTGTCCAAGGGCTGTCAGTGCTTCCATAACACTGGGAGGTGAGCTGGGAACAAACCCAGGAATATCCTGGCAGTCCTACCAGCATCAGCCCTGGGTGAGTGTGGGAGACATGGAGGAATCAGGAGAGCTCATGTCGTTACAGGAGGGGCTCCTGTGCCGAGGAGATCATCTTAATGAAACCCTGCCTATCCCCTGAGGACTGACTTACAGGGATTTTAAGGGACTGTGGGACATGCTTTGATATGTCTTTGTCTTGACACTCCTGAATCATACTGGGCCCTTCGATAACCCTGGCATTTAAACACAGATGTGTGTTGTGTGTTGTCCTCTTACAAATTGAAACAAATTAAAAAAAAAAAAAAAGAAGGTAGAAATAATAATTTTCCTCATTGTCATGCATGTAAGAATACCAAGCTCCACAGCTGAGACATTTTTGGTGCTCACACAGATATACAGAGTCAGTTCTGGGTGTAGGAAACAGGGATGTTCCTGTTGCCAGTGTAGATACATTCCCTGCAGCTCAGGTTCTGCTCTGGCTGGGAAGCACCCAGGCACTCCCATCTTTGGCCAGAGGTGATGAGCGAGCCCTGGAGCCCTCGTTCTCCCTGAGTGGGAGGAGGCGTTCCCGGAGCCCAGCCCCTCTCCAGGTGCGGCACAGCAGCTCCGCTCCAGGTCCTGCTGCTGCCTCGAGCTGTGCTTTAAAACCAGCTGAGCCTCCCACATGGCAGCGTGATTTACTAAACCACTAAGATATTGGGTCAGCCTTGTAAGTCATTTTAATTATTTCACAAAACAGGTTGTGGAAATAGATCAATAGAAAATATGGCATTCGGGCTTACAGTGCTGTGCATTCATTATGGGAAAGGAGTTATATTAACTGATTTAGGAGCTAATAATAACTGAAAATAACAATTTAATGGAAGCCTTCCAATCCTGCACTTTCAAAGCAGGATGTAGCTATATGCAGTCTAGTCATTTTAATCTCAGTCAAGTATACAGAGCAATCTTTTGACTCTCAGAGAAATGTCAGTCAAGTACAAGTACTTGCAGACTTTCAGCATCCCATAAATTACATTATAATAAAACCAAAACAAAGAAACTGTCAAAACCTATTTTTGCATACTGGCAGGGTCACACGAATCAGACACATGAAAAATAAGAAAATATATTGCAATCTAACAAAGTGAAAGGGTTGCACAGTAGGGGCTGCTTTCCGCTTGCAGTTTGTATTTCTGTGAGACCGTAGATTGTGCTGCAGAGCTTGAGGGACACTTTTCTCTCTAAGATATTGAGGTTTTATCTCAAACATCTGAATGGTAAATATATGCTATATTTCTGTGAATATACACTATATTTGTGATTTATATATACAAGGAGACAGGGAGGAAAGCAAACCAGAAAAACCTAATCTCACCTGTGCAGCAAAAGCCAGGTCCCACCATTCAGTAGTTGGGGTCAGCATTGCTCTGTTACAATTATTTTACTGTAGCTGAACTTAATTTGGTATGCTGTGTCCTGGTTTTCTTAATGCATGCACGACAGTCACCTGAGCTGTTAAAATATTTCCTCCTGAAATAAGCTGTACATTGTGACTCTTTAATGCCTTATTGGCCACGGAGTAACTGCTGAAGCCAGCAGCAGGACTGTGGGCAGAATTGGAGCTGCAATCAGATAGTGCCCCTGTGTCAGGCTGCTTCCAAAGCCTGCAGCCTCCTGATAGGCAGTTGTCACACCAGCTATCTCCACTCTGCTTTGCAGGCACAGTTAAGCTTTTCTTTAAGCCCTCAGGCTAGATAGCTTTGGAATTATGCACTTCATCACACCCCAATTAGCCAGAGATGCATGACACAACCATTATCAGTTTGTTTAGGTGGGAAAATACCTTATTTTGCTTCTTGGTTCAGCACGTGAAGAAAAAAACCACACCCCCTTTTTCTCCACTGGGAAAAGCTTGTTTTAGAGCAGAGTGAAACTTCGAGCTGTGTCAAATCACGCTGTTCCTGCTTATTTACCTGTGTCCTTGAGCTCCATCCGGCTGTTTTGGGAATGCTAAGTGTTGCTAAAATAAAAATGAACGGTTTCAGCGTGACCGCAGCACTTGCTGAGCACATTCCCTGTGCAGGCCGTGCTGCAGGTGCCTCTCGTGGCCCTGAGCCCCCAGAGCAGGTGAGGTTGTTTCCCAGGTAAATGGTCCCCAAGGCTCCCCTCACCATTTTGCAGCTGCACTCCTGGCTGTAAACAACACACTGGACGGATTTTTTTTCCCTAGCCAGCAGCAATAGATGAGCACTGAATGAAGGGAGATGTGAACACATGGCATTTCATGGCCCTGAACGTGAGCAGGGCTTTCTCTGGTGCTGCTGTGCTCCAAAAAACCTGCTGTGGCAAGGTTTGAATTGCCCAGGGTAATGAGCCTAAACTGGGTTGACTTTTCCATACACATTTACAAGCAGGTTGACAAACACTTTCTGAACCCAGCAAAACTCCTTGCATTTGCTTTTGAGATGGTTTTCTTTAGTGAAATGCTTTAGTCTAGCATAAGTAGTGTAAGACCTCTCTGGTCATTAAATAATTAACTCTGGTTCATAAAGGCAGTTTATGTTCTTTAAAAATACTGCAAAAGTTCAGCTACTTGCATTTGACGCTGTGGCAAGCTGGATTTAGTTCCTTTTACTGAGTCTTGTCATTAAGTCATGTTACACTGCCATTCTGACAGGAGCCTGGTGTGCTTGCTGACTGCTCTGTGCTGAGCCCACCTTCTGTCTCTGCCTAGTGCTGGGGAACTGCGAGGTGACCACACCCTCAAATTCCTCCAGGATTGAAGCACTAATAGGTACTCAGTTTTGGTCTTCCTGTCTTGTCAAACCCTGCTTGCTTCTCTGGAGACTGAAAGGCCAGGGTTATTCATTATTAAAGGATGTCATAAGGAGTCTGGCTGTGTGGTTCTTGGCTAGCTTGGGTGCAAAGTCATTATCAGTGACTTAACCATCAACGCAGGTTCATTCTAACCAGGATTGCAATTAGCACCTTGCTGTGCATTTAACTAACTTGAGACTTTCATACCACTGTACTATAAAAGTTGAAATTATATCCAGGCACTCTGTAAATGGATTACACTATTATCATTATTTGTAGCACTGAATGATTGTATTTTTACTGTCTTGCACTGAATTAGCATAAATGAATAACAAATACGAGTGTATTTGGTAAAGACCATAAAGTAACTGATGTTTCCTTAATCAAACTGTAAATTTTCACTGTCGTTGCCTTTAGCTTCTCTTGTGCACTTTCTCAAGTGCTGCATTCCCCTCAGGGTACCAGGTATCACTGACAGGCATGTCCAGCTTAGATCATCACTCAGTACAGTTATCCTTGGCCTGACTTGGGTTTAGATGTGCACACCGTGTCTCTGTCCCAAGGTTTATCGACATTCCCAAGCAAGTGCAGCTCCGGAGCTCACGCACTGCTGGGCTCAGTCAGGGTGAGACACACTGGGAAGGTGGGCACTGCTGGCTTCCTGGGGCACTGTAAATTCGGGATGGCACTGGGGGGTGTTTCAGCAGCATCCAAATTCCTGCCACACACACAGGATCACTGTCTAGGGAAAACAGGCTTTTAAATCTTCAGGCACTTGAGGGTCCCTTTAGGAAGAGATGGGTGGCTTTTCCTTGTGCTCCCACTGTTCCTGCCTGCTCAGAGCACGGGGAGCAGCAGTGGCTGTCCTGCCAGCCCAGAGTGTGAGGCTGAGCTGTGCCCTGGGACATTGGGCAGGAGCTTTCCTGAGCAGCACTGGCTGTGGCTGGCAGCCTGCTAATGCAGCCCCTGCCATCCTGCTTTCAGTGCGTTGCAGGGGATCCCAGAAAAGAAAGACAAATTAGGAGTCCTCAGCACCATGCTGGTGGTGCTCCGTGGGCTCCAGAGAACTCTCTCTCTGATTCTCAGAGCACACACAAACCCCAGCCCAGGGCTGCCTGACAACAGGAGAGGAGACGTTAATTCCCAAGGGCGAATTCAGCTCTCAGATCCTTGGCTAAGATCTGGCCAAGCTGCTCCTCTCTGGGTCACAGCCACCACCAGATTGCTCTCCTGAGGGAAGGATGAGGCAAAGCCAAGAGGGTGTCAGAGTCCTGGCACCGACCTTCCTCACACCCGGCCCAAGAGCACAGACACACTCCCCGAGGGGCTGGTGACACATTTGTAAAACTGCCAAGACAGTTGGTTAATGACACACTGACAGGTATCCATCACTTGGATCAACTCTGACAACTCTGGAAGCACTGAAATCCAACAGTCCAGAACAGTAAGTAAATAAATTACAACACAGGCATTAAAAAGAGGCTCTGCCATGGGAATTTAGAGCTAAATCTCATGTTTAACCAAGACTGTTAATACCGACAGACTCTGTAAAAAAAAATAAAAAATTAAAACCTATTATAAAAACACAACACTTGAAAATCAGAAATTTGCTGCTAATTTTTTGCCAAACAGTTGACTTTGACTGCCAGCCTAAATATCAACCTGCCTAGGTATTATGTTGATCACCCTGAAACCCAAAATGAGTCACAATACTCACTGGATGGTCAGAGCAACTTCAGAGCCTGAAAATATTTAGTAACAAAGGATTACTATTTTAATTTATTAAAAGAAATCAATTACTTCAGATTTCCAAGCGAAATGACAATAAAATCAAAAAATAAGAGCCCATTTCTGTGGTCATCTGTTTTTTCACCTGTATAATGCTCCCAAAGACTTAACCTGTTGCTTCCTATTTCAAGGATAATACTAACACAGAGATGAATGAAACTTTTTGAAAGATCTGGTCATGGAATAGAAATAAAAGTAACACCCCCTTTCCCATCTTCCCCACAGTAAATCCCAAACATTTCCTGTTAGGAAAGCATAATCTTCAACTGAACTGTGAACATGTTTGAATTATTTATGAAGATCTTGGTAGTTTAGTTTGCATTACACTACAGATGATTTTCCATATGAGATTTAAGAACCAGTTCAATAATAACAGGAAAGGAAATCTATATGCAACAAATAGGGAAATCCATTCACTAGCTCTACATCACAGTCCTCTTCGATTCAACTCTTAATGTAACTGAGTTTTACTTGCAATGTCCATAATTGCTATAATTCAAAGGTGGGCAGTCACCAGAGGAGAAATAGGAGATTTCAATCCACTCATTGCCATTAGCATGGATCATTTAAAAAAGCCACCTTGTTGAGTGCTAAATTTTGGATTGTCATTGTTCTAGATCTGAAGCACGTGTTTTTCCTGACTGGCTTAATTATAATATTATCCATCTTTACTCAGCAGAGGTTGCTGTGTTTTATAACTTGGTCTAAACTCAGCAACAACCCCCATGCTGCCCTTCCTCCCTCCTCCCCATCCCTGTCACACACAGCTGCTGTGCTGGGGCAGGACAGGCTGATGCAGGGGTTCCCTATGGCTTCTCTTGCTGGGATTCTTCAAGCCTTCATCTTGTTCCTGTTGTTTCAAGGCCTGTTAATTTTCCTGTGGAATAATTGCAGCTGCTCCTGCATGAACAAAACCCAAACCTGGTCCCCGTGTGCCCACAGCAAAGCTCCCAGTTGCCCAGCAGCCCCCACTGCAGCACAGGATCTGCAGAACTGCACAGAAACATCACAGAAGCCCAGAAAGAGCAGAAAATAAAGCACCCTCCATCTTTACTCTGCTGTAAGTGGATGTTTTACCATTTAAACCCATTAGCAGCAGTAATTCCCCCATGTTGGTATTCAGTGCTCCCCAAGGCCTGCAGCACAGGTTTTCCCCGACCTGGAGGCGCAGAGCCCCGGGGTGGTGCAGGGGGTGTCCCAGAGGTGCAGAGCTCACAGGCTGCAGGGGCAGAGCTCCCTGGGCAGGGCTGCCAGAGCCCTCCCCCTGCCCAGTGACACCAGCCAGACACGCTTGCTGCGCATTAATATTCTCACAACAACCCCCCTCCAATCAGTCTTTGCTAAAAGCATTAATTAAGACTTTAACATTTCTGATCCCATCAATTTTCTGTTCTCTTCTTATTAAATAGATGTACT
Source organism: Passer domesticus (assembly GCF_036417665.1). Lineage (NCBI taxonomy): Eukaryota > Metazoa > Chordata > Aves > Passeriformes > Passeridae > Passer > Passer domesticus. The sequence goes on along the minus strand of NC_087485.1, from coordinate 13,947,898 downwards.
AGGGGCGTTTGAATAATAACTGCCCAAAGTTTGGGGATAATGAATAAATGAACTTTGCCAGCCTCTGGCTAAGCATGAAATTTGCTGTGGAGTAACAAATGCAACGGAAGCAGCTCATACATTAACCAACCTAGTTTTGACACACAAGTTTGGGAGCACATTATTTACTTACTTACTAATTCTAAGTGAGACTAGGCTCCAAAATGTTTTATGCAGGGAATGACAAATGACGTGTTCAGACAGTCTTTTGCACTCTCCATCACAGCGTGAAGCTGCTCATTCACCCATCTTCCCTTCAGTGGGTCTGGCCCTCTTGCCACGCACAGCGAGGCTTTCAGCACTGCAGGCTCTTTTCTTCGGGAACTTTGCCAGAAAAGGAGCACACAACAAACTGGGTAATTTTGTTTTTTTACTCGCTAGGTCTTGGCACTTTGAAGGTCACCTGTGTGCTATCAAACTACTTTTGTTCCCTGTATTTTTACATGTGCACGGCTGCAGCAGCAGCTCTGTTACACTGCTGTAAATCCATTTGTTTTTGTGGAAATCCATTAACTCGCAGTGAATTTATGGCAGTATAACTGTGAGCGAGCTGCAGCTGATGGCGCAGACTGGAAATATTACAAGGAAAAGTGCAAAGTTCTATTGATTTTCTCTCAGGAAAAATGTGTGTTTCCTTATGATTATATTACAGATGACTCAGCTCTGGCCCCCAACAGCCATCCCTCATGCTTGCCTGCTTGCTGGCTGTGCGAGGAGCCTGTGCTGTCCCCAGGCAGGGGCCCGGGGCTGCCCGCGGTGCTGGGGGAGCCTGTGCCCGGCTGGTGTGGCACTGCAGGAGCCACACCAGCCTCCCACGGCTCTGCAGCACAGGCACTTACTCCTAATCGGCTCTGACAGCAGACACCACGAGGAATGCTGAGATTTATGAAAGAGCAAGATTTGCCACTAGCCTCTGTCCATTAAGGCTACGGCAAAACCTCACTTTGCCCTTTGTAAATACAATCAGCAGAAGTGAGGCAGTTGCCCTTTTCAGAAGAAAGAGCACTCTCAAAGGACAGATGTTTTAGCAAAAGTTCTCAACACACTCACAAGCAATAAGGCTCCAAATTCTTTACAATTTCTCTTCAAAATGTTTCTCGTTCCTTTAAGTGCTTTTTAAAGACTAAATACTGTACTGAAAGCTGCAGTCTCCTCTTTAGCCACTTATTTTCCCTGCACTACAGGAATATGGGGCCAATTATAGGCTGTGTATTTTGCAAAAAAAAACCCCCTGTCCTGAATGTGGAAACCATGGCCCCAAAACCTGAAGGACTCATTTTGCACATTTTTAAAGGCAATACTTACCTTCACATAGTGAAGGTGAAGGTAAAGGTAAAGCAAGGCAAGCTCACTTGTTGAAGTTATTCTGTGTTCTGGGAATGAGTTCTCTCTGCTGGTGTACAGGTCTTCACTGGAAAGAAAAGCTGCCTTTTGCTCTTGCTGGAAGAGATTTTTCATCGAATCCTCAGGTTATTGTTTATTATTTCTGAGGTTTTATGGTGAATTGGAATATAAGAATTGTTCCTACCGTGGCATGCTTAATTCTGATCTCAGAAAGGATAAAAAAGTTACTTTTAGTTGCAGATTTAGTATTTTTTCACCTTTAATGAGATTAAAGTCTAAAAGACCTTGGTAATTCTACTCCTGTCATTACACACAAAACTTGCTGCCACATCCCTTTGCAGGTAACAGGCCACAAAAGAAAGAGAAGGACAAACTCAAGATGATTGATATATTTCCTCCAAACCACACAGTCTGTAATTTAAGAGACAATGTACTCTGCAAGTGATGGAATAAAAATATCAGAGCAAAGCAGATACCTGTTTACTTGGAGACCAGTGGGGTAGGGCTGAAGTTGAAAAAGAAGCATAGAAGCACTTTTAGACAGACATGCTTCACTGCTTCAAGCCTCAGCTATTTCTTTAGATCAATTTAGGCAGATTTTCTTCTTCCTCTTGTGGAAAAAAAAATTAGTTTTCTCCCTTAGAAGGAAGTTGAGGCCATGAGAAATATTCTGTGCCCTTCAGAAAGCAGCAGCAGCAATGAAGAGCTGGCCAGATGCCCCAGTCCAAACACAGGCAGGTTTCACTTGTGTGACCAGCCCTTGCTGGAGGGGTTGGAACTCTCCTGACACTGCAGGCTCCATGCACACCTCTGCTGCAGTAACTGTCCTTGGGCCAATTCCCACACAGGAATGCTGGTATTTCTTTAGACATGGTCCAACATGCTAATCTTTTTCCCACCTACCTTTTCCTTCCAGGTTTGGAAGCTCTCCCGTGGAAGCCAAGGACTGCGTTCTTCAGTGTCTCATGCTCTGATGCACCTCCAGGCTGGCAACAACCACCTCCTCCTTGTTCTTCCCAAGAGCAGTTCAGCTTTTTGTGGGAGGATTATGGATTGCTCCCCAATCCTGCAGCTGGCAGTAATGGGATGAACATAACTGATTTTATTCCCTTTGGATCCCCATGGTGAGTTTGTCCCAGTGCAAGAGGCTTTTATTAGCACAGTGTAGTACACCTATCAAACACAGATCTGCTTGGTCTCCAACCCAGGGAGTGCAAGTGGCACAAATCCCTGGCTGTCACTGGCAGCCCTAGAAAAAAGAAATTCTGAGCACCTGGGAAAATGTCAATCCCTTCCTGCCCTCCTTCTAGGACAGGACTCAGGTTTGAGGTGAGGCAGTGGCGTGTCCTGTGTTTGCTCTGCAGCTCCTGCAGGCACAGTCCTGCTGCCACTGGAGCTGGCACTCTGCCTTTGCCACAAGGAAACTCCTCTCTAAAATGCCACACAAGTGACAGGATAAGAGTCATAGTCAGGCATAGGAAATTTCAAGGCAGTTCACTAAATTCAGCTAACGAAGGTCATGTTTCTTTACCAAGTCATCTTATTGGCTCACTTGAAAAACAAGCATTTTGCAACAGAAAAATAACTATTTACTGTAAAAAAAAAAAAATTCTTTAGAGGAAGCTCACCTGGGTAAGAAAAGTGACAAAATTATGCATTTTATTAAATCTGAATATATTTTAAACAAATCTTGGAACTAGGTTACGCAACATTCCAGGATGATTTATTTTGATTTTCCACTGCTTGATTCTCCTTTTTTTCAGAAAGGCCAGGGGCAAACCAAAGCAATTTACATTGAATGCCACACACTGCCCCACTGTCCATCTACCACATCTTGCCCTGACTGCCCAGAGATAACTGGTGGCACCAAGAGAAGGCAGCTGCAGCCTGGGACTGGCTGCCTGCACCTTCTGCTGTGGGCTTTGGCACCAGCTGAGGGTGTCTGAAAAATAACTGATTTCAATTTCATTTTATTTGTACTGCATCTTTCCTCAAGTCTCTGTGCTGTGACAAGGTAGGGAAGGCATGCAGCCATCAAGCCTTCTCAGGGACATTCAGGACACAGGGAAAGGCACACACATCTGTAAAAACTTTATTTCAAAATCTTTTTATTCAACTGTTATTCAGCAATATACAATACAGTTTATAAACAAATGTCTTACCTTGTTTCCAATCTTCATTTAAAAATAAATATTATTGACAGTGAATATTAATTATGGTAAGATGTACCTTTTTAATGTCTCCAAAAGAAATAATTTAATTAAAAAAAGAAAAAGGAAATCCAAAAAACCTAAACACAATAATCTACTAAAAATATTTCCTTTCTTAGGAAGGGTTTGACCCAACATCTTTACATATTGTCATAAAGATAACTGCTCAACAGTTCGTGCAAAATGAAGAGTCAGAGGAAAGGTTTAGAAAAGAAAAAATATTACATTAAAATAGAGAAATCATAAGTGCCATGCACAGAGCAGGGCTTTACACCATAGAGTCTGGAAACTAGATGCATTATTCTATGTGGTTTACTTTCTTGTGGCATCCCCAAAAATATGTTTTTCCCCCCATGTAGAATTTATCATGCTTCTTTCAGTCTCTTTCTGTCCATCTTTAAAACGGTAGGGATTTCTTTGTCAGGGGTTTTGTTTGTTATTAAATAGGTTCCTTTCTGTTTGGCTGAGGAGGAGTGGAGGGAGCAGTCCGTCAGTGGTTTACTAATAAATGTACAAGCTTATGCAGTAGTAACAGGGACATGTATAGGAGTGGGTCTGTAGCATAAATAGGTCCTGTACCTAGAAGAGAAAGAGACAAGGGAGAGAAGCAGATTTGATTTTTTATCTTTTCCAATATAGAAGATTAAATGCAAAAGAGAAATATAGGAAGATTCATTTTTATCACTTCAGTGCCAGGGGTCAGAAGCTTAATTTTAATAGTAAAACAGCATCCTCAAGCTATTCAACTCAAATAGCTTTTTCCTCCCCCTCCCAAATCTGACTCCACTCAGGTCATTTCATTATGTGTTACTAATGGTATGCCTAAACTTGGCTTCAGCCAAGTTACCAGCAATTGAGATTTCTATAAATACACCATGATCTGGTATATAGTTTCTTGAGAAATGACAGGTATCAACCACCCATTACTTTAAAGGGAAATGACAAATGCTGCGTCTGTACTTCTTGATTAACAGGACATGAACCCATTCCATTTGGAATGGGAACAGCAAGACCTTGACATCTTCTTTACCTTTTATAGGAAAGAGCAGAATTTTAAATTAAAAATGTGCTCAGGAGCTATAGAAAAACAGAGGTCAGGCGTGGAACACATCTTTCCTGTCAGCCTGTCCCAAGGAGAGCGATGAGCTAACTCAGGGGGCAGGACACACCCAGGCAGCTGCTCACAGCAAGCAGGGGCAGCCACTCCTGCTGCAGCTGCCAGGGCTTCCTGCCTCACACCCATGCACACCATTATACTCACTCAGTTTTTCTATTTTCCAGCAATGTGTGCTGAAAAGATACAAAAAGGTGTGTGCTTTGTGCACTGCGGTGGGGCCCCTCTCTCTGGCACGGGAGGGCTGAGCTGTGGGGCCAAGGTCTCTTGGCCAAGAGAGCAGGACACACAGGCATGAGGCTCTGCTGTGCACCTCTGAAATGGCCATTGCTGTGCTGATGGCAAAGCAAGGGCAAGGGCAGAGGCAAAGGAGCCCCTTTCCCTGGAGCAGCCCCTTTCCCTGGAGCAGCCCCACTCCCTGGAGCAGCCCCGTTCCCTGGAGCAGCCCCGTTCCCTGGAGCAGCCCCTGCCAGTGCTGCAGGCTAGGACACAGGTACCTGGTACTCCCTGAGCCTGGCTCAGCCCACACAGACAAGGCCAGGCTGGGCCACAGCAGCTGCCTGGCCCAAAAGTCCCTGGGGACACCTTCCTGAGCCATGGGAGGATCAGCATGTGCAGCTGTCACCAGCATGGGATGGATGTGATGGATGTGGGACAAAAGCAGGAGTACAGTGGGAATCTGCCCTGCAGAGGGGCACCTGTAGAGAGGCCTCCTCTCTGCTGAACACCCAACCTACAGGAGTGACCAGTGCCCAAAACACTGAGTGCCACCCAGACTGAGAGAGACACTTTGCAAAGCATGAAAAATTTAAAAATAAGTTTTCTGTATCTCTGAAAAAGTAATCAGGGCACTTCTGTTTAGGAAACTCACTTCAAGCATGGTAATGTGAATACTTTAGTCTTGGTCTCTAGGACATGTGAGCGTCTCCCAGCTGTGGCACGATCAAAGGAAATGCCTCAAAGAGTGCCTGAGCAAAGCACTGCTCTTGGGCTCGCTGCTCCAGCTGCCTCGTAATCCATACCCACCTCACCAGCAATGCTGGAGCACAATTACCCAGCATCAAAAACTGCACAGCAATGTGGTGTGCAATTGAGGAACTCAAAAAATGTCCCCACAGTGCTATCTCACAGACACCCAGACTGTGTGGTGATTATTTCGTTATTAAGGTTTTAATTAAATCCCTGCATGCACAAACACGTGCTAAGGACTGCCTGCACAGTAACAGCAAGGTATTAAGATGAATACAGGATTTTTGTTTTGAAAGCTGAAAAATCATTAACAAACACAATTAACGCCAGCAGCTAAAGGAGTTAGTTGCAACTCATTGCAAAAAGACACTAGAAGTGTGTGCAGGGAAGTTCTCTCTTCTGGGACATGGCACAGCTGCAAGAAGGCCAGTCCAGGACAATCCCCATGTGCTGTCACTGGCCCCTGAGCCTGGGGATGGCAGGGGCAGCCCGGCAGCAGCCGACACTCCTGGCAGCTGCACACAGCTCAGTGGTGCCAAATTCGTGCCAATTCCACACCTGCCCAGCACTGCAGGGAAGAGCTGGCCTTGGATATTTATGATGATCAAACCTGAAGGTGCTGAGAACCCATTCTTTCCCTGCTTTCAATGAACAGGGCGTGAGTCTGAGATGCTGCCAGTTGCTCAGACAGCAAGATGTGCTTTTGTGGAAACACTGAGAAACTCAACCTGGAGAAATGGGCTCTTGAAGCTCAAGTGTCCTTACTGCTATGGTGCTGAAGGGCTGCCAGGAACACCAGCTTAGGATTGTTTCTGCTTTGAAGAGAAAGCAGTCACAACCTGTGTGCCTGCCTACCAAAATAATTTCTATGTTGGTTTTACCTTTATGTACTGGTTTTAGTTTAAATTTCAATGCAGAACTGTGAATTCAACAGTCTTTTCCTTCTGTAGAAACTACTGTTGTTTTAATCTATATTGTCCATCTTCTCTGACAGCAGAATGTGAGTTCAGACTCCATTAACAAAATCTCAGCAGTTAAATGAAACATAGTTTAAAAAAACTATTTGAAAGTGATTATTCTTACTGAACACTACATACAAGCTTCTTTTTTTTCATACTGATTCAGTGCTGTTCTGCTCCAAGACTTTACACAGTGTTGGACACACAGAATGTCAGAATTCTCTTCCCTCTAAATATAAGCAGACCAGAAAAATAATTTCAACAACAAACTGAACTTAGTGTCCTTAATTCTGCTGTTACTGCAGTAGTGGAAGTCTTGACTTTTAGTTAATAAATTGCTACATCTGTAGATGTAAACAAACAAAATGTGGGCTTGAGGATGAGGATCTGGACACATGATTGACCCAGGTGTGAGAAGAGAGGGTTCTTATCCAGACACCCTAAATCAGGAGTTCACAGTTACTTGCAAACTACAGGCACTTGCAAGAAAACATTTCACTGATATTTTGAATATTCATTTGATGCACTGTTATTGCAAGCTTATTTATCACTATACAGACTTACAATTTTGCTTTTAAAATATTTATATGCTCATGGCCAAAAGGGAAAGTCTACCACCATGCAGAACAAGAACAAATTGTTCTCTTCATGTATGGTGAATTGCTCTCTGGCATCACTCCCCCTTCTTTGCAATTTATGACATAATAGTGTGTTACTGCAATTTTCTATGTAATATTTTTTTATGCCAGAATTAATCACAGTTTGACTTAAAAGAGTTCAATTGAAAATAAACATTAATTAATCAAGTGACTTGTGACACCCAGAAAAAATGGGATGATTCTTTTACAAGCTATATTTAACCAATGGTCAAAACCCACAGTTTCCAGCAGTCACCTATTTTTCTTACTAGAAAGAATCTGAAAAATCCTTTGATGTCTCTTTCTGAGATGGTGGTAAAATGCAGTGGCCCATATAATAAAAAGCTGAAAGACATCAGTAGCCTATTTTCCTTGAAAGATGAGATAACACCTAAAATCTGACTGCCTATTGATGATGGAGCTGGGGCCCTGGTTGGCAGTGTCACAAGACACTTCTCTGTACTGCCTTTTATGCAGTGACCTGTTAGCCTTGGCCTATTTCCTTACAGAACAATGCCCAATTAAAGCCCTCAAAACTGGCATTTCATTAAGAGGTGACCACATAGATTGATCTGTTCTCTCAGTCCAGAAACTTTAGATTGTGCCTGATACATGTTCTTGTTCTGATATCTACAGAATAAAAAAATGGAGTTTTACGTGTGTTGCTAGTCAAGGATCATTACAAACAATAACCTCCTAGATAAAACAGATTCTCACTCACTGACACACATTTGGAGCACTTGCACTGAATTGAAGGGAATTTACCCAACTTCAAACCCAAGAGCTTCTTAGAAGTTTTTAATTGCAATTACTAAAGTCACTATACGCTTACTGAACCAAAGAGATAATAAGCTACACCCCATTAGAACTATTCCACAGTTTGAGACAAGATCTTATAAAGTGTCTACACTCTTCCACTCTTAAGTACTTCCAGCACAATCCACACACACATTTTTGCTTTTTTTTAATCTTTTGTTTTATACCTAATGCCTTAAAATTCCCACTGCTCCCCAGGAGCTATTTCTCCAGGATTCTGTGCAGAAGTGCATGCAGAGCCTGTGCTGATTTTAGCAGACCCTCCCAGCTCAAACCTGCCTGGAACAGGAGGTGTTGTCGTTCAAATAAATACTGGTACAAAAAGCCACCTAACTGTGATGTCCCCGTTGCTCCTGGCTTTCAGCTGGCTGTGGATCATCCTGCCCAGGCACAACCAGAAACAGCTCCTCAGCTGCCTTTTGGTGGAGCTAATTTCAGCAGCAGTGACTTCCCACATATTTATGAGCAACTGCATGGGCTCTGCTGGCCACTGAACCTGCCTAGAAGGCATGATGACAAAATTAGTTTTCTATCCACTACAGTTTTTATTTATGATTTGCTGAGTTTTGGAACAGCTTTCCGTAACTCATCTCAAGAAAATGCCTCACAGAAGTCAGCATATGTTTTTATTTCTACACAACCATGCAGGTAGAAGCTTGTGATTCTGCTGTGCTCCTTCATCCATGACATCAAGGTTTTTAAGGTCAGGAGTAAATCTTCTCACACAGCCAGGTGAAACTACCAGCATTGCCCTCCAGACCCTTCATGATAATGCCCACATTTCACTTCCTTATCCACACCAGAGCCTCAAACTCTCCAGGACGCTGAAAGCAATTTTACTGGCCAGAAGACACTGACCAGGGTTTTGTAAAACTCTGTCATCATTTTAGGTCTTCTCAAACACACCTGAGTTTCACTGTTTCTCCACATTCTCTCTCCAAATATCCACTGCAGTACTGAGGCCTATGTTTTGAGGTGAACTGCCAAAATCCCACATTACAAGAGTTACTGAAAACCTCCTGTCCTGGTTTTGAAAACTCAACAGGTTTTAATATTTCAAATAAGATTCCATTTGCATTTGGAGTATTTAGCAGACCTGAAAAGAGGACACCAAATTACACTAATTTACTTGCCCACACCTGTATATATTTATGTGCTGGGCTAAACTCACCTGAAAACAACGAGGTGAGGCAGAATTTAAGGCTTGCTAACTGCAGAAGCTGCATACAGGGCAGCAGAGTGCAAACTTCCTGAGTAGGTAGAAAAATAAATATGTGTATTTGAGGAAAAAGCCAATTCCTTGTAGCAGCCTGGCTCTTAATTTTGACTATTCTTGATGTGACAACTTGAAAAGTTCACCTAGGACAGGAGGCTCGTGTTTTAGTGGTTTGGCTTTTTAGACTTTAGTGTTTTAGCATGGGAGCAGTAAGGCTACAGATTACAAAACAAATAAATTGGTTGGAAATGAGAGAGAGGTGTAGTCATGCAAGGAAATGATGCAAAAATAAAAGTTTGGTTCTGATAAGAAGCTAAGAGAAGAAAAATATTCCTTCTGCAGTATTGATTTTCTGAAGCACTGCAGTGCTCTGCTGGAATTCAATGTGTGAGTGCCTGTGGGACAGGACAGGCACAGGCACTGGGAGAGGAGTTGGGGGTGTGTTTCTTAAGGCACCTGCAACTACTGAGGTGGATTTTGATCTCAACAGAGCTCATTTTAACTGAGACTCATTAAGGTCAAATTTTCCTTAAAATGTTAGTGCTGACAGTCCCTGCCAAACACGCTCATGGTACACAGCCCAGCCAAGTGCTCTGTGATCCTCTACAGAGGCTCTTCCCTCTCCTGGATCATAAGGACACCATTAGACACAAGGTACAGGATTAAATGGACAATTGGTCTGACCCATTCCACAGCTGCTGCAGGTCTGCCCAGCACAACACTTTTGAATTAACAGCTATCACACACAGAGTTGTTGAACTAGTGGATTTGATGAATGCAGGGAAATGCATATCTGCTGTGGAGCAAGAAATACTCCTGTATTTACACACAAATACTTCTAGTGTTAGGTTCCTAGAGAAATATGCAGTTTTCATTGCCAACACACTGGCAAAAAACTATCTCCCACTAAAGTTACAAGAAATAGGGTAACACAATATGAGAAATATTTTCCCTCAATATCCCCACTTCCCTTCTGTGGTAGCCACGAGTGAACAGAACAATCAGCACTCTTACCAAAGCCTCCCTCTGCTTCTTCAAATACTGCATGTGCCTGAGAACACCTCTGTGCTGGGGGCAGGCAGTGCCCACACACAGCCCAGCAGAGCTGAGGGAGCCAGGCCCTTGGGGCTGCTCTTGGGATCTCTTCTACACTGGAGAGGGCCAAACAAACCATGCCAAATATCCACTTGGGAGAAATTAGAGAGCAACTTCAAGACAACACCAGGAGTCATTTATAACAAGCTCCAAAAGGAAACACTGCTCTGGATGGTGTCAATGGAGAACAGAAATGCATCCTGAATGCTAAAAATGAAATAATTAATTATATAGAAATGATACAGTTCACTTTCTATTGGTTTGCATTTAAATAAGCCAGTAACTTTCCTCTTTTAAGACCTGCAGCTGCTCTCTACTTTGTATTACCCTCACATAAACAGATTTCTGCTTTGGTATCGGTGTGATCATCCCTCCTTGCCAAACCTCTTATTAAGACACTCAAAGCATGCAACTATGAATTTGTTTTAATTTCCAGAATTTTCTGCAGTTCCATGATCTAAAATTAACAAAACCAAGAACCATTAATTCATTCCCTGAAAGTTGAATAACGAGAGAAACAAACAATTCTTTGTAATGAAATTTGGTGGAAAATTAATTCTAAGCTAAAATAAAGAAAACTAAGTAACTGCATGAGTGGTAGTTCAGGTGGTAAATAAGCAGGTAGTCCTACACTTCCTTCTTCTGTACTCTTATGTGAGCAATTCCAGAGCATATCCATATACATAAGTGGCAAAAGCACAACTCAAACTGCCCAAAGCACAAGACAATGAAAAATACTGGGAGCTGGTTTCAGGTACTGAGCTTTGAAGCAAGTTTGGGGCATATTCTCAGGTTTTGCATTATAAATAGGAGGAATGAAAAGTCATATTGAAGAAAAGCAGGCAAGCTAGATATGGTCACACAATTCCATAGGAACTTTATGAAAAGACTAACAATGAGTCCCACTGGACTGAACCACAGATTTCACATTCTGTAATTGGTACAAGTTGTAAATATTTGCAACCCAGAAATAAAGACGATGACACTGTGGTTCTCACTTCACTGTTTTTAGAGTATTTTTGACTTGATCAGGATTAGGAACAAGCTGTCAATGTAGTTGTAATTATCACTCCAATCAGAATTACTAAACTTAAGCAGATGCAAGTGCAGATTAAGGTTTTGTTTTTTTTTTTTTTTTTTTAAATAACCCTATCCTGTCCATACTTAAAAAACAGAGCTAAGTACATTAGCAGAATGCATGATGACACATGAAAAATGGCTGTACTGAAAGCATGTCCCTGGAAAAAAAGCAGAGCCTGTGATTTCAATAAAGAAGGAATCATCTTTTTGCTGTAAACAAACAGTGGCATTTTGGGACTGACCCACAGAGACCCTCCAAATCTCCAGTAATTTCCAATGACTGGTATTTGCTAGGTGTTAGTTAACTAAAGACTCTGCTGTGCCCTAGGTGTAAGGGGTGCCAAGCTTTGCAGCAAGGGGTTATTTGACAAAACTGTGGACATGGGACATTCCTCAATACCTTCTGTACATGTGAAGTCTCCAGCTCCTCAGCGTGAGAGGGATTCAGATTAGCAGGCCAATTAAAAAATTATAAATCAGTAAACTATTTTAATTATTTGAGTTTGATGAGTTTTACCCATAGAATCACAGAATTGGAAAAGAGCTCTAAGATCACCAAGCCCAGCCATGAGCTCAGCACCACCACGCTGTGTACTACTAACCCACGTGCTCAGGTGATGCATTGCCATGTCTCCTGAACACCTGAGCAGCATGGTAACAAAACAGGAACAGGAGACAATGTCTATGACAGAGCTCCCTGTGCTCTGCCTGCTTTAGAAGTCAGAGCCTCTCCCTGCTCACACAGGGATGTCCTGCTCCTGATGCCTCAGGTTTAGCTTTTATATTTTTCAGATTCTGTGCTGCTTTAGTGTGTGGGTCTGGGCTTCATATTAGGGCATGGTGAGCTCTCTGCACAGAGCAGGGAGACAAAACAATTCCTGCTCTAGGTGGGGACCAAGGACAAATGATCCAAATCTCAAGCCCAAGAGCATAAACAATGGTAGACCAAAGAGAAAAAACAAGGATTGGACTTCATAAGCTAAAGCTGTAATTGGACAATTAGCCCCAATACACTAATAGACCAAAACTTATCCAAGTGAGAGACCCCGTGATCAGTCATCCATTTTTTTAGCCATTTTGGGTTGTGCTGCCCAGGTAGATCTATTGAGACCTCTTAATAAATACCTACTTTAGCTCTGTCTAGTCTCTGTTCTAGGTCAGTCTTCACAAGGCCTCACTCCCAGCCAGGGGCAGGGTGGAGCAGCTGCTGTGGGGAGTGCTTGGGCTCCTTTGTGAGCACAGCTCCCTCCTCCAGCCCGGCACACCTCGAGCTGGCTCACACAGACCCCTCTGCTGAGCACGGCTGCTGCTCTGCCAAACTGCTCTTCTTTCCAGCTAATAAAATTGCCTCCCAGCTGATAACAGCCTAGCAATATAAAGTGCTTGGTTGTTAGCTGCTGTTGTGACAAATAATACCATTCTGCTGACAACCCCATTTTTTCCAATACAAACCTACTTGAACTGTTTATTATTGACATATGGGACTGCTCCACCATTATCTAATTTTAAAAAACACATAGTAAACAGCAATAGTGAGCCTGACAGCATTCTTACTGCTTTAGCAAAGCTAAATCAAAATCCAAAGCTACCTCCTTTTATTGCCAGCACAGTCCTGTCAGGCTCTCTTAAGTAAAAAAGAAACACCTACGCAGGACTACTGCGAGATTCATTTCTTGGTAGAGGCTACTCTGTGTTTGCTTTCCAACTACAGCCCACACTACTAAAAGCCTTCTCAAAACCAGTACCAGTAAGGCTGTCTGGGCATTTCTAAGCTTTAAACTGTCAGGGACCTATATAAATCGACAGCACAGTTCAAGCATTAGTTTACACATCAGTAAAACTGCACCAGTATAGCAGAGGTGGGGAGTGAGAAACAATTACTGCCTCTCATAAAAGATACAAAGTTAGCTGGTGCTGCAAACTAAGACTCCGTTTTGCAAAGTATCTATTGAAACAATGTATAAAGAACTAGCACTATATATGTATACCTGCCCCAAATGCTGTTTGCTCGTGCAAAAACACATGTGGGTGCACTAAGCCATTCTTCATATAAATTTCTAATTCTCACTCACTAATGAATCAATCTTATACAGAAATCTAGACCAGTGTTAGATATAGCTTCAACATTCACTAAAAAGACCTGTAATACCCCCTTCATTGTGTTTAGCAATATTTTTAGAAGATTTTTTCATCTTTAACTTAAAGATTTCAAAGAAACTCAAATAATATTCGGATTTCTTCAAGGGCACTGAACAGGCTGGAGTAGAATAGTTTTGTCTGTCCTCTGGGGAACAAGCAAGAACTGCTGAAAGGAGGTTACTCAAATAAATTGCATTTCCACAGTACAAAAACACCCAGGCACAGCTTGTTTCTGCCCTAGATAATGAGGTGACACAGTACAGCAGTTAGTGCTTTTGTCCAGTTCGAGAATTAATCCACATTACACAGACACAAAAGAAGATATTTGACCTCACTTGTCCCCAAAGCAGTCTAATTTGCCTAGATATTAAAGTGCTAGTGATGTGTATTTAATGAGAATTCTTTTTGCATGTTTATTATCCAGTGACATTTAGGAGGTCAGCCTGATAATTCAGTTATGGCCTCTATCTTGCTACTTTATTTAATGTAAAGGAAAATGTGACATGACCCAGGTTGCATTTAACTACAAGTAACATCAGAATTGAGCTCATACATGGTCTCATAAAAAGCACGGGGAAGTGGAGTAGACCCAGACACTACTGAGTGGGAAAGGCAGGGAGCCTGAGCTGAAGAGCATCACAGACTTTCCTTTCTTGCTATTTCATGTAATGTTCATCTATCAAACATAAACGAGCTCCACAGGCTGTGTCTCAAACTAGCAGAGAGTCATTAAAGCTCTGACAAAGCCAGAAGAGCCCTGAACTCAAACCCTTACCCCAAAGTTAGTCCCAACCCAAGCACAGCCCCTCGAACAGAGTCCCCCTGACCAGCCACAGCTCTGCACACAATAAAACACTGCTCTCCCTCCTCTGCTGTCTCTGGGCTGCACAGACTCTTGCTTGTTCGAGCACAACAGAGATCTGAGTCTCCACGTGGCCTCCTGCCCCAGGTGGGCTGGCAGTGCCTGCCCTGCCCTGCCGAGCTCCACGGGCACAGGGGCTGCAGGGCTGGCACCTGCTGCTCCATCTCGGCCAAGCAGCCCAGGAGAGAGCTCCTCCTGCCTCAGACATAAAAGGCTTGGAGCAGGGCAGGGACAGGCATGGAGTGAAGATTTATGTTCTTCCTTGACATGACCACTTCATCAGTGCATAACACATGAGCCTGTGTTCCTCCTAGAGCTTCTTATTTCACACTCCCATCTTTGTTTATTTTATTTAAAGCTTTCACTTCTGAGCTTTGAGGCTAGAGATCAAACAAATAAAAGGGAATTTGAAGCTGCAATGTCTGATCTGCATTCTGCTCAGAAGTTAAACTAAAAATTGCCCCCAAGCCAATACACAGGGACTCATTTTGGAGACCATTTGGTGGGATATAATACAGTCAATTTCCCTCCCAGGAGGTCAGGATGAAGATCCTTGTTTATTACTGCACCATCAGATGACAAAGTTAGTCTCACAACTAAGGCACTGGACTTAAATTTAGAAGATCTAAAATTAAGTTTTCATATTTAATTTCACAGCTGTCACATGACTCAACAAAGTCAGTTATTGTTCTTGTGTCATTTATCTGTCTCAAACACTTGGACTACAAACAGAGATACCGTGTGTTTCACTCAGTGATGCTCCTGCATCCCCCCTACTCTACCCAGTAAAAACCAGGAGCACTTCCAAACACTAACAACTGTGCACATTTTCACATGCACAGCCCCATTTTTCTCCTACAGTGTAAGATTCCATCTGTGTACAAGCATTTTAACTAAAAGCTCAATATTATTTCATTTAGAACCACATGGATGCCTGCTTCTCTGATAGTGTTAAAAATGGTCTTGCCAGCAGATCTTTGTCTCCTCACAGCCCAAATCCCATTTTCTAGGCTTCCATGAGACCACAACACCAGGTTTTTACATGGTTGGTTAAACATCACAGAAAAAATTCTGTTTAAGTATCTAATATTTGTGGCATATTGGTGAATTTGTCAGTTATACTGGATCTATTACCTTATATACCATAACGCTGACACAGATTTCAGCCAAATACCATTTTAGATGATGTTCAAAACAATGGATTTTCTATTTATACCCAGATGTCAGATGAGACTCTCTGCTCTTTAAATAATCTCAGTAACAGACACATTTATCCTAATAAATTCATGTTTCAGTTCACTTAGAAGATGTAAAGAATCACACTTTTCCATGGTGCATGACTGGGGCAGCAGGTGAAGTCAACAAGAGCCCTGCAGGCACATCCCAATGTAGCATTTGATCTATAATCATGTTTATTGGAATCCAAGTACATAGAGACCCTCTCTACTACACTGAAAGTATTGGGAAGATTTCCATTGCAAGGAAAATAGGATTAGAGGCTAATTCATGCAGGACACTGTAGCTAGTGCCACGCCATCAGCTCTCAGGCAGAGCTCTCCAGTGCCTTAAATGAGGATGTTTCTTAATTGCTGATAGCAAATCCATTGTTCAACCACATTTCTGCTTTTGTACAGAGGAAATATCCCTGTGTACAATGAAAAGACTTAGAAATGCTAAATACTGTAAATGTATCAGACTATTCAATTATTACACACAGATTTGGTGCAAGTACTTATCTGTATGTGTTATGGAGCTCAAAAATAGGATAATGAGGCATACATATAATAATATGTATTATGCTGCTATGCAGATATAACTCATACAGCAACACAAAGTTAGGTCCTGCAGTCTTAAACACCTCGTGAACAAAGATTTAGTTGGATTTGTTGGCCCTACTGGGTGGAAAACTAGTTACAACACTGCCTCACAGGGGTGGACTTGAAACAGGGCTTCTGGTTCCCAGAAGTAAATAAAGGGAAAACCCCCATTTCCTACAAAGCAACTGCATTCTTTATGGAGAACAATAATTACTGTACCTAATGGTAGCTCTAAAGAACACCACTTTAACATACAAATGGGAAACTCAGAAGGTCTAAGATGTCACTTTCTTTTAGGACATTATGAAGAAAGTTTAGTGCTTATCCAACCTGAGGGGCAGCACTGGAGACCCCAGTCTTCCCTTTCCTCACAAAAACAGGTGATACTCCTGCCAGCCCTCATCACACTGACTGCCGTGTTAATATTTTATCCAGGTCTCTATTCAGGCCTAGGGAAGACTTCTTGCCTCTACACCAAGCTGTCTCTGTTCTTCAGACCGAATCCTGGCCCAGACAGTCTTTCTAAAGTACTCAGGAGATGGGGACTGGGACAGCAGCAATCTGCTTCACAGAAGCAACCAGACATCTTGTGGTAACAAGACTCTGATCCAAAAAGTAGCTGAATCAGGAATTTTTGAGGGTCAAATCCCTCAGCTGCAAATCACCTAAGCCATGCTGTGATTGATGTTCTATTGATTCACAATTACAGGCAGCTCCAAACTACCACAGGTACAGAAATTACAGCACCAGGGAGAAGCCTGTTATTCAGAGAGATCTTGATTCAAGCAGAGTGAAAAGGCATTATTTCTACAAGAGGACCATACCAAAATACAGGATTAATTACCTTCCTCTTATAGGGACAAAAGCAGGTGCTGGTTTACACCTTTTTCAGTCAGTACAGGAACAGGAACAGTCTGACTTGGCTTTCTCCAGCACTGGAGCTGCCACAGAGTGGCACTGTTCACAGAGACCAGCGTGCCCAGCAGGGAGCTCACAGCACCAGATTTTTGTTTGGCCAGTTTTGTAGCCCTCAGCATCAGTCTCCACCTGGACACCCCCACTAGATGTTTTTCTGTATTCTGATACCTTTTTCACTGATTCAAATCAATCCATTACCTCCACTGCTGGCCACAACACCACCAGTTTATTTTCAGATTTTAATGCAGCCTAGAAACGATGCAGAAGTGCCATATCCCAAACCACAGACGTAAAAAATCAGGACAGACAGCAGTTTAGCTGATCTGGGCAGGAGGTCTTGCCCTAACAGGCATATGTGACATGCTGTCTTGGCAGCACGCGCTCGCATCCATCTGTTGACGTGGAACTGCGCCCGCTGCACTTCCACCGTCCTGGTTTCAGCTCACATGCACCACATAAGCTCTGGGCTCAGCAGGCAGGGTGCACAGTGCAAAGTCCTAAAGCCAGCCTCTACTGTCAGCATGGAAAACACTGCAAAACACTGCAGGAATTCTCACAGTCACAGAGTGGAGAGGAAACATGAGAACAAGCCCCAGCCCTGGGGTCCTGGAGGAAAGCAGATATTTCCAAACAAAAAACAATAGATCATGAGCGTAACAGTGTCTGGTTTAATTTCTTGGGGGTCAGTGGGTTCAGCAAATGCAAAATGAACTTCTTTAAATGCCCACAAGCACCTGTAGTTAGATCTCAGGAACTATCACCTTATCTACCACTAGACAGCAATGAACAACCACCTCAGTCTTGGGAATGATAAGGAGCAAAATCTTTCACATGTACTTCTACAGAAGAAAGGCACTAAATTATTCAGAAAACAGGAAAAGGTAGTAGCCAGGTAAAACACAGCACCTGTAAAGCACCAGCAGGTGACAGTGACCCATATAGGAAGGATTTCCATTACTGTGAGCCAAAACCTGCAACTGCTTGCCCAGAAAGTGTGAAGAGGTATCAGGAAGAAGTGTGAACTTCCCTGCGTGAAGATTATGAATCTGCGTCAGAAGAGACTCAGCAGAGAGGGGAGCTCAGGGCCTTCCCCGCACAGTTAGTGCATACAATTGTTTCCCTTTTCCACAGATAACTTGGCAGGGACATTTGCTCAACATTAGCTAAGTGACAGTGGCTGAGGGGAGAGCTGAAGCCCAGCCAGAGCAGCACCACACCTCTGAAGCTTGAAACACTTTTGCAATGCAGATTTAAGACTATGTTCTTCGTCCCAGACATGCCTGTCATTGGATAAATAAAGGTTTATAACTGCCTTCTCTGGCAAACCACAATATGGTAATGTGGCATTAATAACTTAATACAGTAGTAACTGATAGACAATCAGCATTAGCATGATGTTTACATTTGGAAAACGTTATAGAGCACTGTATTTCCAATTCTTATCCTGCCATTAATTCAGATGTGGAGCTCATTACACAGCAATTGACATTTCCCTTCTGAATCTGCATCCTGCTCTGTACAGGCCTCGCATCTGCTTGGGACAACCAGCCCTGTAAGCCACTCACTGATCTAAATTCTCTGCAAAGCTAAATTCTCTGCAGAACATCCACGGTGTTTTGCTCACTTGAGCCTGCAGCTACTGTTTCAAACACTGCACCCGAAAAGCTGCAAGGGGGTTCTGACCGTGGGGCCTCCCACTGCTCCTACCAAAGGGATGCAGGTCCCAGCCGTGTACTCGGACCCATGTCCCCAGCCTGTGTTCACTCCTGTCCGGGGGCAAGGCACAGCCCCGGCCTTTGGGACAACCTAAGCGCACTGTGCCAACAGCCTCGGCCGCGATTACTCAGTTTCAGCGCCGCACAGAGTCCCGCACGGCAGCGGGGTCACAGCGCCCGACCCGCGAGCGAGCGGCCGTGCCGGGGCTGCCTGCCTGCGGGCACCGGGGTCCCTCCCGCGCCCGCCCTACCTGACCCGTGCTGCTGGCGGAGGATGGCGGCCTGCCCGGGCGGCGGCGAGGCCGAGGAGGCCGCGGCGGCGGCCGTCGAGGCGGTGGCGGTGGCGGCGGTGGCAGTGGCGCTGGCGGCGGTGCCGCCCGGGGCGGGGGCCGGCGGCGGGCGCTTGGCGGGGCCGGGCGGCGGCGTGGGGCGGGCGGCGGGGCCGTGGCGGCGCGGGGCCGCCCCGCTCTGGATGTGCGACACCGCCTCGGCCGCCTGCACGTCGGGCGGGGCGAAGCGGGACAGGACGCGCAGCAGCGCCTGAGCCTTGTGCTCCTGCGTCTCGTCGTCGCTGTAGTCCGACACGCGGCACTGGTAGACGCCCTCGTCCTGCCGCCGCACGCCCGACAGGCGCAGCCGGTGCGAGATGTCGTTGCCCTGGACGCGGACCGTCTGCAAGAGAGCGCACGGCCTCAGCGCGGCCTCAGCGCGGCCTGCCCCGCCCGGGCCCTGCCGGCCCCAGCGCCGTGCCCTCCGCTGCCGGGGCACGGAGCGGGGCTGGACCCCCCGGAGCAGCGGGCAGAGCCTAGCCCTCGCTGCTGGAGCCCCACCTCGCGGGCGCTGTCCACAACCAGCCCCTGTCCCCGTCGCTCCCGCGCCACCTCCCAGCTGTCACCGCCAGCGCTCTGCCACCAGCCCCGCGGGGGTCTCCCGCCCCAGCCCTCACGAAGCGCCCCGACCCCCCCGGGGAAAGCGCAGCCCCCGGGGTCGCCCCCCGCCCCGCTGGCCGCAGGTGCCCTCTCCGGGCCCGAGGAGCTGCCCCGTGTCCCCAGCACCGCGGACAGGGACAGCGGCACCCGGGCCGCATCCAAGGCAAAGGGAGGTGTTTCCTGCGGGACAGCCCGAGAAGGGGTCGCCTCAGGAGACTGAGGGTTGCAGAAGGCTGGGGAAAAAAGGCAAGATTCTCTTCTGCTTTGGCCCACAGTCCTTTTCCAACGTGGCTAAGGAAGGGCTGTAAGGCAAGCGCCACCTCCTCTGGATTTGCAAGGAATGAGACGTGACTGCAAAAGCAGCAACAGATGGTAACAGCGTCTTGAGCCCCGGCACACCGAGGAGGGGAGACGTGCCACCCTCCTGCCGTGCTGCAGGAGCGCGGCTGCCGGTGCGCCCAGCTGCTTTCGTGTGTCAGGAAATGAGGGGGCATGCAGCGAATCCCACTGCATGGGAGGAGGGATGTGCACCCATCTCGAGCTGCACTTACGCTGATTTTGGTTGCATCCTTATTTGCTACCTAAAAGAACAGGAAAAAAAAGGGCAATTAGACTCAGCGCTGCCAGCACATCAACAGGATGCTCATATTCCCACCCCGGTGGAAGGACAGGACATGGATAAATGCAACTTTCTCAGCTTGCCATTCACACAGCCTGTGTGGCTCAGGGCAGTTCCCCAGGTGGTGGGGAAGGCAGCAAACCAGTGCTCAGCTGGGGGGACTGTTTGGGTAAACTTCCCGTGCTGCCCCACAGAAGCGCTGCCTTCCCCAAGGGTGTGAACAGCAGCCAAAGAAATGCTTGTTGCATGCTCTGTTGCTCACAGTCACTGACAAACACTGGGGAAGACGCTTCACCAGCAGCACAGCAGGGAAGGGCTTGGGCAAGCTGGATCCTGCATGGCTCAGGGCAGAGCTTCAGTCCTGAAACACCCTGGGAGCAGGTATCACAGCAGCACATTTCATATTTGGTTATGTTTTTGTCTCCAGCCAACCACTGTAAACCTAAGTGATGCCTCAGACCTCACTGATACGCCTCTCAGGGAGACGGTCATCATTCTCCAGGCTTGCTCTGTCATCATTTATTGTAAAAGCAGCTCACAGTTTTTATATAAGGTTAAAGAAGACATTTAAATCCAAGCGATTTATTTCCCAGTCTGACAACTGACTTACACTTTCCCCAGCTAGGCGGCATCGCATTAGCTCAGTGTCTATATGCTTTGCATCTCTATTTGAGCTCTGCAGGAAAACAAGCGTGCCACAGAGAGGGGAGCTGGCACAGGCACAGAGGCTGCCGCGGGCCACCCTGCTGGCACAGAGGACAGGGGCTGGGGAGGATGACATGTCCTGCACAGTAGGGCAGCACAGCCTCCAAGTCCTGCTTTACCCCACTCCTTGTACAGCCCTGTTTGGCACCTGCAAGTTGTCTTTGCTCTGCTGGGGAGGGGTGTAGAATGAACTGACTTATGCTGGGGAAATGCAGATGAAAAATTTCAACTAAAGTCTACCCTCAGACCAAGTGGCTTCCTAGGGGGAGGGCAAAAGGCACGAAAGATTTAATTGCTTCATGCATTTTAATTGCTACATCTGACTGAAAACATCTTGCTGAGCTTCAGATATGGACACAAGTATAGATGTGGACAAGTAGCTGTGCCTTTGTAGGTGCAGACTGATGCCACATTAATATACCAACGGAGAGGTGTATCCCTCTTGCCTTTCTCTGCACTATCAGTGAGCAGAAGCTCTCCCACCTTTAACAGTAATTCCAACTCACTCCACAGAAGCACTGGTTTTGCCTTGTCCACACTTCATACAACAGCTTTTCTTGGGACCCCCATTGCTGATTTTGCAGTGGAACGTGTATAATTTTCTGTTTACAGTCCTTAAAGCACTGATCTTTTTTCCTGACATGAAGTCCCTCATGGTGCATGCCCTGTACTCCTGCATTCCTCAGAGGGCCTGAGCACACTGGTGCTTCCTACTTGCAGCTGGCACTGGGCAGAGGAAGCACTCTGGGAATGCTGAGTTTATTCTGATCACTGCCTAAGCATGTTGCATTAGATGAAGAGATATATCTCCATAGCAATGTATTACCTTGCTCCTGCTGCCGGGGACACTGATGGCTAATTCGTGTGCAAGTTCTCTGGCTGGTTCTTTAAGGTACCACCACTGGATTTCCAAGGAGTAAGAGGTGGATCCGCTGGCTCGGAAAGCACAAGGCATCTCAATATCATCTCCCTCCCTAACAGTCACATCTTTGGGAACTTCAGTAAAGGTAGCTGGGAGGGGAAGATAGAGTTACAAGGGCTGGTTAACGAGAGAGATTAAAAGGCAAGATCAGTCCTTTTCAGTCCAACGTGAGCTGTTTAAGCTCAAGAGCTAAGTGCTGACCGCGACACAGGTTTCCTGGAGCCCAGGGACCACAGGGTAGGCTGAGCATCCAGGACTGCGCACCAGGGGCAGGGCCGGGCCGGCCCCTGTCACCCTGCAGCCGCGGCTTCAGTGGAAAGTTTGAAGAGGACTTAAACCCCCCCCATGTCCTGCTAAGAAAGCCCTCGGCTCGATACAGGCCAGCGGTGTCCCGCTGTCCCCTCCCGCCGAGCGGCGCGGGGACTGTCCCGGGCTGCGCGCCCGCCGCGCCCGCTCCGTTCCGCTGCGCGCTGCCGGCAGCTGCGGCCCAACAGTGCCACCTTGTTCTGCCGGAGCTGCCCGGGCAGCTCCCTGCCCCCAGCCCCGCCGGAGCACGCCGGGGAGGCCGGGCCGGGAGCAGCGGGGCGGCTGCAGCTCGGTGCGGACCCGCAGCCCCGACGGCCCCGCAGCCTCCCGCCAGCGAGTTGTGCCCGGAGCGGCGCATCGCCGCGGGAGGAGGCCGGAGTTCCCTACTCACCGGTGACAATGAACAGCAGAGGAGCGTTGAACATCAGGTAACAAAGGGTGCAGAACAGCCCCCGACTTTCCATCGCATCTATGTGGGCTGCGGGCGGGGACCTGGCTGGGGGCGCAGCCGGGCACGCCTCAATCCATCGCACACAGCGGGCCGGGGCAGGGCTCCTTCCTTCCCAAAAAGCCAAAGCCTCCCGGCTAACCTCGGTTTGCGGAGAAGCAAATATAAAATCCACAGCCGGCTGCTCAAACTCGCTCGCAGGTGGAAGCGACGTTTCTGGGAATGCAGCAATAAAATCGCGTCCCGCTCCTTCTCTCCACCGCGGGCGGGATTCACCTGCCCTGCGCTGCGTGGGGGCTCCCGCAGCCCGAGAGCGAGGAGGCGACGCCGGGCGCCTCCCCGAGCCCCATCCCACGGAGCGCTCCGCGCCCGGAGCTCGCCGCGAGGTCCAGCGAGGCGGCGGCGGCGGCGGGGACCAGCCTCCCCTCCCTGCTGCGCCCGGGCAGCGCCCGCCGTGCGCCCGTCGCGGCTCTGCCCCTGCGCGGCGGAGGCGGCGGCAGCCCGAGCCCGCCTCTCCCCGCCCGGCCGCTGGATCCGCTGGGTGCGCTGGGTGCGCGGCGCCGGCCGCAGCTGCCCCGCGGGCCCGGCCCCCGCCCCGCACCGCCCCCCGCGCCAGGCCCCGCCCGGCGCCGCCCCGGGGACCCGCGGAGCCGCGGCTGCCGCTGGAAGTACCTGCGGAGCGGCAGCGAAGCCGCTGCTGCTCGCGGCAGCCCCATCCCCGCCCCGGGCTCCTCCTGGGCTGCGTGCCCGCGGCGGATCGCTCGGCTGCTATCGGGCTTCCGAGCTCGCTGCGTTTGTTACTTGTTAAAATACATTAAGAAAAAAAAAAAAAAAACACCAAAAAAACCCCCCAAAAACCCTACTCCTATTGATTTAGAAAACAGCATCATAACAAGAAAACGTTGCGATGGATCGGCTGTTTCTTAGGCTAATATCCCAATTAAAAAAAATAGAAGCATGAAAAGTTATCAGTAAAGTTATTACAGTAAGTATAAATCGTAAGCAGAATTTGATTTTTGCAGTAACTAATGTGAAGGAGCTGTATTTTAATAAATTTTAGGTGCATTTCTAAAATATTTGCCCTTCCCCCCCACCCCCCCGGAAATTCCATTAAAAGTCACCATTTTCTCCAGCCACAACTTTATTTAATCACTGTGGTGGCCTGGGACGTGTGTTTTAAGATCTGCAGAAAATTTCCTTTATATTTTTAATGGTTTTATTCTATACCATAAAAAGATGTGTGATGTGTTAGCTGGATACATGAAGATTTCTATGGAACAAAATATTTGGGAACATTCTCTTTTTGAATAACTAAATCAGACCAGCGTTGATCTAATCTCTATCTCCCCAACTACCTCCCTGTCCCATCAGGAAAATCTCTGGTGGAGGTTGGACCCTGCCAGCTGCTGGCTCCCTGCTAGGAAAACCCACCTTTGCAAGGTTTCCATCAGGAGGTTCCAGTAAAATTCACACAGTCCTGAAGAATGCCCAAACTGCATCAAATCAATATTTCTTGCTGGAAATTTTTTTTTTTCAGAGCATTTTCAGCCATTCCTACTGATCTTACCGTGACTTCAATCCTGTGACAGTCCTCTGGCAGGTCTGTGACAATTTGCCTGAAGAGCAACTTGCCTTTCTCCAGATTGGTTACTGGGAGCGTAAATCCTGCCCCAGGCAGGGCCCAGTTCCCCAGGCAGGTGGAGTTAGCCCCTGCCAGTCATAAAAACTTATTGTAATAACTAGTAAACATCATTTAATTAAATAGTGTAATAATTGCTGACGCTCTGCTTTTTCACCCAAAAGCTCAGCGTGCTTCATCCAGCATTATTCCTTTTTTCACATGTGGCCTCGGGCCACCTATCACTGCAGGGGTTTATTGTCACTGTGCCAGAGTCCCCATGCAGTGCTCCACCCACCAGGACACGAAGAAGGCAGGGAAAGGCCATCAGGACAGACACACCTGAGGAAGTAAACCCAGCAGCCACGCTGCTCAGCAGCACAAGTCTCCCAGTCACATCCCAGGAAAGGGTTAAGTTGGTCTACTGCTAGAGAGGCAATTCCAAAACTTTGTGCCCTCTGCACAAGGATTGATTAGAGGGCTCCTCTTGGATAAACAGGATCAAAACAAGTAATTTTTATATCAAATGGCTAGTGACAAATCATGTTTTAAACACTTTTACTCAAGTTTTTATTAAAATTGATGTTTAAAAATTTCTTCTGAGATTGCAACATTGTGAAAATTTACAACAGCTGGGAAAGTGAAAATACCCAGTTTATGTTAAGTGAGTTTTGGTTCTTAGAGATAAAAAGTACGTAATAAAAATGAAAAGGAAAGGCAAATGCATTTAAACTTAGTTCTCTTTTAATAAATTTAAGGTTGTTATTATAGTAGTAGTGTTAGTTAAGACAATTCTATCTTGAATGGTTCTCTCAATATATAACACTAAACCTTCAGTTCTGCTGTATTTACTACCCTCCAAGTTTGATTTTATGTGTAGCAGCTGACACTGAAGTGCTGATATCTTGGTGTTCAATTAAAGTAAGGAATAAGAAACACAACAGTGTGTTTTTCACGGTCTCAAGTTAGAGTAATCCAAGACTCTTTTTATGTTCTCTTGCTAAAACTATAATGAGGGACTATGGTGCTCTACACTCACTAGCAAGTACTCTGTGCAAATCATCTTGCTCTTAAGATCATAACAACATTTGAAGTCATTTATTGATTCAATCCTGCTGGCAAAAGGGACTTCTACAGTAAAAGCTCTCACCTGCCTGCACTCTTACCCCAAACAGGTGATAAATGGCAGGAATGTCATAGGGAGAAGCTCACTTTGTAGTTGCTGATTCTGCAGCATCATCCAGAAATTCTCAGAAATCAGGGAGACTATTCAGGTGCTTAAAGTAAAGGCTGTGTTTAGCTGATGACCTTTTTTTTCTGCAGCTGCCTGTATGGCAGATAGGTAACAGTATTTTACACTTGGGCAAACTGAAGTTTGTTATTTTAATGGAGGAATCCTATGGCATTTCCACAGTATTCCACATCCAAATCAGATTTTACTATAAAATCCCTCTAATGTCGGATAAACCCCAGCACAGGAGCATTTGTTCTGTAACAGGACTCTCCATCACGTTGTACAAGTGGCTTCATTCCTAAGCCATCCTGGAGGGGATGGTGGCAGGGAAAGCTCTGAAGTCCCCTTCCTGACTCCTGAGCAGCCTTCCAGGTGAGCCAGAAGGAGTCTGAAGGATGAACCAGTCATTGGATGGAACCAGCAGAGTACCCCCTGAAGGGACAGTCATCTCTGTCACCTCTGAGTCCCACTGTCATACTCCACTACCAACCCAAATGTGCCTGGTATGAAATGCAGGAGCACCCCTGACCCTGGGCGGGGATGGATGGGGGGCAGTGGATGAGTGCCTGGTGCTGTAGGCAGACACTGTCACTCTGGTACTGGCACACCTCTTTTGATGGTGTTGGACTGTGTTTTACAGGAGCTCATCAAATCCCCTAAGTGGCTCCAGCACTGTGTAGCTGATTACTTTGAAGAACGTCTGTAAATTCTCCCTGTAATACTTTTAAATTACTAGCATTTGAATGACCAAAATACTTTCTAATGGCCGCTGGAGGAGCCTTCACTCCTGTTTGGAGTTAATCCACTCAGAAATTAGGGCAGTGCAGATTACCTTTGGAAAGGAGAAAACTGCAAAAACGTCCAAATTTACACACACAAAGCATGTGGGATGAGACATACTTTGAGCTGGTGTAAAAGCACTGTAACATTCTTGATGTGACATGGTATTCCTACCATATTTAAGTAATATTTATCTCTCCCCTAAATCCTCTGGCAGAAATAAGTCCTGTTCAACACTCTATTCTTAGATTTTTCTGGTTTTTTTTCCTTCTCATTTTTCTCATTAGACTGACGTGTTTTTGTAGTCACAGGAGCCAATTTTGCTTCTAGTCACAGAAAGTAAATCCTTTTGCACGTGACCCCTGTGGACATGGAGGGCTGCAGCAGACAGTGCTGTCCCTCACAGCTCACACGAGGGGTTCCAGCACACCTGGGGCTCAGGGTGCCCCCCTGGAACCTGAGTGGGCTGAGTGTGCTGGGGGGCTTCTGCAAACTGCATTTTCTGTAGAAAATAGGTGAGGGGCAGAAAAGAATACTGGATATAAAGAGACCCAAAAAAGCAAAAGTAGAGAGATGCTAAAATGTTCACATCTCTGCTTCCAGCACAGTGACCTTCACTGAGGAGCTTCTATCTCAGAGCAGCCCATAAAAACAGGCTGGCAACTGCCACCCTGGTTGCCTTTAAAATGTCACTGGTTTAACATCAAATCAAGAGGTGTAATTGCCTCGTTTCTGCCTTCTTCCCACCCCCCATAATTCCAGTCCTGATCAGGCCCAAAACAAGCCCTGTTTTGGGCCTGATCAAATATGAGCGCCATATTTTTGTTCCTGGAAGGAGTTTGTAAAAGGTCATAAAAACTGCAAGTTCAAAGGGCTGGATTGTTTTCAATATACACTATGAATTTCCTATTTCCCATCTCCCAGCAGGGACTGCACTGCCTTGAAGTTATTCCAGGATCAGAAGTCTAACACAGTATCTGAGGAAGAACTGATTGGTGTCATATGAGGAAATTCAGGGTTAAAACTGGCAGACTCTGCTACCTCTTTGGTTTATTTATCCTTACTCTGGACAAGTGACATTTCAACCACAAAACTCTATTTAACTTTCCATGAAACTGATTAAGGTAGAAAGCATGTTTCTGCATTCTGGCCAGGCTCACTTTATGCAGCCAATGCATTTTTAATTAACTTTAGTTTCTACTTTTGGTTTCTTATCTGACATTCTTTGCTAAATGATCTAACAGGATGAAACACTCGTGCAGAAACATGTGAAAAGAGAGGACAACATATTCATAATAATGCAACAAAATCTCACATTCTAGTATAACATGCTTACAACAAAATCAAAGACAGTCAGAAAGCCAGATTATACCACACTGTAAAACATATCTGAAATTTGTAGCATATAGCCTGTTTTAATAAAAGACATGATGCTGGCTGCCCAACAGATAGGAGTATAAGATGGCATGAGACGAAAACATACAAAAATTGTCATCTGTCAGGTCCATCAGCACATGGACTTGGCATTTGGCAGCTCAACCTGCAGCAGATGGGAGCTGCTGCTCCTCCACTGCTCAGTGCAGCCCTGCATACAAAAGGGATTGAGCAAATTTATTGGGAAGAGCTTGAATGAGGTGGATCAGCCAGAGGCAGAGAGAGGAGTAAAAGCCAACTCAGCTCAGTCTTGGGAATTAGAAAAAATACTCTTCTTTGCAGAAGTATGCTAAATGCAGGGCAGCAACCAAAATTCCACATTACCATGAGAAGCTCTGACTCCAGGATGTCCCAGCAGTGCCCAACAGAATGTAGGTGAATTTTTTTGATTCTGAAATTCTATACGCTGTGTTTACTTCCTGGGAGTAAAATGTTTAATTTATACCAAGATCTTTAGAAATTATATTAGATCACCATATCTAAGTCCAAGAGAGAACACCTCTGAGTTTGGCAATACCTTGAATTTCCCACTGTGCTCACAGATATTCATAACATCTCCCACATGGAAAACCAACATATATTTGATCTCAGAGAACTCTCAGCACCTCATAAGGAAAGAAATCCATGTAAGCAACCAACAGATCTGCAGCAAACTCTTAAACACTTAGGCATCTCAGTTCTGCAAGTGCTTCTGCGACCTGCAATATAAATGTCTCAACAATCTCCAAATGTAAAGGGGGAGGAGATGTACCTGCTGTGCAATATTATAAAGAAGAATATATGTTCTCCCATGTGTAAAACCAGGGAGTTTGCTTTACTTTTTAAAAAAGCTAAGATTGTTTCTTCTTTCCTGTACATTATTTGCATTGCCAGGATCACATCACACTGGGCTCTCCACTAGTATGAAGCAAAAAAATCTAAAGGATGAGAAATTCAAGTCACATCTATCCAGTTCTTGGTAGAGATTCAATGAGTGACTGGAGAATTAGTATAATTACTGCTACATCACAGATACTAAGCAAATAAAGCCTGATTAGTAGAGGTGGGGAAGTGAGTTTTATTTGCTTAGGATACATGGTTGATTTTCCTTTCCTTATTATTCTTAAAAAAAAATTGATAAACAATTGGAAGGAAAACAATTACCATTAGAAAGTCATCTCTTGCATCCCTCTGGTCAAGCTGAAGTTAAAGCTGGTAGAAAAGCTTTAGTTTAGTTTAAACGTGGTTGAATTAGGTTTCCTGATGTGGCTGCCAGGTAGCTCAGAAATGAGCCAGTGAGGGTGAGAGGAATCTGCTCCTGCAGAAGGCAGGGAGCAAGCTGAGTCAGCAGGACTTGCAGCATCCTCTGCAGCATGATGGCCTCTGATTCCTGCCTCACCCAGGTACAGGGACAATCCTCCTGTGCTCACCTGTGGGCCTTTCACCAGCACCAATTGTTATAAGATCTGTTTAACACACAATACATTTTATTTTATGTAGATCTCTATTTATGTAGATCTCTATAGAGAGACATAGTGTCTCTCTATAGATATGTGGTATTCAGAGTTGTTGTGCTTTAAATGATTTATAGGATTTTCTAAATACATTTATAAATGGCACTTAAGCAGTGAGAACATAAGGGAATACTCCAAATGGATGTGGGTTACTGCAGCTGGCAGTTTGGGGTTTGAGTCCATAGCATATCAGTGCACCATGTTTTTGAATCATGGGTGAGTGAGACAGCAAGAGAACAGGTGTTGACAGTGTGAATCTGGTGAGTTGGTAAAGCCAAAATCATGACCTTTGTTAAATCAGTGTAACCAGGAAATGCACAGAAATCCTATCTTTCCAATTAATACTAGAGCACAAAAGATCAGAGTGCAAGGAAAAGTTCAAGTGAAACAAGAATCTTATAGTACACATAAAACACATACAACATGGGAAATCATATTGGGTGCAAAGATGTGGACTGATGCACAGAAAAGCTTCTAGGTATTCAATTAATTTTCCTTTACAGATTAAAAATACATTTACATTTTTTAAGGAACTGTCTGCAGCTGCTCTCTGCCTAAACCACAAAAACCTATCCACTTAATAAAAGAATGCAACACAACTCATTGAAGCCAACAGTCTCAAAAAGCATCCATTAATTTTGGATGCTTCTGGTTTCAGATGTCTCTCTTAATGAGCTTGAATGTAAACATGCTCTTAATAATTCTGCCAGAACTGAGCTAATAAGTCAATGTCTTCGTTTATCAAGTGAAACACCTGACCTCATGCTGTACTGATGAATCAGATGCTCTGACTTAATCATTTATATTACTTTTTTTTTTTTAATATGAAAAAGAAAATTTGGCCCTGATTCCCTGTTCTGTTCTCGTTCCTCTCAGCAGCTGTGGCTGTGAGAAGGCCTGGCTGGAGCAGCCTGGCTGAGAGGGGCTCCCCCACACCCCCACCACAGCTTGACAGGACGAGTGCTTTGCAGTTTGCACATCACCCTTCCTCTGACCACCACCTCTTCAGTGTGTGGGTGATCCAAGCCCTCACCCACTGTTCAGAAGGACTGTGAGAGACCATGGCTCCTAAATGACACCTGAAGTGACTCTTTGCTCCAAGCAGGATCAATTCCTTGCTGGTGTGTCCTCAGTGCTCACTGTGGTTACAAAGCTGCATGGCTGATGGGTGTGGGAGGTGACACTGGGGAAGTTTGGAATGGCCTGATGGCACATCAGTATTTTATGGTAGGAAGGACTCAGACTGAAGAAAAACCCATCCAGAAAATGGAACTGCTTATCCCCAAAATGAGGGGAACTGGCCAGTGGGGCCAGGCAGGTGCTGGCACTCAGTTGGGAGGGGTTGGGTTCAGAGCTCCAGCCACTGACCTGGGAAACTGAGGTGTGAGGGTTGCCTCTCAGCTTCTGGCTGGCAAGGTTGGAAAACACTCCTGGCCAGGATGAATTTTCTCGTGGGAAATTTTCCTGCAGCCCATGGCCCTAAAGAAATTTTTTTTCCAAAGAAGAAAGAGTTACATAGCCCCAAAGGATCAAAAACATTCAGGAAGAGGAGCCTCTCCCCATTCTCCAAAGAGTTTGTGGCACTAAAAGACTTGGGGAGATACTGCCATAAAAAAAGGAATGGATATGGAAACTAAAAGGCAGATTGTTCTTCATTCCACATCCATGTGCAGACTCTGATGTTTTTTTGCAGTGTTCTCAGGGAAATGAAATTAAAAATAATTATTTCTCACCTCCCTTATCCCAAGATCTGAACTGGTTAACTTCTGACTGGTCATCCTTTTGTACAGATTCTAGTAAGAAACACCAAACCCTAACCTCAGCAGCTCATTTGGTAGGTCTCTATTAGAAGCTGTGTATTAGAGAATGGTAATTAATAATTTTCATCAGACAGGAGTTTGTTAGGTGTGAAAAGGGTGGGCAGAAAACACTGTCTGTAGACAAAGCCCAATACTCAGAAGAGGTATTTAACATATGGGAAGATGGATTAAAGGAAAATAATAATGACCACTGCAGAAATACAAAAGTCCTGGCAATTAATCTACAAAAGCATCCTGAAAGAGTCTGAGACAAAATGTCTTCATTAAATGAATCTTTAGAGATGAGCAGATAGTTCTAACAAAGAGTTTCACAGACAAATAGTTATATTTGCAGACTCTTAGAAAAAACTGCAGCACATACTTGTTCAAAGTGGCTGCTGTTAGGGATAAGCCTGTGTCTGACTGCAGGTGCTCCTCCTGTCGGGATAACACATAGATACCAAAACTCAAACACATAAACATGTTTCTCCCTTCCTGGTCTCTTTTCTGGGTGAGAGTCCTGGTGCTTGGATGTGACTTTGCTCTGACTTAGACCCTCTGCAGAGTGCCAGATGTTGAGCAGGATGCCTGCTCCTCCAGCTGCACGTCAGTCATGTGCAGCCCACTGCAGGCAGCCATCCCAGCCTGGAGTGACCACGTGGATTCCCGGTGAACTGGGAAGGACAGGCTCCACAGCATGCTGGGGATTCTGTGTGGGTGACATTTGTGAGGCTTTGCAGGGCAGTGGTGCCAGGGCTGGGGGCCTGCAGCTCCTGCCCAGCTGTGCCCAGGAAGGTCCTGCCCAGCCCAGGACCAGAGCCTGCTTAGAGCCTCACCTGCCTGCAGTGCATTGCAGCCACAGGGGGAACATAAAGGTTTCATGGGCAGAAAGGTATTTGAAATAAAGTTACAACTTCATAAAAACTCTAGAATTCAGATGTTTACAGATGCTTAAATATTAAGGCTTTCACTTCACTAATCTGAGATTAATCCATCATGTAAAAATAGACATTTGTTTAAATAAATTGACCACACTGCTAGTTAGAGATTTCCATTGTTCAGAAGGTCTGCCTTATTTTGGTCTTTTTTTAGGAGATAATCCTCATAATCCTGTAGAAAGTTGACCACAATATGTGTTCTCTCTTAGAGCTCTTTGCATTTAGCTGTGATCCTGCCACCACTCACTAGTTTTGGCTGTTGTGGAGTTCAGGTTTTCAGGAGGAAGCTGGGAAGAAGTTATGAAGATATTAACTGTGGTGACACCCAGAATGGATTCCGCCACAATACTGTCAGCAGATGAACACTGTGAGGACAAATCTAAGCACTGATTGAGTTTTCTACCCCAGCAAAACCAGTGTT
This sequence comes from Passer domesticus, assembly GCF_036417665.1. NCBI lineage: Eukaryota > Metazoa > Chordata > Aves > Passeriformes > Passeridae > Passer > Passer domesticus. The sequence goes on along the minus strand of NC_087485.1, from coordinate 13,915,321 downwards.
TTCCCTAGAGCTGGGTGTGCATTTGCAGTCTGTGCCATGCTCCCAAGTTAAACCACCGTGTGTGGAAGTTCAGCCTGTTTCCCAATGTTATTATTCAGTCTATGAAAACTCGACGTGTGACGCTTTCTGCTTAACTGTTTTTCCTGCATCCTCCTCAGCAGTGCAGCCTCTCCGGGCCGTGCTTTACACCTCGGAAGGAGTCCTGTGGCCAGAGGGCCGCGGTGACAATGGGGAGGGATGTCACAAGCGCTCTGCGTGCCGGGGCAGGGACACGGGGCCGAGCGCGCCTCGCCCGCCCCGCACGGCGACAGAGATCACCCCTGGGGACACTCCTGTGCTCGACAGGGGCTGCTCTGCCTCTGAGACCAGCTCCTGACAGCCCAAATCTCGCCAAAATGTATTCAAAAGCCAAAAGCCCTTGAAAATGTTTTCTGTGTTTTCTTCCTGTATGATGCCCAGGCTATAAGGCGTTTCTGGCTTCCGCTATAAACACCATCCCCAGTGCTTCAAAGAAGGCTTTGAACGGGAAACCTCTGGATTGGATTGCAAATCATAACCTCAGCATGCTTCATCTTGCCCTGATTACCAGGATTACATTATCTGCATCATAGAGTATCCTCTTATCTTATGGATGATGATGCCGCACTGCTGCTGATGATTTTCTATAAAACCTGTCCTTTTCATTAAAAGTGTCTTTTAAAGTCCAACCTTACAGCCTTGTTTTGTGGATTAGAAAAGCCAAGTCAAATAGGCAGGACAGGTTGGCTGATTAGACTATGGTGAAGTTCATGGCAGTCATACCTGTTTATTGAAAATTCTGATAAAACAAGCAATTCTTTTTTGCATTAGGAAGCTCTTCTGTTGTCTGTAGGTTCTCTGTCAACATGATACCATCAAGTCAAAAGTAGATCTGTAGAAAGCAGAGGCCTGAAATTGGCAATTATGGCTAAAAGGACACAGGCAGTGAGGCCAGGGTGGCCTCCCCAGCACTGCTGTTATAAAGCCTCCAAAATATCTCACCTCTTCAGGGTTAAATTAATAACCAGAGATGACTAAAAAAGCAGGCAGGCTTCTCCTCTAACGTGGCTACTGTAAAGATGTACGTTTTTAAGACACTGTCATATGTACTTTGTTTTTCTTCCAAGACCCTTTTTGTTGTTTTGGTGTACTTGGACCAACCTATACATCCAGCCACAGCTGCTGGCAGTTATGGCAGTTATCTTTGACCTTTTCTGAGAAATAGCTGATAGCTTTCCAGACTCCTTGGCTAATGGTAGACTTTAAGCTAAGACTAAAATGTTCGTCTGATTACATTTGAACTTAGGGCTTACTCAGGTTGAAAAAACAAGTTGCACTTTTGACAGAGACCTGCTTCCAAAAATATTGAGCAAGCTTTTGGGCTACAACTTTCTATGCTATTTAATTGTAGTATTGCACAGAGAATTTGACACAATATTCCACACACACTGAAAACAACCTTTGTAGTTTATTAAATGTAAATACCATAGCATGAATTTCTATAGATACGTGAGTAGAAATTATAGGCTGTGTGGAAAAGGTCTTATTTACAAAGTTAAATTTGTTGAAAAACCTAATGATTCACCTTTTAGTCTACAAATATATTAGCCTACAATTTTTTAAAAAATTCTCCAAAGTTATTGATAGGCTTTAGTATAACCTTGATAATATATGAGGGCATTTTACCCAAGTGAATGTTTTGGATGTGGTGAATCCACTATTAATTACAGAAATGGTCTGCTTACAAATCTAGGATAGCTACTGTCCTAAAACCATCCTTTATTAGCTCTCTGCCTCCATTCTGTGCAGCTGTACTTTGCCATTGCACTCAAAATAAATAGGAGTATGCTGCAGTACAAGTTAATGAATAAATGACGAATTACTAAAACTGTCTGACCAAATGATTCAATCTCTTCATCATGAATCAGAAATTCTGCTTATGTTTCTTCATCATCTGCATTTGCTTGTGTATGCTCCCTCAAAGCATGCTTTTTAGTTATCACTGTTATTACACACTTTAATGCTTGGTTACATTTGTCAGATTTTTGCAAATTCATTGAAATGCCAAACAGAGAAAGCACATGAAACACAGAGTTGTTTCTACTGAAGAATTTTTTTTTCTTCATTTGATTTTTGCTGGTGTTTAGAGACAGAGGAAAGGAAGAAGGTGTTCCTGGTACCCATGCTGCCAAACTGAATGCCAGGTTCCTTTCTTAGACTCAGCAATGGTTTTGGTTTTATCCCTGTCTTTGGACCAGAGGTTTTGTGAGTTGAGTTTAACAATCTCTGTGAAGAGACTGCACCTATCTCCAGGACAAAGAGCCACATAAACCTTTGGTTTAGTTAAACAGCAGTGGTGGGGATCCATTCTTTGATTAGGACCCTGTGGAAATACCAGCTTGGAGTGGCATGGAGAATCTGTTATTTCCCCCAGCTGCTCACTGTCATTGGTCTCCTCTCATGGCTGGTAATCTGGAATTCTCTGGCAGGTGCCAGATGGGCACTGTAGCATTTGTGTTTGAAAAACTTGCCTCGCTTGTGCTCATAATTACTTATTTCTAGAACATTGGTTGGTGTTTTTCTCCTCAACCCAAGAAGTAAATTTTTTTCCATTCCCATATAAATGTTATATGACATTTGTTCTCATTGGGAACTGTTGGAATCCCCTGCTCATGGAATTGAATGGCTCCTTTCCCCAACCATCTTAGCAGGAAATGCCTTTCAGGGCTCCAGATATTGGCTGCTCCCACCAGGGCCTTCTTCCAGCTGAGGATGAGTCAGGAATTCACACGGATGCACGTGTGGCGCTGCAGCCCCTGCCTGCGCAGTGAGGGCCAACACACCCTGTACCTGAGCAGGTGGGACACAGCAGGTGGGGACAGACAGATTAGGTAATTTCTTCCAAGCTGTTATACCAAGTTTGTGTGTTTTTAAGCAGTGGTTTTGATTCTTTGGGATCACCCACTGCAGACAGCTAACAATCTCCATCCTCAGGGAATGGAAGGGAAAAGCCCCTGTGATGGAGAAGGAGAACTTCAAAGGCTTCATTTCAGCTCCTTCATCTTACACTCCTTTTAACATAGCAGTATCTAATCACAGCATGCATGAATCAGTTCTGCCTCAGGGTCACCCTTTCCTCTTCTTTGGCCCTCTGCAGATGAGAGCCTTTGCACCTCTCCTGGGGAGGGACACTGCTCGCTGGTGCTGCTGAGGAGTGGACCTTGCTCGTCTCACACTGGCTCCCTTTCCCCTGGTCATCAGCTGAGTGCATTTTATACCTTATTGAAATGCACAAAAATGCACTGCCCATTTGACAAAACTTCCAACTAATTACAAAGTACTTTTTGCAATTTCCTATGTAATATCCTTTTGAAAGTTGCCCTGTTTTCTTTCTCTTTGAATGCGTATTCAGAGCAGGCAGATTTGTAGGCACACAATAAGAAGTTGATTTTGAAAAGAGGTAAATAAATTGCACTGGCTGGAAAAGGGTTTCTTGCTGCCCTTTTATTATGATGTGCACAGAACTTGCTACAAATTCTTTACTTTGCATTTCTATCACAAAGATAAATGAAATTGTCAATCCTGTTCACATTTCTTTTTGATGGCTATATAAAAGTAATAGTCAGGATGCCAAAAAAAGCTTTCATTAATTCTTCTATTTATTAAGGTGAAAGGAGGACTATTTTGCAAACAAAGAAAAATAAACAAACTGTGGTGAATGTCCCCTCTTTTTCTAGAGAATATTCCTTCTTTATTCCTAACTTTAGAATGACTTTGAGCAGTTTTAAAATAGATAAAAAACTTATTGATTTCAGATTTCTGTAGCTTCATCTCAGTATTCACCACTGCAACACTACACAGGATAAGTGAAATGTTGTATGGTAATGTTGGAATTTAATCCAGGGAATAAGACCACACTTTAAAAACAGGGGAAAAAAAAAGAGAAATTCTGTACTTGTTCCACAGAGATATCTGATATTAAGGAAAAAAAAAAAATCAAACAAAAATGAAATAAAAACCGAACCCACTCTGCTTTTTATATGTGATAGATATAGATATCAACGTCATTTCTTCAAAACCATCTCGGGAGAAGAAGCCCTCATAAATCACATTTATTAGGAGCAGTCTGGAGCAGAACCAGCCCTGCGTGCTGCCATGGAGCTGACACAGAGTCTGCCCCAGCTCCCTCTGCCTGGCAGCACACCAGGGACAGCAGAGCTGCTCCGGGGGCAGCGAGGTGGCACAGAGTGAGTGCCAGCTTTGTGCCCAGTGCGCTCCAAACCCTGAGCACCTGGGCATGGGCACGGCTGGGAACAGGAGCAGGAGCAATGGGGAGGGCACAGAGCCCCGTGGGGAGGGAGCAGAAAGCTGCACAGCAGGGGAAGGTCATGGGGAAGTGAGCTGGGCACTGCCCTGGCACAGGACACCCGCTGAGATGGGCACCGGGGCACGGGGAGCTGGGCCCTCGACAAGCAAGGGCAAGAGCCAGGTGATGCTTTCTCTGCAGATGGGGGTGAATCTGCCTCCAGAGAGGCATACTCTCAGAAATTTATGTGGGTTTTGGCCCTTTACTTTTTTCACAGCATTGGGGTTGTTTTGTGTGTTTATCTTATTTTATTTTATTTTTTATTTTATTTTATTTTACTTTATATTTTATTTTATTTTACTTTATTTTATTTTAATTATTTTTATTTTATTATATTTTATCTTATTATTTATTTTATTTTATTTTATTTTATTTTATTTTATTTTATTTTAATTGTTATTATTTTTATTTCATTTTATTTTACTTTTATTATTTTATTTTATTTTATTTTATTTTATTATTTTATTTTATTTTATTTTATTTTATTTTATTTTATTTTATTTTATTTTACTTTATTATTTTATTTTATTTTATTTTATTTTATTTTATTTTATTTTATTTTATTTTATTTTATTTTATTTTATTTTATTTTATTTTAATTTTCCCCCCATAGTTTTGTCATTACTTGCAGAGAAATGGGATTTGTCAGATTTTGAGAAAACAGCAAGCCCCAAGAGACAAATGAATCTTCAGAGACTCTGATAATTAAGATGGGGAGATTTAAAAATGACACTAAGTTTAGCAGTGTCATTGTAATTTCCTGGCTGCCTGGGAAGTATTTGAGCAGAGAGTTTGTAAATGTCCAGATGAGGAAGAAATCTCTTCCCGTGAAGGACAAGGTGAGGACAATACTTCCCTGAACTCCATGAAACAGGATCAGGACACCAAAGTTGCCTTTGTCCTTCCTATGAGCTGCAAAAAGTCTCAGGACAATTAGTCCCATCTTTTTTATTGTTTCAGTGTGGAGTTTAAAACCCCTGACCTTTTATCACATCTATTTAGCTCTATATCCATGGCTCAGGAAAAAATTAAAAATGAGAAGGATATTCTGTGCTTGGCAGAGAAATGCAGTACTAATTCATTTCTGGCTACAACAGTCCAACTGTGTTTAGTTTTTCCTTCCTGCATTCACTTCTCAATCTGCCTCCTCTCTTCCACTGCTCCTTACACACATTAGCATCTATATGTGTTTATGTGCCACTGTAAATCTTCAGAGTCATCTTTCACTACAGTTCCTATTAGTATAGAATATATAAGACTTTCTGCAAAGGTTGGAGTTTTCAGAATATGAAACTCTTGCTCGTTTAGATGGTTCAGCCTGCTCTAAACGTGCCCATAAAGCATTCATCCCCAGACACTCAGAGGCCACAAAGCATGATATTGACTCTGCTCCTGGTGCAGCTGTGTGTGATGTTATTCACAGCCAAAGCCCCAAGCCATCTTTCTACTCCACTTTGAAGGAATCACTCTCTTTATCAGTGAAGGAAACAAGCAGCTTGACTGCTACAACATTCAGAAACCTCCCCTTCCATCTCCTTCCCTCCCTCAGCTACAATATGAACATCAGATATGGGGGAAAAATAACACTGTGTTTCCTGATGCAATTAATTTTACAATAGTTCAACTTTAACACCTTTGGACATAAGCACAAATGGGAAGAAAAATTAAAGCTTAGGTTCACAAAGCCATGAAAACAGCAGTAAACATTCAGCAAAAAATGTTTCCTTATCATCTGCAAGCAAAGGATTTAGCCACTGGCAGATGTTTTAAAACCAATTATTTTAAAACCTACATAAACATTATTTCTGATTCCATGGGAAAATCATATCCAGTTCCAAAGGCTTCAGGAAAACCAGGCATAAAAGCTTGAGATCTTACTTGAAAACAAGAGGTATCTGAAAGTGCATCCTTCCCTAAGGAAGGCACAATTTAAACTTCAAGTTTTAGACAAAGCAGAAAGTCAAAAACTCAAAACCAACGCAGCGCTTGTATGAAACCCAGCTGTTATTAAAGATTAGCCCAAGGTTTTTATTACAGCGTGCTGTGACACACACGGTGCCACCCAGTGCCACCCCTGTGCTGGGGACACTGCTTTGCCAGCCCCCTGTGCAAGGGCTCTGCTGCCCTGAGCCAGAAGATGGGGTTGATCAGATCAGCCTCTAATTTCTCCAAAGCAGAGACATCCCTCTGTTTGTTTGCACAGCCCAGCATTAAAAGAAGCTTCACTGTGGTGAAAATGTCAGTATGCAAGAACTGAGTCCCTGGAGCTTTCCCAGCTAGATTGCTTTTTCTCCCCACCCCTTCACCCCTACTTTTTTTTTTTTTTCCTTTTTCATTTTGGATTTTCCCCCCATGACACTTAAAAATTATATAAATATTATGGGCTAGGATCTGGTCTCCTGAAGTAATAATATTAAAGCAGTAAAGGTGTTTGTGTTTAAAAACACAGGACTTTCAGCAGCTGCTTGGCTGAATGTTCTTTGCTATGCAAAGCTCTGCAATATTTCCAGTAGTGCCTTATAATGTCAGCCTTTGGAGTATGATAAGGTATCTCTGTGGTTTCATATTGCATCAAGTGGAAATCCAGCATACAAATGACTTGCTCGGGAATATTCTACACAAAATTATTGAGATTTTTAAGCTGCTTCTGCTTTTACTGAGGGAGTGAAATAGATTATATGGTATTGAAGCATTTTTGGGGAAAGTTTTTACTTTTTGAAAAGATCATTTAAGTGAGGAGTGTTATATTTATGGACTATCATATATTTGTGCTCCTGTACGTTCCCCTCCAACACCCAGGAGAAAGGGCAGTACTTCAGGACAGTCAGCAAAAATCAGGTCTGTTTGGTAATAATGCTGTTTCCAGACCATGCAACTACCAACCCATGTGAGATTTACTGGGATATCACTCTCTTGCCTGCAGAATGGTTCTGTACCTGATGTTCAATCATTATGTTCATTAGTGGGGAAAAATCCTTCAGGAGTATCATTCTTTCTAAAAAGCCATATGCAATTGTGTGGCTAAAAAGCAGAAATGTCTTTAATTATATCACCCATGCTTGCAAATTGAAGGCATAATAACCCATCTGCATCTGTGTAAATCGGGTATTAGGCCTGAAGTCAGGATTCATTTGTGTACATATATTCAAAAAATAAAGGAGTAAAACACATGCACAAGCATAGTGTTTGGAGTTTGTGATGGATTGGAATGATATCAAAGGGTGTCAGAACAGTACATTAGTGATATCACACAAACAGAAAATCATGGGAGATGCTAGATGATGGCAGCAGAAAGAGGGAAATTTACTTCCACATTTGGAGACTTTTCTCCACATAAGCAATGTGAATCCTCTCACTCAATCCCTCACTTTGCCAAATTTACAGGACAAGGCTTAGGCATATCTTAAAACTGGAGTACAAAGCTGGCATCCTTCCCTGAGTGTCAGAATATCTCAGCAGAGCTTCCAGTAGCAGGCATCAATATGTTCATTTAACTTTCTCCTCCAGATCAGGCTTCAGATTCTGGCAGGGAGCTATACTCCCTCATTTTAGATGTAAAATTAAAATTTATATTAAAAGACTTTAAACATCTATAAGGAACATCTGGAAGTCTTTTCCCCAAACACTGAATAAGCAAAGGCTCCAGGACTGGCTCCTTTGTTCATGTGTATTTGGTTAAAACACACAACAGCATCAGTGTCAAACAAATGGATGTACTTGAAAGAGCTACAAGGAATTACAAAAGACTCTTGCTCTCTTTACATCAGCTCTGTGATGCTTCCTGCTCCCTCCTCTTGTTGAAGCTGCTGCTGTAAACACACAAACAAATCCCAGAGCTGCACAGAGGGTGTTGGAAACATTACCAGGCACGGCTGGGGAATAAATCCAGGCACTGACACTGGAAAGGATCACACACGTGCCTTTGTCTTTGTGGAACCTGCTCCCTCCAGCCCTTTGACAGGGCAAGGCAGCAAGGACTGTGTCAGCAGAGCCAGCTGGTCTCAGGATGCTTCTCAGGACTGTTGTGGAGCTGCTGCTATGATTAGTGACTGGGCAGTAAAATCCTTGGAGTTTAACCATGGAAAACAAAAGAGTTTATAGGAGAAAATAAACTTCACAACTCAAAATGCATTCTGAAAATACTGGGTCATTTCCTGCTGTCCTGATTTATCTGAGCACTCAGGTCTTGGCTAATCTGAGAGTAGCCCTGTCTACAGCCAGGGCTGGTGCCAGTCACAGCCACTTCAGCTTTACCTGCTCCCCTTTGGGAATTCCACTGGGAAGCTCCATTAAGGGCTTATGGTCCCAGTGCAGAAAATGCACAGGGAGTAGAGAGTTCCCTCCAACACAGATTTAAACCCTGCCTCTGTGTGTGTTAGCATTCAGGAACCTTGTCATGTTAGTGCAGTTTGTATTTTGTAGTGGTCATACATCAGTAAAGTACATTTGGTTAATAGAACCAAAGAACACAAAGAATATAAGTAATGCTTATAAAGAAAACTTCTAAAAATAGTGCTACCTCTTCTAAGAGCTCCAAAGGGATATTACTGATTAAGAGTCATTGCTTCCTCTCCCCCTGGGACCATTTCTGTGCTTGGGGCTGGGCAGCCTGGGCTGGAGGAGACAGAGTTTGGGCTGAGGACAGAAATGAGCACATTCAGTAGTGACATGAGACTTGGAGGAGTTGAGTCCTTTGAGTCCTTGTCTCTGGGTTCTTATGCCACAAAAAGAAAGAAATTTTGTTATTTTGTTCTCTACATATTTGTTCTCCTTTTTTTCTTTTTTTTTTTTATATGTCTGCCTGAAAGAAAATTTAGTTTTATCTGGTCTTAGACCAATTAGTACTTCTGCCTGTGGAACCTATTAGCAGCATCAACAACAGCAGATATGTTCAAAATATAAAGCTGGTCATTCCTGTGCTTTAATCTTAATTGGAGCTTTAAATCTAACACTGTTTTAATCATTAAAATAATGCTGGAAAGAAAAACATGGGTTTGGGGGGGTTTAAAAATCTTTTATTTCCTATGTTCTTTTCAGAAAGTTATGGTAATTATTTTTATATTGACAAGAAGATTATTTGACTTAATACAGAAGATTAAGTTCTCAGACAAAAAAAAATTACTGTAATGTACACAAGTGGAAAAACAATGCCAACATTTCCCTACATCATTAGAATTACTTCCTTATCCTTATTACTATCCTTATCCTGGGACAATTGTGTCCTGGGATGTGTGTTAAAAGTCAAGGTACAAATAAAATGTGGGGCACAAGCAAGGGTCAGACATCTACATCCCACTCACAGCTCTAGAAATTCTTTCCCCCACTCCCTCCCCAGAATAGTTCTACACTGGGAAGTCTCTAGGTTTTCTCCCTTATAATGAATTTTTTAGAAATTCTTTTAAATTAAGTTTAGCTGTGAACTAATGGAAATAAATTATCTCTGAAGTATATCATGGTGGTCCTGGTCCTGCAGTCTGCGGCACGATGATGAATGGCCAGAGTTGTAAAATAGCTGTTAATAGATTTTAAAGCCAGAGGGGAAAATTATGATCATCTAATTCTAACCTCCAGCATGGTGCTGGTGCCTGGACACCCCCTGTACCTTCTGCACCAGGGCCACAGCTGCTCAAGGAGTGCCAGGACATTTTTCAGCCAGACAAGCCCAGCAGCCCCTCTGGACAAGGTGAGGTGGATTCTCACCTGGAGAAAATCAGATTGGTCACAGCACCCTGTTACACCACGTGGAAATCTGGTCTGCTTCTTTCTTTTTTTATGGTGCCATGAATCCTGTTCTCCTCCCTGACAGAGCCATTCTCTTTCTCTCTTTGCCTGAGCTGTCCCTCTTAAGCTTTCCTATTGCTCTTGGCTCTCCATCCCAGCAAGTACCAGCTTTCCCTCTCCTCTCTGCAAACTGCCCTCAGCCCCTTTCTCTTTCATGGTCACCATGTCCTCTGTGCTGGCTCTACCAAATCCACCTGTTGGCTCTGGTTTTTAGGGACTGACATCAATATCTTGGTCGTGACAGCACAGTCTCTTTTCATCCACTTGGGGTATGCTTCACTGATTGTAAGGAAACCATGAACAGAGGGAAGGGATAAATTACTTAACCAATCCTCTACCAATGAGTTTGTTATGTCTGCTTTCAGAATTGTGAGCACCATAACTCTCCAATTTCAAGGTTTGTGCTCTAATCAATTACTTTGAGATAGGAAACAAAGATTTTTGTTCGGGTTGCTGTATTTTCCTGTCTGTATTTCCACATCCAGCAGAAACTCTGCAAAGTAGAGTTCATGGCTTGCAGTGCTGATCATTATTGTTCAGAACTGCTACACTGTCCTTCTCCTGCCCTGTGGGTTTTAAAGCTTTTTTTTTTTTTACTAGAAAAATTCCAAAATGGAGTTTCAGTCCTGAGAACTTGGCAGTTTTGATTTGTTCAGCACCATACTTTTTATTTGTGCAGGCACTTTTCACCCTCCTGGGGCAATGTTTGCCAGCCCAGACTATCTACAATTCTATTAAATAAATACACAAATAACTAACTAAATAAAACAGATCTACAAACAAAAGATTATCAGGTCTTGTTCAAAACCAGCCAGACTCATGAACATGACAGTGACAGGAGAAAGACCAGAGTGGGCTGCACTGGCTGCCTCTGAGAGCTCTTGCAGACACCAGGGGATCACTGAAAGAGAAGCAAGTGCTGAAAACTCACCTGAAAGGCACTGGGAAATGCCTGCAGTATTTACTTGGTGACATGGGTTCCTGGGCAAGCACCAGTGCGTGGAGCAAAGGGAAGTCACTCTTCTGCTGGCTTACTCTGATCAAAAAGGATCAAAAGTGGGGTGATCTGAATTGGTTCTTGAGCGTGGCTTTTCTGATTAGCACTGTACAATGCCCATTACAGTCCTGTCAAGACTTGAGGATGTGAGGGCATAAAGCAGATTTCAAGCCTGAAGAGCAAAATAAATTACTTGGCTTGGGCAGATGGAAAAGGACACTTCTTTTCTCAGCTCTCTAGCAAGCCAGGAGTAGAGTTTAGTCCAGTGAGAACAAAAATAGCCCAATAAAACCTACTGGCTGCAGCAGTACAGATGGCTTGTGCCATCTCCTAAGCCATTTACTTTTAGAAGCTGAAAAATGGCAGCGCTGAAATTTTAGGTGAACCTTTCACTGTAGCTGATCATCGTAGTGAGAAGTGTTAACTCAGGCTCTTATCTTGCATCCCTTCTCTCAGTGTTTTAACACCTCAACTCTCCTGCTTCCTTCTCTCCCCAAAAGACCTTGAGGAGCACTAATTGTAGGGATTCATTTCAAAATCTTACAGTACATTGTTCCTGTCCTCAGAAACAGTTGCTGATTATCACTTTCACAAATATTTACTGTTATCTGATTCTTGAATAGAATATATTATGAAAATCTCCATATGCCCAGGCACAGCTTGACTTAGTGGGTGAAAGACGACGACTCTATTTTGGATTCACACTGCTGAGAGAAGAACACTTACTGTATTGAATTCCTACGTCACTTCAAATTGCCTTTACAGATAATAAATCCAAATGTTCCTTTGATAATTATCCTGTACTAAAATTAATGCCAAATAATGTGCAAGCAAGCAGGCAGGCCTTTATGGGTATGATTACAGCATTTACTTCTCTTTGGGAACTGCTGGAACTGTCTACATAAATAATACCATGCCATTATCCTTAAAGCAGCACATTTGTTTTACAATGAGCCCTTGCCGGGGGAACTTTTCACATATATACTATTGAAGCTTTCTGTGCACCTTAATCATCTATCATATCCTTTAAGGAAAGATCCCTTAGAAGAGAACTCTTTCCCCCCCCTCTACTGCTTGATATAAAACCATAAAGGTTGCTAGGAATATTGGAAACCCTCCCTCCCTTCTAAAAGACAATTTATCTTCTTTATTCATTCTGCTTGAATGCCTCTGTAACAAAAGAAACTTTTACTGTGCTTTGCCTGAAATTCACAGAAGTGCATATGTTATAAGGGCATGGTGAACTGCCAGAGTTTCAATGTCTCTCTCAGCCTGACGTGTTTTTCTCCTTCCCTGCTGTGCTGCAGCCCCTTTAATTGAATCCAAGCTTTTTGGGGCACTTGCACTAGCATGGAGATGTGCCACCTGCCTGGGGCACTGCCTGTTGTGCATTTAGCTCCTGAACTTTGTGTGAAATCTATCAGTCCAGACAATTCCTGTGCCCAGTGAACACAGTTGACAAATTATAACCTCAGCCTGTTTGTTGCTGTCAATGAATTCTAAGTCAACAGCAATATTTTGTGCTGAAGTCAAATAAGCACTAGGAATTGTGAGATAACAGCTTAATTACAAGCTGCAAGGACCAATGCAGCACCAACTCCATGAAATTACTGAGCTGCTCCTGACTGACTGGCATCAGAAAACCAGAAGTACAAGAGGAGAAAAAATGGCAGTTTTGTTGCAGACTGCTACTGAGCAGCCATTACACTCTAATCAGAAACTTTAAAAGGAAAAGCAGGAGTAACTCAATTCAGAGGCCTTTTACTGTCAATTACACCAGACCTTTTCTTATTCATTTTGCTGAGCAGCTCCTGAGTGATTCTGATGGAGTGAAATCACAAGCACTGCTCACCAATGCAGCTGCAGCTCTCCCAGTCTCACCACGTGGACGCTTCTTGCAAGTCAAAATGGGATCTGATAAATTATGAAACAAGGACTCCAAAATTCAGATTGCATTATGAGTGGATTTATATTCTTGGGGCCTTCCTTTCCTGGAGAGATAAGTTGGAAATTGAGGTTGGATGACATACATTGAGTGGATTTTCTCTTCCAGGGCTCCTCAGCAGGTGAAGTGTCACTGCCTTCCTCTGATATGTCCCTGTGCACTGTTCTCTAAATTACCCGGCTCTTCTCTGCTCTGTAATGGAAAAAGAAGATTCAAAACCCGGGAAAACTCATCATGGACAAGGGCTTTCCAGCCTGGCCTTGCCTCTGGCTCCCTCCTGCTTTAGGCAGTGGGGCCTGTTGATAACTCCATGCCATAAGGGAGGAGAGCTGATGCTTTGGTCAGGGTAGGAATACCAACAATACTTTGAACACCGAGCAGGATGGATAAGCCTCTTGCCCCTTGGAGTGCCCAGCCTCAAAGCTAATAAGGCCACTCTGCAATAGATGCTGAGAACAGCTTTTTTCTCAACTTTAATTTTTTTTTTCAACAACTTTGTTGATTGCCTCTCATCCCTAGTTTTCCTTCACAACATACATTTGGGTTCCTAGGTTTTAGAATTCTTGTAAATGGGAATCTTCATTTTTCTTGAAAGTTTGATTTAAAGGGCCATCTTTCTGCCCTGATTTTAACATGTGTTCTCTGAACAGTTTTTCACACCCAGTAGCATGCTCACCCTGTAACAAAGGCAGGGGACGAGGCAACACATGCTCCTGGGACACACCATGGTATCTTTATTGAGAGCTGGAAATCTTCTGACTCCTGAAGATGGCAAATTACTTCATAAGCATTTCCAGGGGCACTTGTTGGGCTGGTGATACAATTACCAGTTGGTGTCTAAACTTTTCTTGTCTCAGTTTCAGTAAATTTAAATTGCACCAATCACTTTTGGTAAGTGTGCAAGGACTGGGTGACTGTACTGGGACTGACAGCTCAGACTGGAGGTAGGGCAGGAGGATTCCCTGGGAAAGCTGGAGTGGTGAAAGGGAGCAAAAGAAGTTTACAACTCCCTGAAACCAGTGGACCAGTGATAGGACAAGAGGACACAGTCTTAAGCTGCACCAGGGGAGACTTAGGTTGGACATCAGGAAGAATTTCTTTAAAGGAAGGGTGATTAAACACTGGAATGGGCTGCCCAGGGAGGTGCTGGAGTCGCTGTCACTGGGGTATTGAGGAAGGAGTGGATGTGGCACTCAGAGCCAGGATCTGGTTGGCATGGAGGTGTTTGGTCACAGGCTGGACTCGCTGGTCTCAGGGCTCTTTTCCCACCTCACTGATTCCATGATTCTGTGAGGCTGCACCTCCTCTGGCACTTCTGCCCTGCAGTGGCTGCTGATGGATTGTGGGACACTGCAAATTCCCTGTGCCACCCCTGAGCTGAACCCGGAGCTGTGTTTGCCCTGGAGGAACCGAACCAAGGCTCCCCTCAGGGTGGGAGCAGCAGAGTGCAGCAGCAGCTGGGTGCTGTGCCAAAGGAGAATGGCAGGTGCCTCCCTCTGTGCCAGCACTGGCTGGCAACAGACCAAACCCCCAGAGAGGCAGGAGACATGGCTATGGAAACAAAACTGGACCTGAAGAGGTTTTTTGAAGTTCTTATACAAAAGACAACACAGAGGGGTCATCTCTCCTCAGAACTAGAAATCTGGAGAGTGCAATAGTTTAGAAAATGCAAACAAGAACTGCCAGAATGAGAAGGTGAAATGCAGCTATTGGTGCTGTGACAGAAATAGGAGACTCGATATCCAAGGGGAAATAGTTTATTCTGTGTTGAGATGTCTGAAGGAAATGGACAACAACTGCATGGACCCAGTCCAATTAGGAAAAAAGATTTAATTTAATTGCTTTCCACAGATCTTGGTCTCTGAGAACCAGTCAAATGCAGAGCTAAAAAAGATAAAGGACTGCCTTAGGGGTGAATATTTTCAGCAGTTAAATTCAACAACATGGAAACTCCATGCAGAAGATATATTTCTCCTCCAAGTTTATTTACTCTTAAGTGAAGTATTTGCCAACTTTTTTCAATTAGTTTTCTCAGCTGAAAGAGCTCTGGAATTGTGAAGCCTTGCAAGGACACATGATTAAATTGACTTCGACAGGTGAGGTTCAGAGCTCACTAAAAGGTCATACAATTTAAACTGACAGGTATCACAGAAGACAACCTACTAGCCCAATATATTTCTCCTGCTAGAAAAGCCAAGGACTTTTAGGCAACAGATTATCATGGGTGCTGCTACCAAAAGTTATTTAACCTAGAGAGTAAGTGAAAGTTCTAGGTACAGAGACAGAGCTGGCTGCTGAGCCTGCCACTGCCTATGTAATGGGAAATCATTCCATATTTTCTGCCCTGCTGTTCCCAGGCCTTGCAGACACTCCAGTGCCAGGAACAGCATGCACTGATTCTGGATGCAGTGCAGTCCCTCAGTGAGAGTCAGAGCACAGCCCAGTCTGGCCCAGCTCCTGCTTCTCTCACCAGTGGTCATACCCTGATAACGAGAACAATCTAATCAGCCAGTGCACTCCCCCCTACATGGAAGGTGACTAATTTCAAAGATTTTCTATTTCTGGCTGAGATGCACTTCAATAACTGCATGAAGACACACCATCAGGACACTTGCAGATATTTTAAACAATTCTAGGCTATTTTACTAGTCCTGCTTAGACAGAGATGTACAGCCCCAGTTAGGCAGAAAATTTAGTGCTCAGTGAGGGTATGGAAAAGAGAACCAAAACCACCCCAGGTTTATTTAAAACCCCTTATTTAGTAACATACCATCTGTTGTAAAGATGGAGAGACCTTCCTTAATTTTCTCTCAGGACAGGGATACAGCTGTAACCCTGGCAAAAGGACCAAGGCAAGAGCAATGAAACTTTACACAGCCAGGATTCCATGGTGGAACAGCAGCACAACATCTTCCAACAAAGCGAGCTCCAACACCCTCCAGAGGTGCCCACAAAATGGAAATAATTGCTGTGAAATATTCCCGGACCCACACAGCACATTCCTCCTTATCTCAATGTGACTGAAGCAACTGCAGGAAGTGGTGAATGGTGGACCTGGATAACTGAGAGCTGCTTCACAGCTCCTCAGCTCCTGTATTTTGTGAACCAAATAACCAGGTGGATAAATACGCCTGCTTTCCTTGACTAGAATGCTATTTTCATTAGGTGTTGTTATTTATACACTTAGCTGCTCTGGACTCTGAGTGGCAGACACAGTGTCTCAGAGATGAGTCAGACTGCTCTCCTCGTAGCGCTAAATTACAGAGGGATTTTCAGTGCACGCTGATTCCAGCACTATGAAAGGTCAGTACACACGGATCTCTGGCTTCCAACGGGAGATGAGGAAATGCTTAAGCTTTTATCTTGTTTCCAAGTGCTTTGGGTTAAGCCTTACAAGTTTGCTGAAAGCTTTAGTGGCTTATATCTGCTGAATGATAGTGTTCAATCACGGCTGTAGGGGTGTCCTCACAACGCTGGTCGTGGCCAACTCACCAGCACTGCCTGCTGTGTGCAGGAAAAGCACAGGGAGGTAATAGGATTGGGGAGGGGGCCCTATTAATAGGATTGGGAAGGGGGACCTATCATCTCTGCCTCCACTGGGGGAAACGGGAGCAGCCATCCATGCAGGCTTAGCGTGCTAAGGTGCTTAGGCCACTTTTGGAGGAGAGACATGGTGACTGCTTGAAGAACTAACAGGGACAGAGGGGAACGGGGAGAAAACTGAACTTAAAAAGGGTATTAAATACTGCAGAGGGAGCATTGTAACAAACAAACACAGAAACAATTCCAGTGGCAAAGCTGCATGATGGGAGAGTGCACTGGCACACACCACTGGAATTTGAGATAAATGTGACCAAAGGATCTTAGTCCAGCAGTGAGGGGATGAGGGAGGGTGAAATGCACCTCGTGGGGACCTTCGCTGTGTTTGTGCCTCTTTGCTGCTGAGAGGCAGGATGCTCTCACTGCTCATGTCAGCAGTTAGAAGTCATAGCATTCTGTCTTAGAGGTAGCAGAGGGTACCCCTCAGCCCTGCACAGGCTGGCAAGGTCAAAGCCAACCTAGAGGGAATAAATCTTCTCCCTTGAATGTCACAAAGCTAAACCCTGGCTGTTCACTCTGCCCTCAAACTCTAGGGCTGCTGTGTTCGTGGTTTTGCTTCTGCACTACTCCTTCAGGTCATGATTGCCACCAGATTTTGTAAGCACAAGTTTAAGACAAACTAAAAGCTTTCCTGAATTTTTAGGAAGAAGTGAAGCAGAAGAATCCTTCCTTTCCTGATTGCAACAGCCCTGGCATTCCCCACAGATCAAACTCACCCTCAGAGACCTTGCATTTCTATTATTAGCATCACTGGCTTTTGCATTCTATCTTTACATTTCAGCTCTGGGTTGTACCATGGGACTACTCAAAATTTCTGCTTCCTTTCCATTTCATAAATAAACATGCATGGGAGCAAAATCCCCAAGCACTCTTTATATGCATGAAACTGATTCACTAACAAATAACAATTTTGCTATGAAAACTGATATTTAGCTTTTTCTGTTGCTGCCTCTGCAAACAGAGAACAGTGACTTTTATTGTGTGTGTGTGTGTTTTTTTCTCACTAACACCATTTTTTGGTATAGCTTTCAGTAGCTCACTAAAAACTGGCAAAACCTTCCAGATATTTGTTTTCTGGTAATAACACAAGTGATTACACTTTCTAAAGCCAAACAAGTGCTGAGAAATTCTCTGCTTGTCTGAAACGAGGTTTTGCTTGTAAGCCTCCCCTCAGCACCAGCTCCAGGAGAAGAAGCAAAGCTGATGCGTTTCAAACACTCCTGCTCTGACCAGTCAGTGCCAGTGCAGCTCCTGTGACTTGTGCTGAGCTGCTCCTGTTTTGGGGAACATAAAGGAAGGAGAATGAGCCCCCTTCCAGCCAGGTACGTGATGGACAAAGCTGCTCTGTGTGCCCCAGGTGGCAGGGCTGTGCTCCTGTGCTGACTGGGGAAATAACCAAATCCTGCCACTGCTCCCCTGGCTGAAACCCCCACCCACCACAGTCCTGTTCCAAATACTGCAAGAGGAGCTCGAGGAGGCTCAGAGCTAGAGGAGCTCAGGCCTGAGCCCAACACGTGGTGTGAGCTCAGGGGCACAGCTCACACACAGAGCTGCCCCTGGGCATCTTCCCAGCACTGACCCAGGCTCTCCAGCCACACTGGGCACTGCAGGGACAGTGGAGACTCTTCTGCCCATGGGGACAGTGCTCCTGGAGCAGCAAGAGCCTCCTGGCACAACCACAGAGCGTTTAACACAACTCCCTCCCTCCCTCGTTCTGCAGAAGGAGCAGTGAAATCTGCAGTGTAATGTATTCAGCAAAGTTTAAATGATAAATGCTGATGGCATTTCCACTCACTGTTAATATTAGAAAGCTGGGGAAGACTCCCTCTCCTGAGGTGAACCACTGCAAATCAGGAATATTTGAAATGAAAAGAGACACAGGGCCAACTTGCAGTGAACTCCAAATTACAGGGAATTGACACGTGCTGAATTTAGGGATCCTGTTTAGCCCAGCCCTGCCTGCAAGGTAAGGTGAGGTGTTCAGTGCCATGCCCCACTTGGATTGTAGCTGAATTCCTTTCTGAGAGGATCCGACAATCCTGGCCTTTCCCTGTTTTCTGCATGGAGCTATTTCAAACCTTCTATAGAACAGAGCTCACAGATGTCCTTTTAGCAACAGTATCTTTCCAATAAAGAGAAAAAGAAAAATGTAATTTTTTGTTTTCTTATTTTTAATGGTCAAAGTCAACATTCATTTTTATATGGAGGTGTGTGGGTATACTAAAATGATATTTGCTTTTCCTGAAATCTATCTTTGCATGTAATATTTACAGCAAACACATTTTTATCAGAAACAGGTAATTAGAAAACATTTCAAAGACAGTGCTGGAATATGCCATGAAGAGTTTCCCACTGCAGATGTGTTTGACAAGGAACTCTGGTCTCAGGAACTCCAGGAAGCCAGAGGAAATCCACAGCTCTCTGGGATTTCTGATTCAGTGGCAAGTAAAGTGGAAGCTGAGCTGTTCCCTCTAAATGGCCAAAGGGTGAGGGAGTGGGGGCTGCAGCAGTGGAGAGGTGGGGAAGGGAAGCTGAGCATTGCCATTTGACAAGGAAATTCCAGAACAGTAAGTGATTTCCTCTAGAGACAGCAGAGGTGACAACGCTGACATTTTGCATATCTGTGGAAAGCACAGACATTTCTGCACAGAGCCCTGAGAAGGTGAGAAGGAGTGGAATTTCAAGGTGTCATTTTGCCTTATGTCCACGAGGCCTTGGACCACTCATCAGGGTTGGCTTTAATGCAATAAGAAAGGAGGCAGCTCCTTTACTTTGAGGGCTCCCTGCCAGCACTGATGAGCAGCTTCCTGCCAGGGGCTTTGCCAGGCACACACTCAGAGCAGTGCACAGGGAGCCCTGGGGATGGACACAATCAAACCTTTAAAGATGTTTCTTTTTGGTCCAGGCTCTGCTTTGGGACCTTCACCCCTCTCTCAAGCTGTACTTGGTTTCACTAAGGTGAAAAATGAAACAGAAATGCTTCACTACAACTCTGAAAGGAGCACACTGAGCAGGAGCTGGCTGCAGCAATTTAACGAGAGGATGAGGGCAAGATGAGATTAGAAATCCAATCCTTCTCAGGGCCAAAGAGTGTTTTTGGAAGATGCAGGGAGCTGTGCCTGGGATGGGCTGCCTGGAGTTTTGCTGCATGTTTCACTCAGGACATGCTCTGAAGGGATGCAGAAGCCACTAAAGCAACAAAGCATCTGTCATTCCTCCAAAAGTTACTGAATTCTAAGCAAGCTGCTCAAGCTAACACAGTCAAGGAAAGCAGCCTGGAAGCCTTTAATATGATTTGCTGCATTCACCTTTAGGTAATTGATAAGCAAATATTCACCATAAAACCTTTGGAGGCAGTCGTTCACTCACATGGAAAGAAAGGGGCTGTGAAACTGCCACAAATTTGGAGGTTCTAAGAGAAATCTATCCAAAAGAAGTGAGCTTGAAGAGAGGAGTTGTCACAAACCCTAAATCCAAACAGTTCTTCATGTCACAGATCCTCACATCCCAGCCCAATTGCTCTGGCCCAGCTCACACAGACCTGCTGTGGCCAGAGGCACCAGGCTGAGTTTAAAAATACATCTCTGACCTGGTCAAACTGTTTTGTCTAAGGAAACAACATTTCCTCAGAGCAGAGCCATTAATCCAGTTAAGTGTAATTAAAGCATTTGCACAAGTCTGAACTAATTTCTCTGTTTACAGAACAGATTGGATAAATATCCCTGTGAGAGGCAGAAAATTCATTACAGCAAGAGCTTAGGTCCCTGTATTTCTAAGCTGTCCTGATATGAGGAAATTACTTTGGTACCCTAACAAATATATCATTTCAGTAAGCTCTTAATGTAAAAGCACTGTGGAAATAATGTCAACAACCTTGTGATGACTAATAAATAGGCTGAGGTACATCCAGCTGCACATAATAAACCTTTAGAGAGCCTAATGTCATCATAAGCCAAAGGAAAAGGTATCACAAGATTAAACCCCGGCTTTTACACAGGCACAACGCTTCCCTCATATTAACACTTATTTTTCTCCTTATTCTCCCCAGATTGCTGCCCTTGCTGGCTCCACTGGCAGCCCTCTGAGCTGGTGCTTCATGACACTCCCAGCTCTTTCTGGGCTTTGAACTTTCTCAGCAGCAAATCCTGGAGCTGCTGCATTGCTGGATGAAGCTTTTCACTTGCACTTGAGACAGAATTTTGATATTCTTGGTGCTGTGTGAGGACTGAAACTCCCAGGGCTCCAGTCAGGCAGCAGGGACAGAGAGGGGGTGACTGGGCTGGTGCTGGGGTGCAGGTTTGCCCAGGGAGAGCTGCAGTGCCACCCACACCTCACAGCAGGCACTGAAGGGCTGTGGAACAGGGGGACCTGTCCCTTCAGCCTCCTGCTTCAAAACAAAGACACTGCTTAAAACCTCAGCTGTGCAGTTTTGATTCTCTTACAGGAACAACAGAGTTTTGGTTCATTGTCCCCCAGCTGAGCTGTGTTGGTGTGATTAGAAAAACCCTAAACTGATTTGTGCTACAAACCCATGTGATATGAGTTGTAAGGACATACAACCATGTCGTGTAACTTTAGATCCAGGGGGTACTAAAAGTGGAAGAACATACCTCAGTACCAATCTCCTGAGCATCCAAAAGTGCATGTTTGAATTCAGCACAGCTGCAGATTAGGGAATTAGAAAGGATACTGGCTGTCAGTTCACATTTTTTAAATGACTGATTTTTTTTTCCTGTAAACCTCTGATTATAAATGGGTTTCACTATGGCACAGACTTTTGGAATGGAGAATGTTCACAAATTCTCTTTCCTTTCCAAGTTTCTGTTGAGTATTAACAAATTTCTGTACATTCCAGTCTCACAGGAAAAAAAAATCTATTCGAGCAACAATTTTTCCTGTCCTTATTTTAAAAGACCTCAAACAAATCTAACTACTGTTGCTGGTCAGAAGCATCTAACATTTTATTTGTATTCTTCATCTTTAGTCTCCAGGGTGTTAAGGTGTATGGTGAACAAGAACACATCTAGCTCTTCCACACTCCACACACCTACTGAGCTCCTATTTCCACAGCCTCAGGTCTGCTCCTGGCCACTCCTTGCCGTGGGAGGCTGTGGGAAGGGAGACTCCCTCCCAAAGCAGGTGGTCATGGTGCAGTGCTGGCTGTTTCCTGAGAGCCTCCTGCTGTCCCTGACAAGCTTTGGGATGGTGAAAACCCAGCCAGCAGCTGCTGGTGTTTTCAGGTTTGTGTTTTCTGACGTCCTGCTTCTTGCCCAGCTGCACTGCTTGAGCTGTGAGCTGGCAGCTGAACACCTTGTTAGGACATGCTGTCTTGGAGGAGAATGATTTTTGTAGCCTCACAGCAGCCAGATTAAGCTGCTGCTAAAGCACCCTTGCCATTCCAAAATCACTGTCTCTTTAGTTTGCATACAATAAAGGCATCAGCAAAACACACCACAGGCAGAGACAGCCAGCCCTGGGAATAGCATGGCAGCCCTTGAAGTCCTTGAAGTGGTAATTGCACGACCTCTTTATTTATCCATTTGGGTCCATAGATCAGTTCTCCACAGGAATCCTGGAGAATTTTAAGTGGCTCTTGTTAATACAGTGAAGAGATAGGCTGATTACCTTGTGCTCATTAGACGTGTACCAGGCTACCAGAGATAATTGGAGAGCTCTGTGAAATATTTGCCTTTCTCAGGTTGCAAATATTGTAGAACCTCATTAGTTTACCCTGCTATTGCCCATTGACTCACTAACCAGGGGCTTGCAACCTGAAAGGACAGTGGATGAATTCCTAATAAAACAGGGCAATGCACTGCTCCTATTTCTGCACTTTTACTCACTAAGCAAACCTTCTGGTACAGTTTGTTTGTGCAACAGACAAGGCACTGTGAGTGAGGAAACCAAGGTGAAAGAGGATTCAACTTGATGCCATATCAACAGTGTTAATAAAAGTGCTAATAAAAAGGGCTCTGCAAATGTGAAGAAGAACAGCAAAACTTCTTTATTTTGTATTTATGATTCATTTCAGGCAGGAGAGCAGTGAAACTAATTTAGTGTGAAATAGTTTTGTGTCAACGTTCGTCCACGAGCTGCAACACATTCACACAGGCTCAGGTATGCAGAGGGATCAATGCATCCACGTTCCCATCACAGTGGATCCAGAGGCTGTCCTGGGCATGGCTGAAGGGTGGACAGGGACAGAGCAGCTGCACCACGCCATCAGAACACCCTGCAGCAGTCCTTGAGTGAGGCTGGATGGCCAGGCTGGCTCTGCACAGAGGAATCTCCTCTCTCTGTGGGCACAAATTGCTCTCCCTGACACAGAGCTGGGATAATTCTGCCCCAGGGAACCATCTCACCACATCATGGTCTGCTTCTGAAGCACCAAAGGAGCCTGTGTAGGGCAGCATTCTCTGTGGGCCTCTGACAGAGGCACTACAACTTACACCATTGCACCTTTAACACTGCAAGCAAACCACCTGCACCTGGTTCCAGTGCCACCAACTGGTTCTGACCCACCTGCACCTGGTTCCAGTGCCACCAACTGGTTCTGAACCACAGCAGGTATTTGAATACTCTAATCTTGATTAATTTCAAACTATTGATAGGAAAGGAAGGAAGGGAGGAGATCTCAGCTGAACTGGAAGTCTTTCTAATTGGCCTGTGGCAATTGCATTACAACAGAAAATCTTAAAAAGAACCCTCCAGAAATGCTAGTACCATTTAGAAAACCCTGTAGTTTCATGGCACAATTTAGTTCTAAATGATTATATAATTACATTTGTGAACGTAATCCTGTGGGGTATTATTCTAATTATAGACCACAATCCTTCTTAGCAGCTTTCAGAGAAATAATTTGTGTAATGAAATGAAGGTTTCCAGCTGCAGCAAACAAACCAATCTCAAACCTATTTTGTAAATGACAGGCTACCCTTAATGGTGTGATCCAGCTTGGATCAATCCATTGACTCTGTATTTGCCTGGATTTTGGGGGATCCCTTATTCCAGAGCAGAAAATGGCTGAGGGCACATTGCTACCTGCAGAACCCACAGATGTGCTCTAAGATGACAAATAATGCAACAAAAAATTAAGACTGAAGCCCCAGCTATTGCATCCAAGTGTGAAGTAACACCACTCCCAAGTGCTGTTGTACACAGAGGATGAAGACAAGGGACTCCTGGCCTTGGGGACATGTTTATTATTATGATACAAAAGGGAATTTTGCTCAAAGAAGCTTTTCTCTATAAACTGCATTGCAGAGCAATGAATGCATTTCAAAAGGAAACACACAGTAACTCCAAATAATTGCAGCAGCCTTCACCTGTCTAAACTAGAAACTTTCCAGATACCAAATGTCTCAGTGGACACTCCAATGCCACTGACCAGTGCTTCATGGTACATTATCTGAGCCCTGGGATAAAATCTGTTCACTGTCCCAACACCACCAGCAGCTGACACAGAGCAGCTACAAGCCAGCCCTTTATTGCAGCCTGGTTCCTAAGAAGCTGTCCCGAGGACACATCTGCACACCTCCTGCCATGTGAGCCACCTTGTTTAGTCAGAAGCTCCCTGAGATTGTGCCCAGCTCCCCTTCTGCTGCTTTTTGAAAATATCTTTATGCAACCCCTCCCCCAAGGCAACAAGGCAGATTATGGCAATGCAGAGGTGTTGGAGCATCTGTGAGGACAGAGGTTTACAGAAGCTGGAAACAAAAGGCACAGCCCAAGCAAGTAAATTTACCTTCATGCAAGAGGAAGCTGTTGGTCTTTGGTCAGGAGTGCACTGGGAACAGGGCTGGAGTGTTCAGCTGCTCCCCAGACTTGTGCCTTCCCACAGCACTATAAATACACACTGCCCTGGGCAGACAGTGGGTGTATCCCTACAGCAGTTTACACTGAGGAAAGATGAGCAGGGAAAACCCAGAGGAACAGAAAAAACAGAGGCTGAACCTATTCAGTTTGACCTGTGTATTTTGGGCTGAAGCTTACACATTAATGTACTGGGGGACAATGCAAAAAACTTCTGTTCTTACTTGATTCTTCCAGAGGCTTTTTTATCCTTACTTCCTCAAGCAACCAACCAGTGGACTATCAATTTTTTTTGGCTCAGCATTGTTATAAATGTTGATTATTGGTGTTATCATTACTTATAATTAGGTATACTTTGATCTGCTGTAAAATTAGGGTAGTCACACTAAAGCCAGCTCACAGGATGGCTGTGCCTGTGCAGTCCAGGACAAAGGCACATGACACAAGAACATCTGGAAATTACTGGCACTTGATGTACCTTTAGTCAAGCATGCCTGCTAGGCCAGGGCAAGAAAACAGATATGCCTATTTTATGTAGCTCTTCTTTTACAATAATAGTGTTTGTAGAATTGGTAGTCAGTTTGAATTGTGTTCTGTACACTGCATTATATATGCAAATTAATTCCTATTAATCTTTATAATGTTAAGCTCCTGCTAAAAATGTTCATTTAAGAAGTGCCTTTGTTCTTCTGTCTCCCTAATTTCAATTCCCTTCAGTCTCTTCACCCTGTGTATTAAAGCACTTTATTAATTTTGTCACGTTAATCTGATCAGTGCTAAACACACCACCATTTCTAAAGACCTAAAGCACCAGGCTAAGCTCCAGTGCCACGCAAACAAAAACCCCAAGGAGCAACAGGCACAGCAGCTCTCTGGTGCCAGGAGGTGACAACCTGTGCCCACCCAGCCTGGCACTGTGGCCAAGCTGGGCTGCAGCCCAGAGCAGAGAGGGAGGGCAGGGGGCAGGATGCACAATTCAAACCTCATTACAGTGACAGGGGGTTAATTGTGTCACCAGAGAGGAGGGGACCAACCCTGACAGCAGCAAACCCACCACGTTCTGTGCCATCCTGCGTATCAGGGAAAGGAAGGCCTGGAGCAGAGAGGATTATCTCTGAATGGTGATTACCCAGGTCCATGGAGCTGGCATTAATTCTGAAATTATGGGATGAAAATAGAGAAGTTACTACCAAACAGAACTGTCTCTCCCATTACAAGATGGACGTGTTAACAAACTGAGGTTTTATGCCAGAACACATCTGTAAAGAAAGCAGGAATTCATGAGAATTCATAAAACAATATGTAATTAAAAGAAATAATTTCTATTTTAAGATTAATTTCTATTCCCAAAAATACATGACCAGGAAATAAAAAATTGTTGTTGATTTACACATTTCAATACTTTGCTAGAAATATAATTTCCTTTTCCATTTATGTTTACTAAATTATTCTTGCAAGGT
This sequence comes from Passer domesticus, assembly GCF_036417665.1. Taxonomy (NCBI): domain Eukaryota; kingdom Metazoa; phylum Chordata; class Aves; order Passeriformes; family Passeridae; genus Passer; species Passer domesticus. Next base: position 13,889,342 of record NC_087485.1, on the reverse strand, counting down.
TTTAGCAAGTGTTTTGGCTAACACCAGATGAAAATGTAGATAATTGGATGTTCAGGGGGTACTGAAATAGAGGTGTACTATAAAACTTGCCCAGAGCTCCAGGCAGAAGCAACAGCAGGCACAAAGAGATTTTTCTGACCGAGCATATTTGATCTCATTATGTGATTGTTGATTAAGCTATGCCTAACAGGTAGGTTGTGATTGATAGCACAGACTCTTAAAAAAAAAAAAAGAAAAGGAAAAAAAAACAAACAACCATTTTTCTTGAATAAACCTGCAGTCTTAAAACAGAATTTCAAAGCTTGCTTCATAAACAATCCACAACCTGTCAGCTTTTTGCTTATATGTAGTATTAGCTATTCTATGCCGAAATTATTTTCTCCTTAATAACAGAATCAAATTATTATCTTGAATACTTCCAGTTCATTAAATGACAGTAACATAATTGGGAACTGGATGATATCAGGAGAAAAGATGTGGCTTGCAGTAAGCACAAATATTAAATTAATTTCATTTTTCAATTCATTTTGAGTAATGAAGAAGGGAAAGAAAAGGAAACAAAATAATGTGATCCAATGACACTGGTGTGCAGCAAGACTAAACAGAACATAAACTAAAAGATAAACTGCAGTAGTCACATCTGCATGGTCAATATTAAAAAAGATACTTATGTTTGGAATGAATTTTCAAGGCCTGAGACAGACAACTTCATGACCTGTGATTAATCACAGAGGAAAAAACCCAGTCCCATTCCAGTTGCTTCTCTGAAAGCTGGATTTGTTGAACATGCAGTTCACCCATATAGTCTATACAGTTTTGAGACATAATCTAGATACCTAATGCTGTTAAAATACAAGAAGAATAAAAAGGGCAGCAAAAGGTAAGAATTCCTTTTCCTATCTCTGGAAAAAAAAATATTTGTAATTATAACATATTCAAGTTCAGCTCAATTCAGGAAGATTTAAATTCCTTATACAGTGTTATGCACATAGCCACAATGACTTAGAAAACATGACTGCATCACAAATTCTGCCTTCTGTGAGAGCTTTGTTAAACTCATTTAGAGAGGGTGTATTTTGTAAACTTTTATTCTTTGTTCTTTCAAATCACGGAACATTTGAGATAGAGAGCAAATTGGTTTGGATGAGTGGCTAAAGGCTTTGGCCACAGTCCCTGGTCCTGCTGACCACCCAACAGAGCGTGGTTATGGCTGACTGAAAGGCCTCCCATCATTATTTATTCTTGTCTTCACCAAAGGGCTGACCAGGCAGAATTGCTCAGACACACTGACTGCTCCACGTAGTGCTTGACAGAAGTTTAATTCTCTGCTTTAGAAAAGGCTCCTGATGCATATGATGAGTGCAGGGGTCACTAATCACCACAAAGACTGGATCCAGAAAGATCAAGATCAAGAAAGGCACACACAGGGACTGGCCCTGTCCCTTTGGGCTGCTCAGGACACCAGGCAGCAAAGGGAAGCATTCCTGTGCACTTCTGCTTTTGATAGTGGTGTGAAAGGTACACCAAGTACACTGACAGTAAAGAAAAACAAAACACCACTCAGATTCTGCCAAGGCACAAAGGAGGAAATGGACACCTGCACTGGTTTTACAGAGGAGGGTTTTTAATGGATCAAATCCAAACCACAGTACTCTGTGACAAGGGAGCAGTGGGGCTGGGTGGGGCTGTAGGCTGCCAGCAGCTCCTCCAAGCTGGTGTCTGGTCCCAGAACACAGGGATGGGATGCCACACTCATTAGGCTAATGAGATGCCACCAGGGCAAATGCTCTCAGCCTTCCAGAGCAGCACATTGCTGTTGGAGCAACTCAACTAGTGAGCAGGGGAGCCCCAGAAGGCTGCAAATTGGCCCAGACCTTCCCTCTCATTGCAGAGCACAGCCTGCCCTGCTCAGCATGAACCAAGTAAAACCATAGACACACACAGAGCTTGTTCTTTATTTTTTTTCCTCACCTGTCACAATTTTTAAGCAAAAATTCTGTGTCATAAACAGCTGTTGGTGAACATTGCTGTCTATAAATTTTCAAACAAGACACCTGGCCCATCCATTTAAAATCTGAATTTCCCTAGATCTGGATAGATCCATTGGAGTCAGGTGAAACAGTGCCATGGTAGTGAAGGTGGATTTCCTCAAAGTGGCATCATCCTGTCTGCAAACACATCATAAGCACATGAGTGTGAAACACTTTCCCACCATAATGATTTAACTATTAATGAGAGAATATTCTAGTACAATAAATATATTTAAAAAAATAGCATCTAGCTTCAAACACTTGAAATAAGACCCACTACATGCCTCCTACAACCCAAAAGATATACATAAGCCCAATCCAAACCATGAGACTCCGCCAGGGATGCAAAAAAATGGGGCAGTAGCAGCTTAAGCATTATTACAGATTACTCCAAGGTGCACAGTGGGTTTCTGAGTGCTCAGTTTCCACAGAAACTAAGCTACAGATTTCTTGCCTTTTTAAAGTCTAAGTTCTATTAGAGACATAACTTAATTGCAGTTTTACCTGTTTAGTTGAAATACATACATTTTGTAAACTTTGGAAAAGGGCATATCTGAAAAAACTTAATTATCATTATCTTCATCTATCCAAAACACATAAATATCAAACATGGGCATGAGCTTTGTAGCAGTTACTGGTAGAGTGCTAATGGCAATAATTCAAATTCTCTCCAATCCTCCACAGAGAAGTCTGTCATCAAGGCACACTGGCCATAAAGGTTAAGTAAGTTTTGGCAGAACTACAAGATGTTTACAATTAAAACCAATAACTTCAAAGATGCAGAAGCATGAGAGGAGAGTTGTCTGTGCCTTCTGCAGCACAGGGGATTGAGATTCTGCCCAGCTCCTCACATATTTGATTGCTTGATTTATTTCCTGGGAGCCCTTCATTTCAGATGGCATTCTACTTCTTTATCTTTTTTGTGCACATTTTAACTTGTTTACTGATTTACTAAGCAACTTTATATTAGCTCCCACCCAAAGGACTGCTGAAACTGCTCTAAGTATTTACTTTCAATCAGACAGCTTTTCTCTTCCATTTGTTTTCTTGACATTATCAGTGCCTTCATATGAAAGAAGAAGCTCTAGCAGGGCACCTCTATCACAGTGGCTACACATTTTAATCAGAAGGTAGAGGAAACAAATCTGAAAAAATTAATATAAATAGGATGCTTGAACTTTATAACATGACTCTCTCACAGCTTTATGTCACAGGCATGATAGCTACTGCAATAGGAAAAGTTCCACTCAGTGAATAATTGGAGAATACACTTCTGATGTTTTTTCAGAGGCAATTTACAGAATACAGCTGCTCCACTCAGATCAAAGTCCCTGTTAAAATGGCCAGATTTCTCCTCCCTGATAGGATCTGCTCTTCAGCTTCTACACTGAGGGTGCTCTGATCTCCCTCTCACAGCTACAGCAGAGGTCCACATTGGAATGTGCTCTTCCAGTAAAAAATCAAAGTATGTCAATAGCTACAGATGAATATATCACCAGATCCTACAGATCTAAGCCTGGCAGTGTAACCTGCCCATTCCTTACAATCACCAGGAATTTCAAAAACATACATGCTTATTTTCATTTTTAACCCAGCTAAAACAAATCTTGGTCTCTCTCAGTGGGCCTTGCCAAAGAGAAGAACACATGCATGTAGGTTTCAGGACACTGGTTTCAAGGGTAGGAAAAAATGCTCAGATTCCGTTTAATGGGCTCTACAGGGCATTGTAATTTATAGCTGCTTTTCCCTGGAAAGGACTTTAGAGCAGACCCAACTTGACACTGAAGGTCAGTATGAAAATCCCTTTAATTTCATGAGTGAATTTCCAAGCTCTTTTGTGGTTAAATCACCAAAGAAAAGCACTGAGTGCCAGATAAGTACCAAAGAACACCACTAACTTTAAACCAAGTTTCCATCATCCCTAGAAACTACTGGCAGTACAGTGAGCTTAACATATTAGGTGGTAGACACAGACAGATAATTAAAATTAAATAGTTATACTGGTTCTTCTGAAATAACCCTCTGACTCCCACAGAGCCAGAGCAGGAGCCACACTGCCTGACTCCAGGCCTGACTTAGCTTTCCTACTGCTTTCAATTCAAGCTATGAAGAAGCAGACAAAACCTCAGAATGAGTAAAACCATGGCTCTTTCTCCCATTGAAAAAGCCCCCCAAACTACCCAATCCCCATGTTCCTGAATTTCTCTAGCTGATTTCTTGGTGACATTTTTCATCCTGACAGCACATTCATGAAATGTGACAAATTTAGGCAACAGTCTCGCACTGAAAAATGTTCCTGTGAACTTTTCCCAGTTAAGCTGCAATGAATTTGCTTAGCAAAAAACAAAAGGTTTTCCCTCAGCTTAACTTCCAGTTACTTTGATACATGATGCTTCAAGTAGTTTTAAAAAATGGACCTGGCATGGGTTTTGTATTAGTTTTTGAAGCTCAGATCATCGTTCAAGATCCTGTGACATTTCTCACTGCCAGGTCTGAGAGAGGACTGTGGGTTTTGCAGTCCCAAGGCATCACCATCACCCATTTCCACAGAGTCCAGTTTTCCAAAGTGCCCTTTCAGTCTGTGGCAGCAGCTCAGGGTGTGACATCAGCTGGCTCTGCAAGAGCAGCACTGCTGCAGAATGCAATCTTTAATTGTCAGATGTTGGAGCTCTGGCCAAGCTCTGTCTGCTGCTTTTCAGCCACCCAGGGATGAGTCAGGCAGGCCTGGGGAGGTCTCTCATACCTGAAATGAAGCCATAAACCCTGTCACAAAACCAGAATGAAAGCTCTGGCAAGCTGAGAATGACTGGAGTGAATGATGGCCCGGGAGGGTCACAGAGAAGATAGCTGTGCTCAGCAGGTACCTGTGGTATTTCAAGGATTTTTATTCCAAACAGAAAATACAGACTGGCATGTTTGTGTGGAATGCAGAGGAAGAGGGCAAGGAACTGCTCATGGAGAGGGGTGTGCAGGAGGCTCTCAGCCAGCTGCACTCACAGCCAAGAGCCTTTTAATCCTCTTCTGCTTTTATAACCTCTCTCTACCTCATGAGTGGAATTTCAACACCAAAACTCTGAAGGTCATGTTTTGGTGGATGTTTAGCCTCACAACCACACTTTCTACACAGCTTTCCCTCATCCATGGGGCTTTAACCAAGCAGGACAAATGTACTTTCTGAGATATAGTCTGACTTGGCTGCATGACCAGGTTACCACAAATTATTATAGAAAAAACTCTTTGCATTCATTACTAGAGACTTCTGAGATCAACAGCAAAACTAAAAGTTCAAGATCCTTTCAAAGCATATCCTAAAGCCTCCTGGCTATTTCTATTTTATATAAGCTGCTCTTATGCTCTGCCTACAAGGGTCTTGCTGTAAATGTAAAGAGCCTTTGAGGCTGTGCTAGCAGGACTAAATTGGAAGATGGTTTTGGCTGGACCAGAAACACAAAAACCCAGCTTTTTCTTGTGATGGAATTTGTTCTTACAATAGAAACCAGCTAGGAAGAAATTAAAAATCAGCTGCCATCACAAATGGGAACAAAAATTGTTTTGGATGCTACATACAACATTGAGAAACAGAAACAATGAGAAACAGAAACCAAACTGCAGTAGGGTAACACACACATTTTATCATCACCAGTGAATGACCAAAGCCTACAGCCAGTCTGGAACAGAACAAAAAGCACACAAAGGAGAATTTTATACTAACAGTGTTCTCCTAGGGGATAAATGTTACACAAATACCAGAAATGCCTAACCTTACCCTTGAGAAGCAAAGTGGAAGCTAGCATGTTAAAAACTAAACTAGTCTTCGTGCTCTTAGGAACCCTGCACTGCAAATGTGACTCTGCTTTTGGAAACTTCCCCTTTGCAGGCTGCTGGGGTAGCTTAACAACAGATCTATTAATTTCATCACTCCCCATGAAACAACCAGTATGCCGAGCACTAAATACTGTGCCTGTGGGAACAGTTTGTTTATTCTTGCTTAGCATGAGAAATTCTGTAAGAACAACTTGTGAATAGAAATTTTAGAAACTTTAAAATTAGAAGATTGGAACCATTGTTTAAAGATTGAGCATCAGCAATTCATTTAGGAGAAATTCACTTGTGTGGAACTTGTGTTTCTTAGAGCTTCAGGCACACTGGACAATTGCTGGCCTTCGATCTTGAATAAAACACAGTTAGTTCAGCTCTTCCATCCACAAATCCTAAATTTTCATCCTTGATTCTTAAAACCTTTGAGCACATACTACAAAATGCAAATCAGCCTAGGAAATGCTCATCTGTGATTAGCACCTAATGATTTGAATGACCTGAATTTGGAGAATATTCATGGAAGCATAATAATTAGACATGGAAAAGACCTGAGGCTGTCTTCTATTACCCAGTTAGAGCAGCACTGAGCCAGGACTGATTACTTTTGACCAATCTCATTTTGCAAAGAGTTGTGTGAAGAATCTTCCACTCCTTCTCTTGAGAGGTTTTCCCAATAAAGCAGATCTTGCTTTTAAAATATTTGTCTTGATAACCTGTACCTACTTTTTGAGCAGTCTACTTCTCTTTTAATATTAGGCACACGTTGCCTTGGTTTAAAGGAAAGTGTGTTCAGCTTTATCAAGTACCCAAAGACTTTCCAGGGGCTCTTCAGCTTTTGTTTGGTTGTGTTGTTTTATATGTGCTCTCGTCTTCAACACTTCAGAATCTCAAGGGCATTCCTCGTGTATCTCCTGTACAAGTTCAGTCCTCCAGAAAATGGGTAAAAAAAAGAGAAATTTTACTAGAAGTAGCCCATGAAATCCCCACTAGACTGCACAGATGGCCAGAAATCATAATTGGAAGCATTCGTACATATTTCAGAGTGACACACTGGGGGAAAAAAAAAAAAAAAAAAAAAAAAAAAAGGTAAAATGCAAGAGGAAAAGGAGCAGAACCCCTCAACTCGAGATGAACTTTGGCTACAACTAAGTTGGTGTTTCCCCTAAACATCCATCATGGAACCCAAATGACAACACTTGAATTAAACGAGTGCAAGTGAAGCACTGCTAAACAGGACTTTCTTAAGAACAGAGACTGCTACAATTTGATAGCTTATCTTATCTTCAGCCAGAATATTAAATATATGAACAAAATAGTTCTGCTAGATACAAGCTACCCAAGAGGATCTATGTAAATACATAGTGAATTACACTATAAACACACTATACATAGAGAAAACACAAAGAGTCCAGGCTCTAGGGCTGGACCTTACTGCCAAGGCAACACTGTGGCTGACATCATGCATAAACAATAACAAATAGGCTTCCTGGAGCCCAGCCAACATGTAGGCTTTGCTTAAAGGATGCACTAGCCTAGTGTCAACATTATTACTAAAATCATGTAAAAATTCACTGATTTGGAAAAGAAAGGAAAAAACACCACACCCAGAAAATGTGTGAAGAAACAGGAAGAAATCTAAATATAGCTATTCCATCACAAAGATTTCATTGGTGCCAGTTAAGAATGATTTTCTCACTCGTATCTTCAGCAGATTTGTGCCAATTTTGCAATTTTTGTGCTTTTACGTCCCCCCTGCCAGTACATCAGACATTCCCCTCCCTTTGGAGTACACCCAAGGAAAATGTATTCCAACCTCAGGGTTGGATGAGCCATGGCTGTAAGCCAGGGTTTCTGCATTGAATTCCCAGGGTTTTTTCCAAATCTCTCTGCATATGCTCTGCCAAATCATTGTCTCCAGAAGTAAGAAGAAGCTAATAAAGCTGTGTTGGTATGTTCAACATGGTTCAGCACTCTCTGCTAACCTCCTGTGCCACTAGGCTGAAATCCACCTCCCAGTGCTAAAGCATGCTGAAAGTTTTGGAGAGGTGCTCCTGGAGAGCATTTGCCAAAGAGCTCAGTGCAGGTAACTCATAAACTTGCACAGAATGTCAGGAGCTGTCTGTGAAGGCAGGACAGATTTGCAGGATCAGGGCCTTGTATTCTGAAGAGGTGATCTGGACTGGTTCTTTGCCAGTCCAACTGGCTGGACTTCACTAGAATTGCTCTTGACATATCAGCAGCAGAGAAAGGGGGAAAATGGCCTTTGAAGATGCAAGTGACATTTCCCATGGCTTCTTTAGCTTCAAGGACTTTGATAATACCACTGTGCAGAGAAGGGAAGCCTCTGCTAGGTCTAAAGTAACCTATTTTATTAAAAATTTTCATCTCTGATGTTTAGTAAAAGCCAAGTGCCCTCCATTATCTACACAAAAATAGCCCACTAGGTATTCAGGGCTGTCTTTTCTAGTGTCTCTGCACACTCTGTAGCCCTGGGTATGCTCCTTGTGCATTAGCTGAGCAGGATTCTCTGAACTGCTCCTCCATCTGTGGTACACTCCACATTTAACATTGTTGTGCACTCTCTCACTGAACCATTTTTAAACTCAGCCCCCTGCTGAGAGCTAAATGCACTGTTTGTATTCTAATCTTTGTACCTACTGCAGCTAAAGTATAGTGGTTCCACAGCTAGAAGGCAATAGCTAAAGTGGAGGAAATGTAATTAGAAGAATTAAAAAAAAAAAGATTGATAGAAAATGCAGCACATTGCTCTAGACATATTAATTTAGTGCTATCTGAGTGACTTGAACAACTAATTTATTAAAATTACCTGGAAGCATCTTATGATTACCCCAACACAAGCAGTCTGTAATTTGCCTGTGCCTCTATTCTTGGCAAGACAGTCCACGCTTTGCATGCTCAATATACAAGACGCAGGAAAAGCAATTAATGCTGTTGACCTATACAAATAGGATAACACCAGTGGGCTTGATTGCCATCAGACAAGTGCAGATAACTGGTAAATGAAGGACTTGGTCCTGATTTGTGAAGCCAGTCAGAATTGAAACATGCTGAACTCTCCCTGGCTTTGATGGGAGGTGTGAATGTTTGGTATCCTGTGCCACTCTGAGATGGCTGTGACACTTCACAGGTTCATTGCCTGTAGCAGCCAGAAAATGAACCCTAGGAGGGAGAGGTGGCTGTAAAGAGAGGAATGCCACACACTTCCACGCCAGGCTCCTGCCCTCTTTGGCCTCACAGCTCCATCCCTCCCAAAGCTGCCCTTGTGTGACGAGCTCATGGCTCCTCCAGCAGAGCTAAAATCACACCACAGGCTCCTTCAGGCTGCTGCTGGCTGCCTCAGTCACAGCTCAGTCTCCTTCACTGCACAGAAATGTCCAGAGGCTTGGTCAGGAAACACAGAGAAGGCTTTGGTTTCTCACTCCTCTAGTAAATATGTTGCTTATTATTGAAATGACTCTCAGGGTTTGGAGATATTTCCATGGTGGTTCAACTACACCAAAATTGTCAATGAGTTCCTATGTGCTTGCTCAGAGATGTCAGGGTGAAACCATAAAAAAATCTGAACTGGTTCATCCAGAATGACACAGAAAAGAATTTATAAAAAACCAAGTCTAACAGCGGAAGACATCAGACAGAAATCGGAAATCGCTTTGGAGAACATTTTTTGTTGGAACGTGAAAGGAGGTTTTGTCCCTGAGCAGAAAATGGTGATAAAAGTGGAAACTGATAAGCAGGACATGTCCAATGGACAGCAGAAGAGACTCAGGCTGACAGCTGCAGTGCTGTTCCACTGCTCTCAAATCTGGAGAGGAACATCCAGCCCTGTGCTGACTGCTGGGACAGTGGCTGCCATACTTAGTCCATGAGGAGAGAGGCCTACTGGCAAATAAAAGAAAAAGCCCCAGAGGTTCAATTCATAGTGGCAGAAACTCTCAATCCATGGAAGCCTTTTGCTGCTGTAGCCACGTTCCAATGGTAAAGAATAAAAGATGGTTTTGACAAATTCAGGTTTCTGGTAGTTGATCAAGCAGTGTCTCCTCCCTGGAGCTACACTGTCATATGAATCTGCTCATCTAGGCTTCACACAAAGGCCAAGCACTGTTTTGTCACCCACAGTGTCACACAAAGAGAATGCACACCACATCTGGCCCATCTGGGCCCTCAGAGCTAAATCCCTCCCTGGAGCAGCCGGCTGCTGGGGGCCGTGCTGCTCGCAGTCAGCCTCCAGTGACACCGTGCCTGCTTCACTGACAGAAAGATGGGCACAGCTACCTGCTGGTAAATGTCATGGCCCATCATTACTGAGAGAAACATGGACAATGTGCTGACCTCTCCTTTTAATTTCTGGTGAAAGGCTGCAATTCACAGCAAATGTGAACCAAATTCAGCTGCAGTGCTCCTTCAGCAAAGTGAGGGGGACTGCATCAAGGAATGGTTTTGGCCCCTTGTGTGCAATCAGAACTTGATAAAGGCGCTGCTGAATGACCCATTGCACTGCATAACAACTGCTGGAGGCCAGGGAAAGGCCCCTCTTTCGTTTATAGAGATGGCAGGGCACAGCCATAAAGCCTGATGTTAGTGCCTCTCCCAGATCTTCCCTCAAGTTCATTTTCTAAATGGTTATCCAGCATATGATTCTCCCAGCCCTGTGTCTCTTCTGGTGATTAGTTTGCTGCCAGCTCCGTCTACATGGATCATCCCTGAGTCCATAATGGGAAAGATATTAATTATAGTCCGGGAAAATTGAGTTTCATGACTCCCAGAGGACCATGCTACAGTCTCCATGAAACAACGTCTCTGCACCTTTTTATGTCAAGTACAACAGACTCCACATAAATGGTGCAAGACGTTTTTATGAGTTACACCATGAATGAAAAAGAGCAGGAATTGTATCGAACTGCCTGTGTGCATTAACCTTGTTTCTGAGGAGCTAAAATTATATTTGGAAGTGAAGCTAAAGATACTGCACTAAGAGTCTGTCACTTGGTCTTCCTTCTCCTCTTTTGCCTTTTAGCAGAGGTCACAGCCCCGCCTGCCTGAACACTGGAGAGGGTTCTAGATGGTGAATAAAATTTGCAAACCCTAAAGCTATGCACTTAAGTTCTTACCCAAAGGAACAATTTACAGAGGCACCATAGGGAGAACCAAACCCAGTGTACATTAAGTACACTACAAACTAATTTCAGGAGGCAACTTGCACTGGAGAACAAGCCTTGGTTCCAACAGATAACCACTTCTTATTGCTCTTATCATGACAGCATCCTACAGAAGGACCATTGCTCTCCCAGAAATAAGTGAATCATCCTAAATTCATTAAGGACTAAATCAGAGATTGCTGTTACGTTTCCCTTGATTTGTGCTGCATACTGATAATCATTAAAACACAGTTTTCTTGATCATTTACTGTTTATTACTTGAGGTTCCTCTGTACGAGGACTATACTTTCCCAAGCAGAGTGATCTGGAAGTGACAGCACAGAACTGGGAGAAAAAAAACCAAAAACCTTAAGTCTGAATCCTTACCCTGCCACTGCAAAAAAAGGAAAAAGGGGAAAAAGCCTCCCTCACTCTCTCACTTCTGAAGAATGGGAATTAATTGCCTTGCACACACACACTATTTCAAATAGGCTCAAGTAGCATACGTATAAGAATTAATTGCACATGCCCGTTTTCTCTGAAGTAGAGACACATTAAGGATGTAAAGACATTTCCAGACCCATGGGAACAGTGTTCTTATACCAGCAGCACTCTATTGGAATACAAAAGAACCAGTGGCGTTTGCTTTTTAAATGTGTTTAGCATGGCTGAGGAGCCCAGGGCTGCTGCTGTGGCTGCTGAGTCCCTGCCAGTCCCAGGCCAGGGGCACGGGGAATGTGAGGAGCCTGGGCCATGCATCCCCAAAGCTGATGGACACACAGAGGACACATTTGCATACAAGAGGAAGGATGTGTGAGTAGGAGCTCTGACACTGGTGGGCAGATAGGGGAAGGGCAGCAAGGGCAGGAGTGGACACAGAATAGCTGGTGCCAGGAGCTGAACTGAGTTTAAGCATCTTCTCCTGCCCTTCTTCCCTCCTACATTTTAGTCATTCCTTTCCAATCTTCTCCAAAGCACTGAGAAAAGGAGAAGGAAGAACACACCCTGCTCACAATGAAGCCCTGAGTACTGCTTCTCCCAGGGCTCCTGTTTTACCCTGGAGAAACAGGAGGCAAGGCTCCCCACACACTCAGGGGCTCATCCAGGTCCCTTCTGTGCTTGCCCAGAGCCCTGGTGTCCCCTGGGAGCCCTGGGAGCAGACACAGGACACTACTCCTCCCTCCCAGAATCACCTGATCCTGCCAGAACAGCTCCCGGCTCAGCTGGGTGGGCTGAGCCATCCCTCACCTCCCCCCAGGGGAGAGCCAAGGGCAGGACAGACAAACCCAGCCCGGGCAGAGACAGCAACTGCCCTGGGGAGCAGGGACAGGAGCGTCTTCCCCTGTCCTCCCACGGGTGAGTGCCACCAACAGCCCAGCAGGAGCCCAGGCTGGGTGCTGGTCCTTGTCTCAGCAGCAGCAACCCAGGATGGGCATCCTGGGGCAAGCAGAAGGGCTTGAAATGGAAATTGCCATTTCTGTCATCTAAGAGATAGAGGCACACCCCCTAAAGTTTCCCTGTCTCAATCTTCCTGCAAAGAGAAGCTGCAGGTTCTGTGTGTAGGGACCTCAGGCTAGTTCAGAGTGCCTTGTGTGCTCGTTAGAAAGTCCTGACACCAACACACGATAGAAACTTCCAGTTCTGGAACAGTCAAGGGCTTAAAAACCAAAACAATCTAGTCTTAAAATTTGTGGAGGGAGTTTAAAACAAGAAAAGCTTCCCAGATTCTTGAAAATGCTGGATTCCAGTTTTAGTAAGATCTTCTTGATTAAATGCTTCTTCATTGAAAATGGTGAGTGATTTCTCATCAGCATGAGTAATCTGCTATAATACCTGTGTAGGCTGTCAAACTGTTGTCAAATTGAAACACTGATTTCCCCTTTCTGTCCCTTTGATCATAAATTCCATTTTGGACTTCTCTGCTTTCTCTACAAAGGCTTTTGAGCTCAAGATTACAGAGACAATCTGGCAATAAAAACATTCAAGCAGCAATACAGAGAGCTGGGAATTTATTGTATCAAGATTTATTTTTAAAATATAGGTTTCTCCTGATAAACTAATATTGTCATCTGTTCTGGTGGCAGAGCATACAGCAAACAGCAATCTTCCCCTAGAGAAAAAATGTCAGATTGTGATTTATGAACAGGGAGCCACTAAAGAGTATGATTTCACCCTAAATTAGTAATTTATCAAGTAAAGAACAACAAGCAAATAGCTGAATATTGGTGTCTTAAAGGGTCAATAGACTTTTCACTAACTTTTGCTTCAAGCACAAATAACCAGAGACTCCTCCAAGGAAAAGCTGTTCTAGTGGATGCACTAGAAAATGAAAACATTTAGGTCTAAGTGTTGGGGAAAACATTCCCAATGTGACCTTTGAGTGTCCACACGAGTTCAGTGGAGCCCCACACAAGGGGACTGCACAAAGCTGCTAAATGTGGCAAGTGCTTTGAAACGTGCTAGTATAAATCAAAAGGACTTAGTGGGGAGAAGAGGAGCAAGAGAAAGAAAACAAAGCCATCTAAAAGGGTGAGTGTTTGTTTGCAACCTTAATTAACTATCTGAAGTGAAGCAGTTGATTTCCATGTACAATGGATTATGAATTATTGGAAATCACTATTACACAAGTCAACAGAACAATTGCTTTGTAAAATCCCCATACAGGCCAGGGAAATGAGTTTAGAGACATCCATCTGGGAGGAGGTTCCCTCTACCTCTGATCAATTTTGGCAGGAAACATATACCATCAGTGCCTAAAGGCATGACCATGGATGCAAAGTTATTCAGCCAGGACTTCAAGCAGCCCAAGGAAGATCAAACTGTAATTCCCCAGTCCCTCCCTCAGAAATCTCTTCTCCAGGCTCCCCAGCCTTCACTCCCAAGAATTTCAAAGGTTTGTAATTTTGTTGGCTTAGGAGATTCAGTGCACTCGAATTCACACTGCTCTCAATCTTACACATGAATTATAAGTTCTTTTTTTTCTTCCAAATACCATACTGCAGATGTAGATGTCTGGATCTAGGTCCATAATTTCCACAAAATTAGGCAATTAAAATTTTACTTGCAGCAGTTTAAGTGCATCTGTAAAACTGCTACAAGACGTGTCAATAGAACAATTTATGGTTCCATGCCTTTAGATCTGGACTATTAGAAGATTTCATGGTGCATCAATCTACAACTGCCATGAAAAATGGGTGTTTATTTTACTGGTTAGATGCCATCAATCTGTTTCTTTATATGGCACAGCTGGATTTAATAATGAATAAAGAACTTAGTTTCTTAACTACTGCAAAAATATCTTGTCCATTCAAGAACTGTTTCAGATTTCTATTGATGTAATTCCACTGTCTCCTGTCAATTTGTATAGGTCTGCATCTCTTTCTGAGATTGCTTAAATAACTAGAATTAAGTCAATAATCAGGGCAAGCAAAAGATTCTCCAAGTCTCAGATTCTCATTGTGTAGCAGAAGGGTGCTGGGTATACTACTTTTCTGATAAAACTTTGTGAGTTTTTTTCTCATCCTTTGTAATGATGCTAGAACTTCCTTGGGTGATGGTGTGGTCTCTGCTCTTTCAAATGGCAGAGAACAAATGCAGTGGTAACCAGAGATATGCAGAAGCAAAGAGCTGCAAAAGAAGAACATTGCTCTCTCACAGGAAATTTAGTGAGAGACACCCAAAGCCAACCATCTAAATCAGTGCCACTGGTAAAGGTTCTGTTCTGATCCTGAAAACTACTGGAAAGGAAGCCCTTTCCCATCTCAGCTGTAGCTTGCTTGAACACTCACAACATCTGCAAATGTTGTATTTTGGCTTTGTGAGAAATAGGAGTTGCCTTACTCAGTAGTGTCAGTTCATAGGTCAGGTGGTCTCAGTACTTTTGGCTTTAATGATTACAGTGGATGTGCTTTGAAAAAATGAAGAAGTATTACTTGATCTGCCTGAAGAATGTATATTTATTCTAAAAGGTGGCAAAGAGGGCAGGTGCCCTTTGTGTGTGATCATCAGCTCTCTCCTGGTTCCTCGCAGCAGAACCATTTCCCAGGCTGGAGGAGCAAGTGTCCTGTGTGATGGTGCCATCCTCTACTTTGTTTAACCTTTGGCACGAGAACTGAGTCTAGAACGACCTGAACTCGCATTCAGGGGAAACAGACTGGGACAATCTATAGCAAGAGAGGCCAAGATTCAGCTCTGACACAACCTGATTACAAATTTATCCTGGGCAGCAGACAGGCAGCCAGAGAACCACGTACAAAAGCTTGCTCTGGCATTCCTGCATCAATGGCCTGAAACAACCCCGCTTGTGCAGCACAAAAGCTGCAATGAGACATCAAACACGGGCCCAGAAAAGCCAGAGCATTAATGATCAGTGCCCACACAGGAGCACAAAAGGAGAGAGGCAGCTATTTCATTCTGCTGGCCTTAGGAGAGAGAGCAGGGAGGCCACAGGCTGAGTGTTTACTGAAGCCTTGCAAAGAGCCAGAGGCTGCAGCAGCTCTGAGGAACGGCCTGGTCCCTTGGGCCATCTGCTAAGGCAGAGGGATCAGTGCCCTGGCCAAAAAGCTGATTAATGTCAGATGCTCTGTGTCAGCCACAAACTTGGGCAGCTCTCAGCTCAGGGCTGATGTATTTCAATCAAAGCATGTCTGCAGCTAACTTAACAACCAGGCAGCCTATTGAGTGGGGGTCCTGAGCAGCCCCAGGTCAGCCCAGGAACGTTCAAACAGCCCAGCCTTGCTGCAGGACTGCAGAGTGCCCTGTCTGTCACATGCTGGATCTGCAGCTGACACGGATGTCAGGATTCCTGCTGCCCTCCATGAGCACTGCTGTGATGCTGAAAAATCGAGAGAACCATCTGGGATCACTGCCCTACACAAACCATCCCCAGGCTGTCCTGTGCAATCTCTTCTGCATTTTGCAAGCAATGACATTTCATCACTTTTGAATGAAATAAGTTCTTTTGCAGTGAAATTGCCTTTTTTTTTTTTCTGTCAGCCAGAGGTCAGAGTGTCTGCTTAATAGCAAAGCAAACCAAAAATACTGCCTTCTTTTTATTTCTTTCAATAAACATTGCAATTGCTTTAATTTGACTACCTAAATGTATTTATTTGATTATGAAAGCATAGCTTTTCTGGGGATGGTTGCAATCCCCTGAATTCCTATGAGAAGCACTTAAGTCAACAGTTTTAAACCACTTCATACCATACTGCTCTGTACGACCAAAATGTTGTTTTTGACAGATAATGTGCATTTCAAAAGCAGAGGTTAATTCCCAGAGAGCATACACACGGAGCATACACACCTTGGACACACCTGGAGTCAAACACTTTAACATATATTGAGGCTGCCAAGAGTATTTCATAGCAGTTCCACATTTGAAATGGGTTTATCTGACATAAGTCATGGGAATTGATTTACTCTGCCAAGAGAAGCAGCCCCAGCTTCTTTACCCCTTTAACAATGCCCCTGGAGAGCCCTGATGGACAGTGGAAATTGCCAGTGTGAGGAACAGCCCAGAGCTAACTAGCAGAGGCCAGATTATCACACTGAAATTGTGCAGCAACTTCCACATGGACTTTTCTGTCCCATCCCATTCATCCTCCCGTGATAACTGATCATCATAAAACCTCCACATCCAAAATCTTTGCTGAGGGCTTCTTCAAGATTGATTTAAGTAGCAAGAAGCATCTAAAGTGACAAGTCTCAAAAAAAAAAGACCTCTCAGCTTCTTGTTTGAAGCCCACGCTAGTTGAGGTTTGTAAGATAACAGAAACCTCTGCTCATATTAGAACTGCTTTGTTAATTGTTTTCACTTAGCCACAAAAGCAGTTAGAAAAAAGAGCATTTGCTGGCAGAAAATAAAGCAAAGATGGATAGGTCCTACTGGACATAAAATACAGGACTACTCAAAATCTAGTAACAGTTCCCAAATTGAAGGAAGAGTCAAGGACAAAACTGGAGTACAAGAAAAGAAAAATGAAGGCAGACTGAAATAACTCTCTTGACATAAAAAAGGTATAAAATGCAGGTTTGTTTGTTTGGTTTTTTCAAAAAGCCAAAATAAAATCCTAGTTAACAACTTCCCATGAACAATGACCTACAGAACAAATCAGCACAGAAATCTGCATTCAGCAGTTTGTTGCCAAAGTCCTACTCTTTACTCCCTGGAGCACGCAGCCGTCCCAGAGCCATTTGCAGTAATGAATGGGTCACATTTGCTGTGAAAAGAGACCCAGGAATAGGGCAAGCTTCTCAGCAGAGAGCTCTCTTGTAAAGCCCCTTCGTACACAAAACAGCCTGAATGCCTGGGGAATGTAATGCTGCTGTTACTGGCTGAGACAAAGCACTGTGGAAAGTCTAATCTGTATGTCAATCAGTTATAAAACTAATATTTACCCTGCCTACATTAAAATTTCACAGAAATAAGGAGATCTTATTTAACTCAAAAAGGCAACCCTGTTCTCACACCACTCTTTTCTTATAATAAGAAAAGGCATCCACCTTCTTGTGTCACAGGAGTTTTTCCCTTAATATATTATACAACGATTAATTGACAAAGGTAGCTTACGTGCATCATAAAAGAGACACAAAATCAAATCAGGTGACGGTAAAAACCAGTCAGGGAAAAAAACCACAAAAACAACAAAACCAAACCCCAAACCCAAGGAAAAGCTAAATGGCATGGAGAGGTACAGCTATATTAATAATAATCGAGTGCTACCGAGGTTTCACTGCTGCTCCTGCAGACACACAGGTCCAACACCCGGGATTTCACTGGCATTTCCCAACCAGTGTGTATTTTATGGAAGGCAGTTTGACATACCAAAACCAACAGGAGTCTTTAACAGCTCCCTGAGACTTCCACCAGTCCAGAACTGGAGCACTAGGGACACTTCCGAGCCACTGCAGAACGCTCTGTGCCTGCAGCTACACAGAGGGGACAGAGCTGTCCCCGCTCCCTGCAGGGCTGCTCAGTGCAAGGCAAGGAGCTGCAGGGCTCCTCCAGCACTCTGCTGGAAATGCATCTTCATTAACCCACGGGCAAACCAAGCACAGCCTGCAGGAGAAACACGAGTGTCCTCTGGGTGGCTGAGTGAGCACAGTCCTGCCTGCATATGTGGGGGTCAGCTGTGCTGAACTCAGTGGAGTGGGTCACTAAAAAAACAGCTGTGCTTGTCCTGGGGAACAGAAGAGCGCATTTCACCCAACTGGAAACAGGTTTTCAACGAGTTGGAAAAGTCTCAGTGTTGTTTGCAAACCCAGCTTAGGGTGGAGTTTAAGGGTGACAGAGGAACTTGATGGAATGCGGGAAGCTTTTGAAAGTTGATACCTGCCCTGATGTCACAGGGGCTCTGCTTGCTTTTGTTCAGGGCTAAATGTGGCCAACTGGACCACGGCTAAACCTGGGATTAGGATGTGCACAGGGCATCAGAAGCAGAGGGCTACTGAGTGTGATTTTTGTACAATCCCTAAAGAGTTCATCAGTTGAGTGAGAGAGGGCATCAGTGGAATCTAAGTGCAGGCATTTGAGGCAAATATGGGTCACTAATATTTTTTAATCTAGTACCATATCTATCAGGGAGTTTTAGAGAGAGGTATGCGAGGCAAATCTTCAGTTCTTTCATATTCCTCAAATGTTTTAATATTCAGAATGAGTGTAGACTTTATGGCCTATTTTTACTTTTCAGGAAATTCTGACTCATCTTTCTAAATTACAAAAAAAAGAAAGAAGCATTTGGGAATTATATTCCTTGCATAATCATTACAGATACATACATATAAAATCAACTTCATAAATTAATAAATATAAAAAGAAAATATGTATTTATATAGAGGTAGTCATCTTTCCCCAAGTTATGATGGGCTTTGAGACTTGCATAAAAAAAGACCTGTGCAGCATAATTTTGGAAAACTCTGACATTCTGGGTTCTGAAATCATGTCTGTAACTGATTAGGATTAGTGGATTTTGACAAAGGAAAGGGATTACTGAAGTCCACAATTTCTTGCAGTTGCTATAAGCGGACACAGAAAGCACAGCAAAATGAGTAACACCCCTCCTGCCCTAACCATGGGGTGACAGAGATGACACTGACCCACATGTTCTCAGAAAATCCTGCCTGAACAGCCAAAGCTGCAAGTCTGGAATGCCAACAGTGTGTGCAGGGCTCCAGAAGCGCAGAGCTCAGAGAAGTCACCAGAAAAAAAAATCCCACAGGTTTCCTGTGGTCTTTGTGCTGCTCAGAGAGAGCAGCAGCTTCTCAAACACCCCTTGGCACCAACACCAAGAGCACAGCACAGAACAAACTCAGGATCAGTGACACCACAGTGCATCTGCAGGTACAGGTGCTGCACTCCATGTCCTGTGCACATCAAGCCATGCACAGTTAGGTGCTCCTGAATAAAAAGGCACAAAACTAAAACTAATCAGGAAAATTTCAGTACATGAAGGAATCTGATGCTTCACCTACTTTTTCCAGCTGGGTTTACAAACACAAATGATGTTTCTGTGACTTTTCCCTCTCTGAAAGGAAGTGGAGTGGCTGGGGATTGACTTTCATCCTCCCACCATGCTGCACATAGCAAACAAGAGGGAGAACATTAAGCTCCTTTCTCTCAATAATGATCTTCTGATCTAAAAAAGTCTTTTACCTCTTACAACTAAAAAATATGTGAAGTGAGGGGAATTAGAACAAAAGCAGCTCCACTTCAGCATGCAAATATCCTTATGAGTTGGGAGCTCAGAAACACCACTGTGAATACAAATATATTTCATTTGAAACAGAAGAGACTTTCTATCAATACAAAAGAGAGGAATAAATCCCCAAATTGGGTCATGAAAGGGCACTTTGGACTTATCTTTATTCTTAATGGAAAGCCCATTCCTGCAGTTTTTAGGGAATGACTCCAAAGAAGCTCTGGTACAAGGAGAACTTCACACACTTCCAAGTGCAGAGTGCTTCTCAGATAAGTATTTTTATTGCCTTTTTTTTTTTTTTTAAGTTACAGAAAATATTCTCTCCAGAGGCAGAAAAGAAGACAAATGGTTTACATTATTCAAAGAAAAAAAACCCAACTCATCCTGCCCACTATAAGATCTCTAAATATACCTGCCTTACCAGCAGAGCCCATCTTGGAGGATGGATCAAATTTCTAGCATCAATAATTCTGCAGAGGTAATGCATTATCTCCTCCCTCAACTGTTTACCATCAGGAAAAACAATCTGTGGGGAAGCAGCATGAAAATACCAGAAACTCAAGTGCTGAATACCCCAAATAACAACCCTCATTAATGCTGTCAGTAGAAGGTTCTTAAGCAAACAATCACTCTTTCTGTCCTAGCTCTTAACAGACTTAGACATCCTCTTCCTTCTGACTCTGCTGCCTACTGCATTCTTACATTTCATCTAGAAGTTTTTGTTAAGAAAAGCCAGATAAGTTTATGCCAATAATCTGCTCCTGAGGCCAGCAGATATCTGTGTTCTGCACTTACACTGAGGGCTTGTGAAACTCATCATGGTTAAACACAGGCAGATAAAAATGACACATTGGCTTTAAATGCTGTGCTACTATTTAATAATTTACCATTTTCTATTAAGGAATTGTGAGGATTTCACTTGTAATGCACACCCCTGCTAAAAGTAAGGGTGTCTATTAACTTGCAGCTCTCAAAGGCAATACTTCTCAGTAATACAGATCTTATTAAAATTGTGTTAAATCATCTTTTTATTGGGAATTTTGGCATTTGTTTTTATGTCAGATTTGAGTAACAAGTTAAAATGTCACACTCTACAGAAAAATCAGATTCCAGTAATAGTTTCTTTAAGGAGAATCAAACTGCATTGTGTCCAGAAGGATTTTTCAATCTTCATTGAATAATAGTTGAAACAAAATATTTGACACATAAGGTTCCAATGATTTCCCACAGCATTCTGATAAAACCTTATGCATTTTTGGGAAATGCTCCCATTTTGCCAAATCAGTAATATCAGATAGAAAAATGCATCAACCAGCACCAGTCAGTCACCTCTGAATTCAATTTCATTCATTCAATTGCTGCACATGATTCCCCCAACCCCCCCTCAAATAACTTTTTATTGACTGAACTTTGTTCATAGGATTTCAAAAGTGTTTTCCCAATAGTTCCTTTATAAAATGCAGGAGAAAAGGTTCTGGGCTGGTGGGGCTGGCAGAGCTCCAGCCCAGGCCCTGGGCCGCAGCCGAGGCACGGCCTTTGTGAGGGCTCACAGAGGCTTTTTATGCGCTGCAGAGGCCGGGCTGTGCACAGCAGCCAGGAAACCTCGCTGTGCCTCCAGCCTGCAGGCTATGGATGTTTTAGCAGCCACCAGTCCTTTAAGGCGAATGGTTCAGTGGCAATTTTGGAAAAAGGAGAAGGCTCAGTGGGTTCAGCTGGCTCTGGTTGCTCTACCTGCCCATGGCCAGCGGATGAGCACGGATCTGGAAGCTCCCAAAGCACCTCCTGCTGCTCCTTGCTTTCATTTTCACTTGAGTTCTGAGCAGCTTGAGGAACAAAATCTGTGCCATAAAGCTGGAGGCGAAACACTCTGTGGCGAAGCTTGCAGGAGGGAACAGCCTGTCTGGGGGAAATGGGATGTCCATGACATCCCAGACAGGCCATGGCGTCTCCTGTCCTGAGGCTGTTTGGTGAAAGAGGAGGGACCCTGAGTGCAGCCTGGGGATCTGAAACCATTCTCCTTCCCAGCAAATGATCTCAAACCTGCAGAAACCTTTCCATGTTGGACCTAGGGCAAAGGCTTGAACTAATGGCACTTCTGCATAAATTTGCATTACGTTTTGCTGTGGAAATTGGCCAACTTTCTCAAAGACTTTCATCATTGTGGCTTTTTACCACAGCTTTTTATTGCTTAATCTGAATGGAGTCTGCCATGGATGGCCATTGTTTGCACACAAGAATTTATGTGGCCCCACAGTAACCCAGACATATCCTGTGGGCTATGGAGAAGCCAAAGTTCCTCAGAAACCCTCCCTCATTCCTTCAATTTTCTGTAGTCTCTGAACAGTGAAAATCAGTACATCTGCTATTCACACTAAGGAAGGCGGAAAATCATCAGAAGGATGACAACAAAAGAGAAAAGGAAAAATGACATTATACAAAAATGCTAATGTGATAGCTGGTCTTGATCCACCCCAAAAAGTAACTGAAATCAGTAAAGAAAACTGATTTCCATGTGATCAGCCTTTGGCTCTACCATACTGCTGCTCACTTGTTCGAGAGTGGTGTCAGTTTAGGAATTTCCTGATAATGACACTGCATTTTCATGAGTAAGAAAAGTTCATCTTGCAGAGCTGCTCATGTGTCACATCTAACTTAGCCAAGTGAAGAGTTCTTAATTTCAAGAGAATTGAAAAATATTTCAGGGCATATTGTGGAATTTTTAAGTTCATATGTTAAAAATATCCACCATATAGTGGCATCTGTAGCATAATAAAGCATCTCCTATTTTATAATTTAATCTCACTGAAAGTGACATTAAAGTGCTATTGGTGAGAGAAAGAAACAGAAAAATCTGGTACTGCAAAAGAAATAAAGTTCAGTAGTCTGGAAATCAGAAATAGGCATGAATAAAGAAGGCAAAAGAGAGAGAAACAATACAAAAACCAAGAGAAGAGCACTGCATTTTAATCCAGTTCTTAATACAAAGTCATGCCTCAGTGCACAGATGGCCAGGAGCAATAAAAGAATACTGGAGTCAAAAGCACAGGACCACACCTTTGTATTCCTTCCCCCAAAACACACACACACAAATCTTATTTGAGACTGCAGGAGATGAGGCTTTGACTCTGCCAGCAGCAGATAGAAACCCCGCTGAGTGATGGCTTCAGAGTGGAAACCAGAAACACCAGAAAAAAATCCTCACCAAGGTTTTTAGAGTGGAGGAGATAATTTAGGTTAAAAATCATCCTCCTAAATACAGCAAATGCAGCAGCTGTTTGCTGGGAGAAGGTGAGCTGCACTCAGTGCAGAGATGTGACCAGAGCCCCCTGGAATCAATGGAAAGCCCTGCTTGGCCACAGTGCCAGGGAGGCTGCAGGGTTGTAAAAGTGTCCCTCTGTTCAGCTCAGCATGTCTGGAGAGACAGAGCTTAAGACAGGACTCTGCAATAAACAGTTTAAGGAAAAGGTTGACAAAAATTGCCGTTCTGAGGGGCTGGGAACACGGACAATTCACCTTAAAGCTTTGTAACAGCTGCTCTGCCCAGGGATGACAAATGCCACCTCCTCTGCTGAGAGATGGAGAGAGAGAAATCAAACTTGTCAGCTGCTTTTACTGTGTAATGCTGCTTTCCAATCTTTGAAAAATATCAGATATTAAGACAAAGTTGTGGGGAGAATGTGAACAGGCATTCTGAAATAGAATTATCCAGAAAAAATGTTGAAGGTATTTTAAAGTACCCTGAGAGGTATACAACTCTCACACAGCAAGGAGAGAGAAAAATAACAGCTGATAGAAAACTTGTTCTGTGTTCCTCTGGCATTGTAAAATAAAATAGAACCTGCAGGAAAATGAAAGTCAGGGTATGAGATGTGATTGCTGTCAGACTTGGCACCCAAATGTTAAGTTTTTGGGAACTCTAAAAACAATGGATACAATAGGTGAATTTAGAAATGGAGGGAAACAGAGGGAAGTAAAAGGGAAAAAAAAAACCTGAACACATTTTCAAAAACAGTACAGGATGTTGCAAGATAAACCTCTGGTGTAAATGTCATTTAATACTTCTTCACCTTATTTTTTTTCCCTATATGTTAAATAAACCTCTGTTTTTCCACTACATCCCCCATTGCTGTAAGGGGACACTGTAGATCTGGACTGTAGCTGCACCTTGGTTTTAGCCTTTAAGAATGTGAATATTTCCTTCCTGTTTCACTTAGCTCCCCCACATATGACAGTCACAGTATCAAAATACCCACTTACAACCCCTGTGTGCAATAACCCTGAAATGGTATTTTTGTACAAAAATATTTATATTTATACATTAAATATATTTATATATTCTACAAAACCTCATTTCTATACATAACTCTCTATTGAGAGCTTTCCTACACCTAGAAGTTATTTGAATAACCATTTGATGTGTATGTAAAACTTTCTCAACTGCTTATTCACAGGGATGATTTTGGTTTACCTTTGCTCTGTTTAACAGCAGATAATCCTTCAGGAGAGGCAGGATCTGTGCCTGATGCACAGGACCCTTTCCTCCTTTATGGATTCATCCCTGGCATAGGTATGGCAGTGGGGACAGGCCAGGGGCAGCCCTGACTGCTGCTCTGTCACTGCCTGGGCAGGCTGTGCATTGCCAGGCATCCCTCGATGATGTTTTTGTAACTCCACAACTCAGGGAATTCAATACAGGACTTTCAGGCTCAGCCTGGCAAAACCCAGAAGGAACACCACACTGGGCTTTCTGCGGTTTTCATGGAACTTTGGCAGCATTTGCCATCCACCCTGGTGCAAGGTGAAGGCTTTCTTGGTGTTTCATGTTTTGAAAAAAAATGAGGGAACTGTTTTTTGGCTTTTTAGTGGCTGTTTGTTGTTTTTAATTTGAGAATGCAGACTCCAAGATGAAAGTAGCAGATAAAGGATTATAAATAAGTGCCCTTCATACTTGCAATTAAAA
Source organism: Passer domesticus (assembly GCF_036417665.1). NCBI lineage: Eukaryota > Metazoa > Chordata > Aves > Passeriformes > Passeridae > Passer > Passer domesticus. Next base: position 13,864,681 of record NC_087485.1, on the reverse strand, counting down.
TACCAGTAAGAGTGAGTGCTAGCAGGGGCGGGTTTTCTGACAGGGATAATCACACTGGCTGTTAATCTTTCTGCCCCCAAACCAAATATCCCCTGCCTCAGTAACTGCAGTTTTGCTGCCTACCCAGCCAAATACATATCCAGCACCTGTTGCATTAAGAACATTTAATATGTTGAACCTTTCCAAATCTACCTGCATATTTCCCATTTCCAGAAGGAACTAAATCTTCACATCAGAGAGAAGAAAATGTTCCTTCAGAGGTAAACTGCAGCTTCTGTCCCTACCCGTACAAGGTGGGAAAAGGCACAGCCTTTACTTATGTTTGATGGAGCTGCATAATGCATTTTGTGGTGTGAAAAGTTTCAAACCTTTCAGACCATTTTGTATTTATGATGCAGGTCTTTGCTGTACCAAAAAAAGGCATCTGAGGTGATGTAAAATAATGCCTTTCTTGTTAGACTGCAGCAGAAGCCTTCCCTACTCACTCTCTGCAGCAATTTACTTTTAGTTTGCCATTAGGATAATTTTTTTTTTTCCTCAGAATGGAGCCCAGGAAATTTTTCAAGGTGACACAGGATGATGTTACCAAAGAAAAATTTTGTCACATGTTTTGTAAAGGACAATTTCTTTTGCAGCCTGAAATACCACTTGCTTCTTGTGACAGTGTTAGTAAATCCTGGACTGAAGATCTCTGAAGTTATCCTTTAACTTTTTTAGAGGACTGGGTCTCAGCTGAAACCCAACCATTGAAATAGCAAATAATTAAAACCAACCAAACAAAACCTCCTAGCTTTTGAGATTGGTTGTTACTGTTAATATTTTATTATAGGGGGAAAACACCATCGGTGTTTGGGAGCCAATGGTCAAGAGAAAAATATTTGAAAGTAATTAATTTAAAAAGACTCACAGGCTCTGTATAAGTCAGAATTATTGCACAGGTGTGTTTAACAGATCCAAATTTTACTACTCTGGCTGCAAGCACTGAATCAAATCCATTTCTACCTTAAATTGCCCCTATTTCAGAAAAGCAATTCATCCCACACTCAGTAAGGGCTAATATTGTAATGTAAATAAAAGTACCCAGAGGGAGAGGAGATAACAGAACTGGTTCCCACAGACTCCACCAGTGACACACTCAGGAAGAGCCCCAGGAAAAGGCCAGGCAGAGAGCTGCTGGCAAGATGAGCAGCATGATCTCCTGCTTTACCTCTGTGAGCAGAGCATCTTGGAGAACAATTCTTAGTAAATAATTTGCTTTATGGGTGAGGAGAGAAGCCTGGGCCTGGAAATCTCCGGGAGGTTTCCCTCCTCCTCCTCAGCTACAGCACAAAGCTCAGAAAGTTCATACCCACCTAATTCCTGTGAGAAAGCACGATCATTTCATGAAAACACTGCTGCAAGGACTTCTACAGGTACACACAGTTATTTTTGTTCCTTAGAATACTGTAACTATTAACAAACCAATTATTTAAACTAACAGAGTACTTGGTTTTCTGGTGCTGTTTATTTTATTGTATTCAAACAGGAAAATGACATTTCAAGGATCAACACTTTATTATAAACTAATACCTTTCCAAGTAACTGAGGTTCTCCTGTAATTCCCAACCTGGCTCTCACTCTGACTGAAAGGCTGAGTTAATTTCTCAGTGGAAAAGCAGTTGAGAGAGGGATAGGAGAAAAAGAAAGAAACCTGAGATAAGGCTTTATAAACTTGAATTCTCTTCTAATTTGGTAAAGGCAGATTGAGTGACATAATATGAATTTGGACATTTCTGAAGAAATTGTTTTGTTGAAATCTTTGTGGAAAAGTTTTATTTTATGATAGCTTACGGGGAGAGGAAGACCCAGCATTCCAGCAGCCACACAGAGCCTGGGAGCCTCACTTCCCACGAGTCAGCATCACCAGGGCCAGGAGATTAAATTTAGAATTTAGAGTTCTGCCCTCAACATACAGGGTCAGATTTAAGCCCTTAGTAAATGTGAACCTTTTCACACACTATTATTGAAAAAGGTCTTCTTCAAAAATTATCTGGAAAAAATTAGTGCCTGTCCTACACCTTCTGGGGACATAATGAAAGGCTTTCAGAGAGCTTCACTTGTCTGGCAGAATCTTTCTGAGAAACTGAAATGTTTGCATTCTCCGTTGAATTGGGCCCATGATAGAAGACTGCTGTGAGTTATTTTTTTGCTATGAGGTTTTTTTGTTGTTGTTGTTGTTTTTTGTTTGTTTGTTTGTTTTTTGTTTGTTTTTTGGGGGTTTTTTTTGGTAGCTCTATTTATTGATTTTATAACTCATCTGAAGTAAAAGGGTAAAGGGTAGAGTTCTGTGTCCCAGGAAAATGCACTATGAGTGACTTTCAAATGCAGCTGAACTAAACTATCACCAGTGTAATATATGTCAGACCATAACAAATATACAATATGATAAACCACTGATCATAACTGTACATTGCCACGTGTAAATCACCTTCTGCAAAATGCTCCTATTCACATTTTTCTTTCACCTAATTTTCTTAAGGATACCTTTATGTACAACACTACTGTAAATTACTTTTCCAGTTCAGCTTTTTAATTACTTAGAATAGAAATCAGATCTTATTTCTAAAACAAGTCTTATTTACAATTGCTAACTGGGAAAACAAGAGACCAAATTTGATCTTTTAATGCTATCAGCTCAATTTTCTGCAATCTAAGTTAAAAAACCTGTACACTTTCAAACTGAACTGCTGCAGAAATTCTCTGCCAAATGCAGGATGCTGCAGAGCAAGGTTTTGCAGCCTTCTGTCAGGTTTCTGGGAGCTGGAGCACAGTCCCTGCAGCTCCCATGCAGCCTGGAGTGTGCTGCTTGCTGCTGGGCAGCAGCTGTACCAAGAGTGCTGTTATATAGAAGATAGGTAGAGAGATAAATAGAGAGAGAAAGAGAAAATGAAAAGGCTTTTTTCACTGACACACCTTAGAGCAGACCCTGAGCAGCTCTAAGTTATGGTGTGGTGTAGCAACGACAGCACAGTCATGCACCAGTCAGGCTGAATTTCTACCAGTTTGATCAAAAGTTGTAGAAGATTTCTGTTGCACTGCACACAAGCCTCTGATCAGCCTGCCTTGGCAGCCCCCTGGCCCTGCAGGCTCGTTTACCCCCAGATTCAGTTTGTAGTTGGTGCACACTCCTCTCTCCATCACAGCACTCCTGGCACCACATCACACACGTGAAACATGCTCACAGCTAAACTATTGTGACTTTAACACACTTTCCCCTGTTACAACAACTTCAATCAACAATCAAGGTTTCTTTGTAACTTTTGTTGTTTGCATTATGTGGCATTTTAATTCATTGTATACTAATTCCAGTTCTGCATTAGTTGTATGTTTCTGCACAGTAATTAACTAATCACTATGTCACTCCCTCTCTATTATGAATAACCTCATTAATTCCAGTCTGAAAGCTTGGTGCCTGCTGCCATTGCTATCAATTTTCTTGGTTCTTTCTGCTGCTTCTTGACTTATAATCAAATATGAAACTCATGTATTTTTAAATACTCTGTCTTCTGTTTCTCCCACTGAAAAATTCATTGTGCTATCAAGCCCTTTAAAATAATGTTTATTCATTATGCATTTCTTTGCTAGGCAATCAAGAGCTGTTACAATAAAGTGTGTGACTTGCTCTCTCCATGGCAGCGCTTCTGCTGTGTCAACATCTCCATTTTAATCCTAAGTTTACTAGAAATTAGAATTTAGATCTAAAATTTAGCTGCAAGGTTAAAGGCACCACCAGACATCTTCACATGGGAGGAAATGTCTTGATTATTACAATTAATCATTTGGGCATTTTTAGGTTATATTTGTGGGTAGGAACTTGCAGGCAACTCAGCAATGGCAGCAGAGCTGTGCTGGTGTGGCTGGCAGGTCAGACCTGGCCCGTGGGAGCAGGAGCTGGGAGATGCCCACAGCACAGACTCACATGGTGGCCAGGGTGCACAAGCTGTTAAACCAGTCACACACAGCTCTGAGCAACTGCTCTGCTGCTGCAGCCTGGCAACTCCTAAGTGCAATGCTTAGATTCAACATTTGCTCAATCAAGGCCCTGCTCCTCTAAAAATATTTCTTTAAAACAACTTATATTTCACACAGTCTGTTCATAGAGTACCCTCCTGTCTTTCTTATGCTCAAAGGCAACAAGAGGCTTGAACATATATATATTTCCAATAGAGACAACAAACTGAGATGCAAAAATGTGTGAGCACTTTTAAGGACTGGATGGGAACTCTAATGATTCTGCATGTGCACAGTCCTAATCCAAACCCACTGCAAAGTCAGCTGACGTAACTCTAGTCACTATTTTTTAATTAAGGATTAAAGTACCACTTTCCAAACACAGATAAATGCTTATAATGCTAAATGGTAACTCTAGGGGGCAAGAGGATGGTTCTCTGCTGTTACAAGTTGCTGCAGTGCAATGTAATTCAAAGGGAGAATGTGTACCTACAACAGCTAAAGGACTGCTGCAAATTTTGTAAAGGAAAAGGAAGAGGAATTGTAAAAGTTATGCTGGAGTCCAGGAAATGTATTAAGGTGTATATTCATCCTTTATGAAAGACACATTTGGTGTCCAAAGTATTTTCACATTAAATATATATATATATAAACTACTAAACTAAGCTAACAAATAATGAATAAAATCCTGAAAAGTTTATCTGGAAATTTTGGAGTGGTTTGATTACAAAAACTTTAATTGCTGCCTCTTTCAGAAAGGAAAAGAGGCCCCTCTGCTGAGAGGCTGCTGCTCTTGAATGGCCTGGCTCCAGGGCTGCTGAAAACATACAGCAACTCCTGTTCCTGCACAGCACCATTTATCCCAACACATATTTGTACAATGGACCATAATGGTCTGTTTGCTCTCTCACAGTCCATTAAGCCACCCCTAAATGTGTGGTTTGGGTGTGCAATGAGAGGAGATTTCACTGCTGGTGCTATTTCGGCATCTGCTCCTGTCCCAGCTACCACCACTGCCCTCATTTCTGCCTCAGATGCTGCTGCTATTACAGACACCCACCCCTTTTCCATGTGCCTTTAGAGCTGCCTTTTTATGCACGTCCAACGTTTTCTGCTAGTCTGGTTGAATATTTCTGGTTTTCCCTCTCTTTTTTACTGGTTTTGCCACTTGTATGAACTTATTTCTTGAACTGATCCCACTGGAAGCCTTTATCTCTATGGATATCAGGTGTAATTTTGTTCATATTAAGAACTGGCCCCCAACACCACCACCTCTTAAAGTTCAACTGAACCCACAGTTGTAATTCAGAAAGGTCATAGTTTTTTGTTGTTTTTTTTTTTAAAAACCATTGTTTCCCACTGCGTAAATAGACTAAATACTAAATACTCCTTCAGCAGGAAAGGGGAAATGCAGATATATGAAGGAAGCAAAGGGGGAAATGCAGATATATGCATAGCTATATATTCATGTAAAGAAAAGAATGCTCTGGAAGCTGAGAAAGTTGCAATAAGTGAGTTATTAATGTCTATAATTAATGAATTGAGTCCGTGGAGGCTCCTCATTAGCCTGTTCCAGGCAGTGTATTCTGGACACCTGAGGTGGTGCTGGTGCTGAAGGCAGCTCCTGCCTTCTCGTGGTGGCACTAAATGAGAGGTCACAAAGAGGGAACCATAAATATCCATCATCCTCTCCCTCCCCCTTCCACAGGGAGAATTAAATTGTCACTAAGGGTGACACGTAACTGATTGTGCAGGACAGCTGATTAACGTTGTGCCAGGATAAATAAGGCAGTTTGTGGCTCTCCACACCACCACAGCAGGTTCCCTTCAGGTTTAGCTGACATCTCTCCATCACTTATAACTATTTCATTTGGGAGAGGCAGGGGACAGGGAATGTCTTTAACTAGGACCACAGAGACTGCATGAAGGAGTATGTGGAGCAGAAAAGATGGCATACCATCAATTCACAGCAAATTCACCCTGATTTCTTCAACAGAAAACCTTTAGACTCCATTTTTAAAGGGAAACTCAGACAATGTAGAAAAGAAGTCACTTTGAAACAGTGATAGTTGCATCTCCATGCCCCAGCCTAATCTGTGCCCTGCAGACAAAGTAAGAATCCAGACTGCCACAGGGTTGTAGGAAAGCAGACTTGCAAGCATTTCCATGACTTATGTCCCAGCTCTCCAGACTTCAACACACCCAGGGATAAACTTGCACGATCACCACTCCCCCTGAACGCAGCCTGCCCAAAATGATCTCTATCAAATTAATTTAAAAGAAATACAAATGCTCATATACTTAACAGCCAGGAACTGCAGAAACACAGTGTGTGAGAATTGTCTGGTGTGTGGGGCTAACCTGTACATTTTGGGAACCAAGGCACACTCTGTGTTTGCACCTGGGCCATCTGCATAAGCTCTTCATTTTTAAAACATTAGGTTTATAATTAGGCTGCTGTTAGGAATAAGGCTGGCTGCGTGATGTGCCATAAACTTTACTGCCCTTTAAGGCTCAGAACAAAACTTTTATGTTCATTGAACTGCTTCAAAGAAAACTGATCCCATATCTACACACTGTAACTACTGTGTTCAATGAAAGAATAACACTGGGAAAGCACTACAGGATTTGCAAGAACTTTCACCTGTGTAGGTTTGCCTTAAGGCAAGTTATTTAGAGCAATTTGTTGTGTTTATTGGAATAAGAGAGTATCCCACTTTATAATCTCTCAGCAAACCTGGGTTATCATGATTTGAAGAAGTAATAGTGTTGCTACAACTGATTGTTACACATGATTAAATTAGGGTTCCTACATCAGTCAACTCAAAGCAAAGTTAAGGGCAAAACTTGATAGGGATTAGAAAAACTCATGGTTTGAATTTAGTTTGGGAAAACAATTTACTATTACTAGTTTTGGATCCAGGTCCTATTTCAGTTCAACTGCAGGCTTTATAAACAGAGACAATTGAGAAAAACAAATGTCGCTTTCTCTAACTCAAGTCTTTCTCAATACTTACATGAGACACACAGAGCAGCCTCCCGGTTTTAGACTGGATCCATATCTATCCTAAATAATCCACCATTTACATCAATCTTGCTAAACGGTTTGCCTGTTTGTCTGCCAGTAGCCTTTCAAATTAAATTTCAACACAGTAATTGTTTCTATTGACACTGTGTGTCTTGGCTCTGGGGAGGGGAACTGACATCATCTGTTTATTAAAAAAAACTCTGATGGCATTTTTCTCAGCATAACTGAGTTTGAAATTCTTCACCTCTTTTTATGTCAGCTCCAAATATTTTCTGATGAAAACCTTGAATGAACAGGATATAGGCAGGGAAAAATGGGCAGACAATGCCCCTGAACAGGATCTGTGCTTGTTCTGGTGAATCTTCACACAGCACCTCACAACACAAGGTGCAGCTCTGGCAGCTCAACAGAAAAGAACAGGCAGCAGTGGAGTGACAAATCATTGGAATTCACTTTCATTCCTGGGAATGAGCACAGCATGGGCAGGTCACAGCAAGGCCACAGACGCAGCTCCTGGCTGCCCCATTTCCTGTGCTCTCCCCTTCCTCCAGACCGGGGTTGACTTTGAAGTCTCTTGTGTGAAACTTTGCCTGCCAACCACGTTGTGTTTCTGTGAAAGGAGTTATATTCTTCTGCACTCAGGCCATGGCAGGCTGGAAACAGGCTGGGAGCTGGGCATGGACAACTGGATTTGAATCCTTTAGCACAGAGACCTTATATATCCTTTCCTAAAAAAATAAAAAAAATCCCACAAGGAAAAGACAAATCTCCACAGATCTACAGATACAGTGGATACAAGTGAAACATCATCAGTTTGGCCTAGAGTTGATGGGACTACATCTCCCCAAATGGAGCAGGAATGACAGAAGCATTAAAGCATGAAGGTAGTGAAAATGTGACAGAGAAATACATCACTGAATTTTGTGCTCCTCTCCTATCCAGGACACCATTGATGGTGTTTGCTGCAATCCTGCTGTGTCCATTTACAAGAGATGTCAGTTCTTTGGTGACCTGTATAATAACTTATTATCAGAGACAGCTAACACTTTAAACAGAATTAAGACTGCCCACAGCAAGCCAGAGGTACATATCAGATAATTATGGACCTGCAGATCTCAGAATCAAGCAGAAGATGGGTTGGAGAGCCTCAGATGATATGCTGAACCACAGTACCAAGGCAAAAAGTACTTGGAATAACAGTTTCAGTACAATTGCTGCCCCACATTCCCCTTTCTTTTTTCTTTCATCCTATAATGAAGATGTGCACTTTTGTTTTGCTAGAAAACACACGTTGTTATGTCTGCTTGCTTTTTCTATCAATAAACTTGTCAGAAAAAAAACATTTCAAAATAATTTTGGCAAACAGTGAGATGCAGAGAACCAGGTAAATGGGTTATTTTTGGACAGTAGGTTATCAATTGAAATAAAGTTGATTTGAGGTAGAAAGGATCAGTTGGGAAACAGTATAGGAGGTAGGCTAAACACTAAGCATTCCCCTTCTGGAGCTTGTCTTCACTGAACTGCTCCTTCCAGGTTCAAGTCAGTCCAACTCAGTCAGCCAAGCGCAGCTCTGGATTCTGTCAGCAGCTCGGTACAGCTGTGTTAACTGATGATGAATTGCATAAACTCCCAGCTGCAGCCTGCAGTTTCACATCATCAGCTGTCCCAGCCTTGGGCACAGTCTAATTAACTTGCTCTTGCTGGTCCTAGCTAGGCAGGGTCCTATTGTCACCTTATGATAAATTCTAGACTGATTTCGTCCTTAATCTGGATCATTAATGCTGTTTTTGAAAGCATTTAAACCAGCAAAAACCTAAGGCAGCATTTTGCTACTGGATGGGAGTAAAATAAAGCAGCAAATTCAGACTCTGGCTCGCTCATAACCTTTGGGTTTTTCCCATAATTCTATTTTTATAATCTTTGATGCTAAATAAATATGAAATCCCTATAGAGTGCTATAAACTTCCAATGTGATTTCAAAGAACACATTCAAACACCACAACATTATTAGGTGCTAAGGTTACAGATTCTTTTTAAACCTCAGTTCTGAGGTCAGTCTGTAGAGCTTTAGGGCTGGATAGAGAGAACAGAGAGACTTTTCTTGTTACCATCTAAATCTCACCACAGATCATTTGTGCCCACACTGTTAAAGTGCCTGCAGTACCTGCACTGCTCTTTATGGGTATTATTCAGAATGCAAAGTGACTTTCACCCACTTCTCTCTGGCTTACAAAGGTCAGATTTGTAAAACTTGCCAACTTGATTGATATCCTGGTGTCATTTTTTATAAATGGCTTTGTTGATAGTCGTTGCCATTTGCAGTGGCAGTGGAAGTTTTTTTCCATATTACTGAGAAAGCTGAAGCATGCACCAAGAACTAAACAATGACCATGTCCATCCACGTCTGCCTTGAGGAAGACCTGATGTCCTTCCTGAGAGAAGCCACAGGTGTAAGGAGTGTCTCAGGCTGGGGACAGAGTTACCACTTAGGGATCAGATTTTCCTTTCAGGAAGGTGACCCAAAACCTGGCAAGCAGCAACCTGAAATGTTCCCACAGGATTTTGGACGCTTGTTGCATATTTCCAGCCAGGGAATCATGCAGAGAGGCTTCCTGCTGCACCAAAAAAACCAACCCTCTGGCCAGGTACTGGGAGTGTATCCAGTGGGGCTCCTGCTGAACACAGAATGTGGCTCTGAATTTGCTGCTCAGCAGTGGGAACATGCCCAGCTCCTCTGGCTCCTCTTGAGCTCAACTGAATCATTACCAACACCAGCACAGAAGATTGTGGCAAAATGCTTCCTCTCACTGGAAAATGCAGATTTATTGAAAGCACATTCTTGCAAGGCCATAAATCTGGATCATCTTGCATAGAAATATGTTCATATCTAAGATAAAACTTCTGGTCAGCATGAGATCTGGGAATATTCACATATTCCCTGTGTTTATAAGAAAAGAGATACCTGAGGTGAAGCACAGCCCTCACCCCATTTTGTGTTGTTCAGCATGGACACATGAACCCATCTGTTCTTTGTCTCAGCAGGTATCCCAAGGCATAAATGAATAGTGAGGGAAAACCCTCCTCATTTCTTTTGGTTATGAAATAAGATTTTTTATTTTTAACATTTTTTATTGAGTCTTGAGAGAAAGCTACACATTCCCAAAAGTCAATCAACGTTAAAAACATTATGCATTCAGAAAAGTACTATTTCAATAAGCTGAGAAGGTCAGAAAGAAAACATTTTTTACAACTTTACTGCAGTTTTAAACTCTAGGAAGATATCAAGACTTACCTAGGAAAGGCTCATTTACAACCTCCATAGATAATGCTTATAACAAAATTCTGACATTCTTTATACTGCTCATTGCAGGATTTGAACAAAGCAATCTCTCATACACCCAAAATCAGTCCCAAACTTCTGCAGAAGATGTGGTTAGATAAAATTTTAATAGATATAAAAATGCTAGAGGTCTCAACAAATTGCCTGTGTTCTAGAGGAGGATTCTTTTGAAATCTGCTCTTTCCTACTTTCACTTGTACCTTATGTCTGCTAGGCCTGTGTATGAAAATGTGAGGAAAAGATGCAAAAAGGTTCAGAAGATGCTCAAGCTAAGTTGGAAAGTAAATGTCATAAGACAAAGAGGTAAAAATAAATGCATTTCAGATGTAAAGTTACATATTCTCTTAACATGACATTAATTCAAAAACTGACTGCCATTAGACTGAAAAGCAAGTCTGTCTTTTCTCTCTAATCCTGGAAAGGTTTTTTCTATTAATATGTTGTACTTTTTTTCTAAGCACAGTCTCAATGCAAGGGTTCAGCCTTGTTCTGTTTAAATGCCCTTCTGAAGTTCTTTATTCCACTTTATTGCCTTCAGAAATGGGATGAACAGCACTGAAAAAGCCAGAAAATTATTCTGGACATACCTTCTAGCTACAGATGTTCTCTAATATTTCCCAAACAAGCAAAACAACAACTGAAGCTCCATTTCACCCATGACTACTTTTCAGCAATTTTCTGGTGCAATCCAGAATTGTTTATTTTACATTTTTTTTTGAATAACAGAAGCGTGTAGCAATAGTTGCTTATAAGTTCCACAGTTTCACTCCAGAGAGGTCTTTTGGGCTTCCCTTCGAGAAAAATGACCACCAAGAACAAAATCACTTGAGGATTATTGTCACTAATTTGTCATTCTCTTTTCATTTGTAAAATTCAGGATGCTAACAGCTAGCTAGACTATATACCCTCATACCTCACTCTGATTTCATAACCACATGCAGACATAAATTTTGTCTTTGTTTAGGTGTATCATTGATTGCTCCTCTCACTGCAAACTGCAGCCCATGGCTGCTGTCAGGCTAAAGGTGCTGCACCAGAATATCTGTATTAAATGTACACAGCAATTATTGCATGCATTTCATCACTGTTGACTTCAACACAGCTAATTCTCATTAAGATGCCAATCTACTGAGTCACAGCAATTAGAAGGAAGAAAGTTTGTGACTCAGGAGCATGTTCTGATTGGGTGCTGTAATGTTTATTTGGGACAGGACTGGGGTCATTCTCCTCAGTGCCCCCAGAGCCATTTAGAGCTGTACCTCTGCAATGCTGTTGTGCATCCAAAGGGAAATGTGCCTATTATGACAGAGTTCTAGGAAATATTTTCTTGGTTTATGTGTTTTTCCATGGAATTATTCCTAACATATTCCCTATTCTACTCACAGAAAACCATGGTTTCAGGAAAAGCAAAAACCAAAACAAAATCAAAACAAACAAAAGAACAATCTTATTTCATAACCAAAAGAAATGAGGAGGATTTTCCCTCTATTCATTTATGCCTTGGGATACCTGAAAAGACAAAGAACAGATGGCTTCATGTGTCCATGCTGAACAACACAAAATGGGGTGAGGGCTGTGCTTCACCTCAGCTATCTTTTTTCTCTGGTCTTTTTAGGGCCAGTACAATATGACTGTGCTTCACGATGGCAGCAGAACCAGCAAACAGCATCTGCCTCTCCAAAGTTTGTCAGCCCCATCCCACACCTTTGAGAAAGAACCAGGGCTTCACAGAATCCCAGCCAATGTTTCAGCCTCAGTGTGCTCTATATTTAAACTGAAAAATCATTATCTATTGTTATCATTAAATTGTATCCCTTCTGGAGTCAATAGCTTGTCTTTTTCAAGGAGAAAAGCAGAGAAACTTATAATCAAGGCAAGAGGCTGCAGAGGTGGATGCTTCACTGTATTATGGACTTCATTTAATTAAAGTCTCTTAACCTGCTCTTAATCAAAGCAAATGGCAAGTGGCATGCTCAGCAGATGGATACAGCTGTGCATAACAACCATGCAGGTGTTTAATTTTATATTTGGCAAGTACAGCAAGCAGCATTCAAACATTTGAAGAGGAGGGGGTGGTTAGTGAGGAAGGGTTTCCAAGACACATTTCACTGGAAAAGGGAGATTATTCTGCCACTATTAAGTTACTCAATCAATTTCACTAGTTTTGTGTTAAGTCCCAGTTTAAATTACAGGGGCAGATGAATAATCAGTGAGGCTTTCCAGAGTAATCCCTCTCTCCTGCTCCTCCACCCCCACATTTTTTTAAAGGCTAACACTACTTAAGTGCAGGTTTCTGTCTTCTCAGACACCCAAAGAAGTTCACTTTTTGTGTGCCTTATTACCAATACAAAAGACAATAAGTGAGCCAGAAGTGACAAATAAAACACATTGCAGGTAGAAATTTACACCTGATGAAGCCAGGAGCTCCAGAAACCTGTGAAAGAGGCAGTGAGAGAAAGAAACCCACAGAACTTTCCAAAGTGCAAATCCAGAAAAGTAATTACAGAGATTGTCACAAAATAAGAGAGAATTCTGAGTATTCATTTTCACTAGAAGTCTAGTGTAATTAAAATGAAAAAACAGTAATTCAGAACAAAGCCAAGGAAGGCTAAATTTTACATTTCATTAACATCAGTTTTCCCCTGCACCCCCCATAATTCCCAGAATGATTTACCTGCAAGAACAAAATTGATTAAGGCCAGGTAAATGAAACACAGGCAAAATAGCAAGTATTTGGCATCTCCTGTATTAATTATACCAAAGGAAGAAATTTTGGCAAGGGTTCAACATCACAGCTTAAAAGGAAATGTTACTGAAAGGTAAAAGTGGCAGTGCCATCATCTGCATCAACAGGTATTACCCAGGCATTCAGCACAGCTACAGACAAGGAAGGAGGCAGAACTGGATGAGGCAGAATATGCAATTTCAAAACATGTGAGTCAGTGTTGGTGTTAAAGTGATTCAGAGACTGCCACGATTATTTTTCCACTCATTTTCACTTACTACAGTAGGTTAGCTTAAAATAGATTACACACTTTCATAATATTTCTTTCCCACTTGTTCCCCTGATATGCTGTAGTCTTTCAAATTAAAATAGAAATATCCATCAGATTCCCTCTGTGTTTTTGCATGCACAGAAAGAAGTTCAAATATCCTTGTTTAACAATCTGAATATAAAGAGGAAAGGAGCTGCTTAAGAATTCCTTCCATCAGTATTTCTCAGACCTACTGAAAATACAACCCAGCTTTTGGCTCTGTTTCCATCTGCCTGCAAACTCTGAGATAGCTGGTAGAATATTTTGAACACTTTAAAGCTTTTTCTGCTCGTTTCCAGTTCCTTTGGCATTCTTCTATTGTCTTCAAGAAGTGGGACACCCCACAGCTGGAGAAACAGTGGCTTGGATAAGCATCACATTCAGAGCACACAGAATTTTAACACAGAAATTACTCAACAGGCTCCTTGTACTAAGCTGGAGGCTTATAAACATATGGAATCTTTCTTATGCAATAAAAGAAATATTTATTTTGCTTTCAGTCAGATTAATTGTCAATCCACCCAATTCCATAAGAACTTCAGGTGCTCTAGGAACCCTTTATGTGACTGTGATCTCCATGGTAAGAAATGATACACCAACCACCCAGAACCCTCTAACAAGTCCTGTGCCAAGAAGTTTAACAGATCTTCAGGTGAACTGCCAGAAGATCAAGTTCTGAGAGCACTGCTGTGAAAAACTCCCTTTTTCTGGCTTCAGTTTTGTGGCATTTGCATTTTTACTTTGATATGTCTGAAGCTGAAAAGCCCAGGGCTTGAAAGACCTCTTACCAGTTCTCCTGTTCTAATAGCCAGATTTCAAACAAATAAAGATGAGTGAACACTCTTTTCCCAAAGAAAACAGATCAAATCAATTATCAGCAGCTAGTTTGTTACACAGATGACAGCAATCTATGAAACTACCATCCAATAGTGGCTTCTTTATCTACCAATGATGCAAAAAAGATCATTCTCAGGTTTCAAAATACCTAATTTAGCTGAAAAATGTCTTGCTGCTGTCTCTGTTGAGGCAAGGATCACAAGGTGGCATGTTTGAAGGCTGCACCCATTTTCAGTGGCACAGAGCTCCTCCAGGAACTGACTGGAGCCACCCTGGGCACCCACTGGCATCTCCCACAGAGCAAGATTATTAGTGCAACCAATTTCAATGATTAGAAACACCCTAAACTTTTTCTAAGTATTTCTGGTTTAAAATTTGTCAAAGATAATTGCCTGGATAGTTTTGAAGGGCAAGTTTTTAATGGCAAGCATGTTCAACACAGAGAAGTAGTTGGGAAAGGGGAAAATTAAAATAATAAAGTAACTTGATATACCTATCGTCTGCAGCATAAATGAGGTCCAAAGCACCATTATACTCAAAGCACATACATGTGAGAAAAAGTTATAATTCATCACACATTCCTTAAAAACATATTATTCAGCATTTTGGTTTACAAAACTTTTTCTGTTCTGTTTCTGCAAGCATAACATGATTTTGTTAAATATTTAAAGGTTTCCTTCTCAGCAATAAGCAAATACTGTATTTGTATAGCAGATGAAACACTAGTTATACCTTGGAGAATTACAAATATAAACAGAAAAAGCATTCAGGTCAAAATAAAAACAAAATTAGAGCCTAAAATGTTTGTGGGAAACAACACAATTTGTATTTACCTAATTCATGTAGAATTAAAGCAGAAGCAGCTGTGTATCCAAAGCTAGCTTTTATGACAACATATACTTCCATAAATAGTTTTAATGATAACATATCTGACCAGCTAAACTGTTCTAGCCATATTTGCATTTCAGAGTGATTATTTTTTGCAGCTAGCATATTAATTTCCTTAAAATTAATAATTTATTATGTTTTTTTCATTTCTCCCTTGTGTATATTTTCAAGAAAATGATGTCCTAAGGCTTGAATAATTGCCAGCCAAATATTCAGCAGCTACCTTGATCTTTGCTCAAGCTACACGTACATGTGTGTGTGTTATCAGAGCTTCCCAGGATTTTCTCCAGCAGACAATGTTAGATAAGACTAGAGAATAAAGTTACAAGCTGATTCAAATTCTTTTAGAATCACTGTGATTCAAGGTTTTGATAGCAACAATATGCAGTTGTATGGGGGCTTCTCTTTTGATCTCTGCAGATTATTTGGGTCTATAATTTCCAACTCCATTCTGTAATTTTGTCACAGACAGTGGCAGAGGCAGGTCAAACACAGCTAAGGTGTGAAACAGGGCTGCAGTCAATGAAACAGGGCTGCAGTCATGGCAAGCAACATTCCACGTTTAAGAAAAGTAAATTGTGATGACTCCAGCAGATGCTGCTGTTTTCAAGGGGCATTTCAGGTTTGGTGCTGGCACATCCCTTCTGTCCTGGCAGCAAAGCTCCTCCACCACTGCCCCCACAAAGAGGAGCCCCAGCCTCTCACCCCAGGGGCTCCTCCACTTGGGATCAGCAGGAGCAGCCACAGATGGAGCAGCAATTGATGGGGTTTCCACACTGTTTTTGACTGGAAGTGCATTGTACTTTCGGTTGAAATTAAGGGAAAAGGCAAGGGGAAAAAGACTAGAAAAGGCTAATACAATAGCTGGTCTTCTAGTCAGCAGATCAAGGGGCATGAACTCTCTGTTCTTGATATTTCTGTGTTCCACTCAAAGCTGCTTGGTTTTGTGCTTAGAGCAAAATCTATGGAAAGTGCCTTTAAATGGCCACATTTGGCAATGTAATTTTTCCATTTGCTCCTCCTGTTTGGTTCTGGGCAGAAGCGAAGCCAGGCTCAGCAGAGCTGAGGGAACAGGCAGTCAGAGGGAATGCTGAGTGCTCTGTGCCCCCCTGAAGCTCTTCTGTCCCAATGAGCTGCAGTGGCAGATCCACCAGGGATCTGAAGGAGCACACAGGAACAGAGTCCCACTCCCACTGCTGGTGCAGGCTTTGTGGCACACTGATAAACACAACGTACTGGGGAAAAGACCTATTGTCCATAAAGGGACATTTATGTGTCTCAGTGTCTGAAGGAAAACTGGATAAAGGTCATCAGTGATTACAGAATACCTAGAGCAAAGAAATGCTTTCACTGAGAACCCTCAAAAATGAACAAACCAAGCCCCAACAATGTCCATCAGGAATGACCAGGTGAACCCAAATGTGGCTCAGCTGTGCCCATGCAGGACCCCTTTGTCTGGGGCCATCCATGGCAGGGGTGGGACCAGCAGGGCAAGGAAGCACAGCCCTGTCCTGTTCTCCTGTGCCCGTGGTGCCCCTCAGCTGCCCAGCCTTGCAGCCACGTGCTGAATGCTGCTTCTCTGCCCAGACCCAGCAGCCCCTCTGGGTGAGAATCAGGAAGATGCTCACCCTAATGAATTATTAGCCTCAAAAGAAAACAATCTGTTGGGAAACTGAGTGTGAAGCAAGCTGCTGCTTGCTGTGCTTCAGTTAGGATGCTCAGCATCGGAATCCTTGGAAAATATCAGAATCTGAGTATTTATTGTAGTTCAGTATAGGAACTACACTTTATAGGCAGTATTTACTGTCTCCCAGCTTCAGCAGATAACATACAGCCTGCAAATGGATATGAGAGTCAGCTCTTCCAGAAGGAAGAAAAATGCATTTCCTTCCCTGTAAACTACATGTAAACACAAAATGGAACTACCCAGGCAGTAAATGGATTTCTCTTTCCTTTTCAACTTGCAAAACATACCCTTGATATAGTAAGCAATGCAGAAGGCTACAAATTGCATAATACTGCTATTTCTTAGACAGACTTCCTAAGTATGAATGCTAAATAAATACTTGCACCAACTTCTAGACCTAAACCTGTCAGCTTTCCATATAATCACCTTAAACTTTTTAAAAAATTCAGAAGGTTTCCATAAGGACTAAAGCATCCATAGTTACAGCATAAGCTGAAGATGGAATTCACTGCTATTGTTCTGCTTCTAATGTTTGCACGAGACTAATTGATTGAGACATTCCCAGATGGTTTTAACATTTAACAGCATCTATACAATGACAGTCAGAATTTTTAATACTCACAGAGGCACAGTAGAGTGGCATCAATAAGACAAATTGTATGAGTAACTGGCATTAGAATGCACTGGCAATGCACCCAAAAAGTTATTTTTAAAGACTGCGACAAGAAATATTCCAATTAGGCTACATAAATTACCAGAATGTAGCCATCATTACTGAAACGAGAATTTCCCTTGTTATCATAAAAAGAATTCATTGTACTGACTGGAGAAATATATACTCTTTTGACTTATTAATAAAATAAATATAACAAGTTATAATTAAATGGATCTTAAATTGCAATAATTACTTAGAAACAATGAAGAGACAGGCACAGGTGAACACTACACACACCGAAGCATGCAGGGACGAAAATGAGAATAAATGCTCTCTCTGTCTTCTTTCAAATGCTGTGTGTTCAAGTAAGCAACCTGATTTCAGCTCAGCCAACCAACACAGTTGATGTAATTAAACAATGATACAGGTTTATTATATAACCAAATGGAAAGCTGAAGACAGGTCCGAACAGCACTAAAAGAAGATTTAATTAACTTTAGAAGATCTAATTATGCAAGCTGGAACCACAATGTAGGAGCTGGATCTGTTCAGCTCTGACACTTCTTCCCAGCTTTTTATTCTAGAATTTCAAAGATTATTTAAAAAAAAGTTAAAGAAGGAAAAAAGGAACAGTTGGTCTGAAGTAATGAATTTTCACTTCAAAAAAGAGAAAGGTACACTGCAACAGAATAATGGCAGCTGCAGCAGAGACAAGCTTTTATATTTAACCTCTCAACAAGCAGAATATTCATTGCCTTTCACAAAACGAAAGTGTGAAAACCTAAGCCAGTCTCATGGTTAAAGCCCCGTCCTGGTGCATTTCAGGT